>NC_138245.1:25692586-26292586 GCF_964197995.2 Scardinius erythrophthalmus | reverse complement strand
CGATTACCACAGACAAAAAAGGGCCACATATGCTATTACCAAAGCAATAAATATTTTAGAAATAATCTTAAAAATACTATATTAAAATACTACATTAAACAGTATTTATGGTAAATATATTATATTATTAGAATATCATTTAACATCTATTATTATTTTTAATGAATTAAAAAATATATATTTAAGTAAATAAATATTCAAAAGTGTGTTCATAAATATAGTAAAAATGTTAATATTTTATTGAAATTAATATTGTTGTAATTTAAAATAACTGTTTTCTAATTTAACATATATTAAAATTTAATTTATTCCTGTGATGCAAAGCTGAATTACTCCAGTCTTCAGTGTCACGTGATGCTTCAGAAATTATTCTAATATGCTGATTTGCTGCTCAAGAAGCATTTATTATTATTATTATAAATGTTGAAAACAGTTGTGCTGCTTAATATATTTGTTTAGACTGTGATCCATTTTTTCCGTTTTTTTTTTTTTTTTGATGAATGGATAGTTTAAAAGAACTGCATTTTTTTTAAAGTTTGAAACATAAATGTCTGTACTGTCACTTTTTATCAATTTTGTACATCTTTGCAGAATACAATCATTAATTTCTTTAAAAAAAAATAGTACTGACCCAAAATTTTGTACGGTTATACGTTTGTTTTTTTTATAAAATATAAAAGAGTGACATTGTGCATTTTATTTCTTGTTTCTTTAGATTCTATATGAGTGTCCCAAAGCCCAGAGAGAAGTGGAACTGCACTGGCGAGTATCCGGAGGGCCACATATAGTTCGGATCCTCAGCATCTATGAAAACATGTATCGTGGGAAAAAATGTCTTCTCATAATTATGGAATGGTGAGTCCTGTCAACGGTCATTTTCCATAATGCTCGCCTGCCAGAAACAGTACAGTTCTTTTTTATGCAGTCAGTCAAGGACATTTCATTTTTATAAAGACAAGACAATGAAATCTTGTGATCCTGAGTCACAGTCTTGCTCTGAATGAAGGTTTCAGTTCTCCCTTTCACTAGTAATGCCTCACTGGTTTTTCCATTTTATTCTCGTCCGTTTGGACTGTATTGTTTCAGACTTTAAAAACACTGTAAAATAAATCAACCCATAAAAACATTAAAGGGCTCATCCCTTTAAAATAAATCCAGTAGTCTTAATAGTAAAGCAGTCATGAATCATGATTGTTGCATGTGTTTTATTAGGGAGTGTGACATTCTAGAAAGCTTCTGATTAAACAAAGACAGACTGTAAATTCTAAATGATAAAAGTGAATTTTGCTAGCTTTCCCCATAGACAACATTAGAGGTGTGGTTGATTATGATTTCACTTTTCTAACTTTAGTTAGTGTGTAATGTTGCTGTTTGAGTATAAACAACATCTGCAGTTACAACGCTCAAAGTTCAGAGCAAAGGGAGATATTTGCTTTTAAAGAAATCACTTTTTAAGGACTACAACAAACGGCTGGTAGGGACTACACAAGCGTCCTCATGGGTTCTAGAATTTACATAAACCCCGCCCCCTGAACACAATTTATAGATTATCAAGACAGAATATGCTAATCAATGACTAGAAGATAACTACACATAAGCTACGTAAATTCATCAACTAACCATTCAGAACATGCTTCTACATGCTGTCACTTCTTCTTGAGTCTCTCCATCATTGAACATAAAAGGCTAAACGTTTTTGAAATTTTCAGTGCATGTCTGTGTGAGGTAAAAGGACATGATCTCTTGAAGCTCCGCCCTCTGTGCCGGGAGCAGCAGCTCATTTGCATTTAAAGGAACAATGCACCAATTTTAACATGCTATATAAAAATATCTGTGGGGTATTTTGAGCTAAAACTTCACATACACACTCTGGGGACATCAAAGACTTATTTTACATCTCGTGAAAAGGGCATTATACCACCCCTTTAAAGCTAACAGACATGGACTCAAAGCCACAAATGTTTGATTTGTATTCCATGCTGTGTTTAATCAAACGGTGGCTTTGAGTGCTGTATTAAGTGGCTGTGATGTGCTTTATCTGGGGTGACTGAGAGCGCGAGTGTAAGTGCATCACTCAGAGAAGAAGAGAGAGAGAGAGAGAGACTGTTATGGTCCGAGAGACAAACGTTACATCCCTTAATTAGAGCTCATTTCCCCGGCTCCCTCTTGCTTTTGGACATTTTGGCAATAATATGATTCACATCATTTCTATAAGTTGTTGTTGTTTTTTTCACATGCTCAGCTGGGAAAGGAACTCAGCTTATTGTGATTGTGAATTTGTGCATTAAGCTGTATAATTAGAAAGTGTGTGTGTGTGTGTGTGTGTGTGTGTGTGTGTGTGTGTGTGTGTGTGTGTGTGTGTGTGTGTGTGTGTGTGTGTGTGTGTGTGTGTGTGTGTGTGTGTCAGTATGGAGGGGGGAGAGCTCTTCAGCAGAATTCAGGCCAGAGGAGACCAGGCCTTCACTGAGCGAGGTGGGTTTATCTGACTCTTTGTTTTTATAGCGCACACTCATGCACGCACGCACACACATTTACATGCACAATGCCACACACACATGCTGGGTTTTTATATTTTATGGGGACATATTTATAGACATAAAGATTTTTATACTGTAAAAACTTTACATTCTATCCCCTAACCATAAACCCACCCATCACAGAAAACTACATATAGTAGTGTGATTTATAAGCTGTTTTCCTCATGGGGACCAAAAACATGGTGTTACTGGTATTACTGGTAATGGTATTACTATTACTATTGGTGTTTACCTTCTGATTCTCTTATAGTTTAAAAAAATAAAAAAGTTTGATCTATATTATTTTATATTGATGTGAAACTATATTGGAAATTCCTTTATTTTACTTTGTGAACCTTTTATAGTTGCTTTCGAATATTTTAATATTGACATTGTGTGAATTTGTATTCCATTATTTGTTTTTATGCTTGTGAAGCACTTTGAGTTGCATTCCATGTATGAAAAGTGCTATACAAATAATTGTTTATTATTATTATCTTTATGGGGACATTTGGTCCTCATAATGTAGGGTTTACCAGGAGCACACACACACACACACGTACACGCACACGCACATGCACACACACACACACACACACACACACACACGCACACGCACACGCACACACACACACACACACACACACACACACACACACACACACACACACACACACACACACACACACACACACACACACACACAATCTTTATGAGGACATTTGGTCCTCATAATGTAGGGTTTACCAGGACCACACACACACACACACATTCACAAGTCTGAACCATAATTTCTTTTGCCACCAATTTGAACATGTTAAAAATGTTTAAGGATATAGTTAGTTAGTTTGTTTACTATGAATATGGAGAGGAAGTTAATATACCATGTAATTTCTCTTTAGTTGTTTAGTTTTTTTTAGTTAACAATATAATTAAAGAGGACAATCATTTCCCATATGTTTTCCCATTCCCGTAATTTCCATTTAGTTGATTTTGTTAGTTATGGGTTACAATAAATATGGATCATTTCCTATACACTTTCCATTGGTTAGTTGAATATGAACTTAATTAGGGTTATAATTATGATGAGGTTAATTTCCAATATTAGTTATATTAGTTGATTTGCTAGTTTGAATATTATTAACACTATAATTGTTTATGATGAGATTCATTTACTATGTCATTTCCGTTATTTGTTAGTTAGTTAGTTAGTTAACTATATGAATAAGGCAATAAAGTTATTTTTCCATTTCATTTAAATGCATTCTAAATATATATATATATATATTATTAACGTAAATATTTAAATAAAATGAATAAATAAAATATAATACTTTCTGTTAGTTAGTAGGTTTTCTATGAATATGATTATGGTTGTGATGAGGTTAATTCCCCACTTAACTTCCATGGGTTATATCTAGTTTATATTTTGAGGCAGGAAATTAATAGTGGAGATAATAGAAGTTCCCCATTCTCTTACACTTATAATCATGAAAAGACACTGTATAATTGACCTCTGACTGTACTGTTCCTGCAGAGGCCTCTGAGATCATGAGAGACATCGGCACAGCCATCCAGTATCTGCACAACATGAACATCGCACACAGAGACATCAAGGTAACAAATCAACTGTTTTCACCAACTATAAGAATAAGAGTAACATTATATTCAAGTTATATATTGAGCAAACTGGGATAGTGCATACAGAATCAGTGTTCACTATATAATAAGCCTCGTTCTGCCCTCCTCAGCCAGAGAACCTGCTCTACAATAGTAAAGAAGACGTTGGAGTTCTCAAATTAACAGATTTTGGCTTTGCTAAAGAGACTTCACTGCATAACATGTTACAGACGCCCTGCTACACGCCATATTACGTAGGTCAGTAAGATGAATGCCACTCTTATCATGAAAGGCACATTCTTCACCTCTCTTTAAACAGAGAAAGAGACAGAGTTATTTGAAGAATAACACTTAGTCTGCTAAAGTAATCGTATGATCTCTTCTCTAGCCCCGGAGGTTTTAGGCCCTGAGAAATACGACAAATCATGTGATATGTGGTCTCTTGGTGTGATCATGTACATCCTGTAAGTATAATGATTCGGTTTGAGCGTTAAGTGTTAAATAAAGGCTGTGGTGTTTATTAAAGCTTCTATTAAACTAGCTGAAACTGTTTTGCTCCTCTTTATGTTACACATAGGTTGTGTGGGTTCCCACCGTTCTACTCCAACACAGGACAGGCCATTTCACCGGGAATGAAGCGGCGGATCCGCATGGGCCAGTACGAGTTTCCCAAACCAGAGTGGGCTGATGTGTCTGAGGAGGGTACGGTGCATTTTATGTGTATTTTCACCCAGTCAAACTTCATGTTGGCTGTTCACCACCAGAGGACAGTGTCGATTTTGTTTTGATTGTCATTTCAACAACTAATCATTTGGACCTGTTTTATGTATCTATGATTATGTTTTCCATAATTCAGTGCAAAGCATAGTTTTTGCATATTTGTTCATTTGAATTAATTAAATTTAATTTAAAAAATGTTATTTACAATGTACAGACACACACATATATAAATAAATATATACAGTATATATTGTGTAACATAACTTGTTTTTTTACTATATATATATATTTTATTATTTGTATTATTTTATTCTATATTGTGTAGTAACACAACTGTTGTTTTTTACTATATATATATATATATATATATATACACCATATGTATATATATATATACACACCATATATATATATATATATATATATATATAGTAAAAAACAACAGTTGTGTTACTACACAATATAGAATAAAATAATACAAATAATAAAATATATATATTTTGTATTATTTTATTCTATATTGTGTAGTAACACAACTGTTGTTTTTTACTATATATATATATATATATATATATATATATATATATATACACACACCGTATGTATATATATATATATATATATATATATATATATATATATACACACCATATATATATTATTATATATATTATATATATATATATATTATTATATATATTATTATATAGTAAAAAACAACAGTTGTGTTACTACACAATATAGAATAAAATAATACAAAATATATATATATATATATATATATTTTTTTATTTTTTATTATTATTTTATTCTATATTGTGTAGTAACACAACTGTTGTTTTTTACTATATATATATATATATATATATATATATATATATATATATATATATATATATATATATATACACACACCATATGTATATATATATATATATACACACCATATATATATATATATATATATATATATATATATATTATTATATAGTAAAAAACAAAAGTTGTGTTACTACACAATATAGAATAAAATAATACAAAATAATAAAATATTGAAAACACTGAAATCAAATATTGGAAAACCATCTAGATGATGGGGACCAGCCATGTTCTTCTTACTAATATATAATATTATAATATTCTCCTCCAGCCAAACAGTTGATTCACCAACTTTTGAAGACTGACCCCAGTGAAAGAATGACCATTGAACAATTCATGAACAACCCCTGGATCAATGTGAGTATTTCAGGTGATTTTATGTGTTTCCTTGGATATAATTTCACTGCATCTGTTCCAACACTGAGACGTTTCTTTCAGCAATCCATGGTGGTTCCCCAAACGCCGCTCCACACCACACGAGTGCTCACGGAAGACAGCGAGATGTGGGACGAGGTCAAGGTGAGCGCATGATGCACTGGCCATTGAGAGAATTACAGTACCTGTTTAGAATAATTTCAAATACCATTTCAGTATCTTTTTAATTCTATTTTCAGTAACACTTTATTTTAAGGTGACGTAGTTACATGTTACTACATGTACTTTCTATAGTAATAAGAATAAATTATGTATCAAGTTAACTAAACCAGACCCTAAACCTAACTGTAACTCTATAGTAAGTACATGTAGTTAATTAATATTACTCAGTAATTATTTGAGTAAGTACAATGTAAAATAATGTCACCTTAAAATAAAGCGTCACCCAATTTTCTTATTTTTTTATGTGATATCTCACACAAACTGAAGATTGGTAATATCTGTAAGGGCATTATTATCTGTAATACCATCCTTATCCTCAAGGGGGAGCCACATAACAGAAATAAAGCAACTACCCAGTTCATTTGAATATCAGCCAAAGTGTTAATAATAAAAATCTCTCTCTCTCTCTCTCTCTCTCTCTCTCTCTCTCTCTCTCTCTCTCTCTCTCTCTCTCTCTCTCTCTCTCTCTCTCTCTCTCTCTCTCTCTCTCTCTCTCTCTCTCTCTCTCTCTCTCTATATATATATATATTAGTATATATATATTAGATTAAGGTCCAATTCTCACTAAACTAAACACTAAACTATGACTTTTGCCTCAATAAACTCCACATATTAACTGCTTTTTAATAGTTAGTAAGGTAGTTACGTTTAGGTATTGGTTAGAATTAAGGGATGTAGCATATGCTAATGCAGAATAAGGCATTAATATGTGTTTTATAAGCACTAATAAACAGCCAATATCCTATTAATATGCATGCTAATAAGCAACTAGTTAATAGTGAGAATTAGACCCTAAACTAAAGTGTTACCTTATATATGAAATGAAAGTAATACAGTAAAATCAACAGGTTTGTGAGTAATCAACATTTAAAGGTGCAGTAAGCGATTTCTGAGAATCATTGTTAAACACTGTTGGTATTTGAAATCAACACAAACAAACACACCCCTCCCTTCATTGTTCTGTCGCTCCGCCTGAACACACAATGTTCTTCTTAGGATCAACTTAAAAAAATTACTTCAATTGGTAACACCTAAATAAATTAAGTTTTCTCAACTTAAATTATCACGTTTTTCACGATAATTTAAGTTGAGAAAACTTAATTTATTTAGGTGTTACCAATTGAAGTAATTTTTTTAAGTTGATCCAACTATTCACTTTTTACAGTGTTTGTGTTTTACGGTGGTTGGCAATCATAGGGCCATATGATTCAATTCCCGTGATGCGGAAAATACGTTACAGCATTTCTCAGAAATTGCTTACTGCACCTTTAACTTAAGTATGTTATACTATTTACATTTCTTTTCTAATTTTATTTCTTTCTTTCTCTTGGTTTGTAGGAAGAGTTAACCAGTGCGTTGGCCACCATGCGTGTAGATTATGAGCAGGTGAAGATTAAAGACTTAGATGCCTCCAGTAACCCCTTGCTGAACAAGAGACGCAAGAAAGCGGCGACAGGGGAGAAGAGTGGAGGAAGCGGATGCAGTAGCCAATGAGGGACTGGAGATGGAGAACAGACGGATCAATGACACGAAGGAAAGTGCAGGATCAGACGGAAGGAGTCAAACAGAGGGAGATAGATGGGCTCTCCAAAAGAAGAACAGAAGATGGATGGATTAACAGAAATAAAACGCAAGAAAAGCGGACAATTTCACTGATAATCAGGAATAATTGGAGGGAATGCACACGTGCACAGAGGAAGTCCTTGTTCCCACCACCAGCAGTGAAGGCCTGAGAAAGCTGCTTCAGCTCTGTGTGTGTGTGTGTGTACTGTTTGTGAGTGTTCATTAACTTTATATGTGTCTTTTTTGTGTACTGATCTATTACTTGATACGCACCTCTCGCAATGTGTATGTAATATATGTGTATTTAAGATGTGTCTTATCGTGCAGTTCACTCCAGAGACTTCATTTGTTGTTGATTTGGGCTTTCATTATCGGCCCTTTTTATTGCAAATAAACATTTTCAATACTTTTTCTGAGGAACTGCCTGTCCGTACTGGAAATATTTCAGAATATTCCTTGTATTGCGAGATGCGGTACTTTTCGGTGTGTTGAGTCACTTCCTCAACCCAAACTATCCAACGTCTGCGTAAGTAACTAAAACCCTGACCTCAGATCAGGCCCAAAGAACATTTTCTGCAGTCTCCATTCCTTAGTGGACCAGTCAGAGTCTTCATAGGTGACACCCGAATACTTGATCGCTTACCAGAATTTGCATTAGCCTGACATATATTTATCCATTCAGCTCATTATGATGAAATACTGGGATTTCCCACAGGTAATTGCGCTTGTGTCGATTCCCACTATAAAACTGAGTAGATTCTGAGAAGGTATGTTTTCCCGTTCTAACTTTGAAAAAATGTTTTATTGCAGAAAATGCATGACTTGAAAGCAGCCTGTACTGCATTCCCTGCTTCTTTGTGGTCAGGCACTGCGGTTTATAAATAGCACGTATCACACAGCGTTTTGGTGCAAAGCCAGCATTAGTCTGGCTGATAGTGGGCCGCTTTCTAGTGAACATATTTAGATGACCACTTAACATTGACCTTTGCCCTAGTTTCTGCCAGCGCTCCTCTAAAACAAATGTTCACCTGATCTTTGAGGAACAAGTGCCTTTGAATAATCAGCATGCATGAGCTAGCTATCTCAATCACAATCATGAACAATTATTACAAAAACAATTTCTTTGCAACATACAGTGATCTCAAGAAATATTTACAATCTCAGTCCACACTCAAAATATATGAAGCTTATTGCATTAGATAACAAAATATCAAAACAAATGATGCTTATTTTAAAGAAATATAGCATAAGCACATTTTTCAAGCACAATATTTCTCAAATTGAATTTGAAAAATGATAAAACAATAGATATACTGCTCAAAGTGAAGACACTGGTTGTCAAACTTAAGGGAAACTGACTTTATTCCGGTGTAAATTTTGTATTATTGATATTATATTTAGAAATAGATTTTATTTAATTTTTCTCTTTTTACTTTAATTTTAATTAAAGTTTTAGCAATTTTTAGTACTTTAGTTTTTATTATTTTTATGTATTTTTTTAAGTTGGTTTTGTACTGTTTAGTATTTAGTACTTATTTTATTAGCTTTTTAAAAATAAATTTTACTATTATTTTATTGTACTTATATTATTATATTATATATTTATAATATTAAATTTAATAAAACACACACACACACACACACACACACACACACACACACACACACACACACACACACAATAATTACTTATAAATAACTAAATATAAAAAGCTAATTAAAACAAAGAGTTTTAAGGCACTCAGTTGCTTTAAGGATTTAAATAAAGAAATTGAAATGCCAAAATTGGAACAATTTAAACAAATCTACATTTGCGTAAATAAAACTTACCAATATAACCAAACTGTTATTACCCCAAAATTCAATCTCTTGTTTTCCATTAAAAACAGCCATTAACAATGTGATTTTCAGGTCAATGTGTTTACATGAGAGGTACGTTCTTTCAGTTTACTGACTGTATCTCATTTCTATATTATGACTGTACTTGACATACAGAACAAAGCGAGGGTGTCTTTCTCAAGAGCCCGTCTGTGCCGTGAGAGCCAGGAATGGGGTAAGGCTTGAGGCAGGGTCACTGATCACTATGGCCTTTATAAAGAATGTTCCGGACAGACGTGTAAAGGTCACGATCTGTTGTCACAAGTTGTGTATTTATTTTCAGCCTTCCCTACTGTCTTGTTTATATATGTTATACTCTTTTTTTCCATTTGTGACACTGTAAATATACTTTCAGACCGCCCACGTTTTTAACATTTTGTGCTATTGTAAAAATAGCACACTTTCTGATGGAAAGATCACAAGCTTATTGACGTGCGTGCTTGTGTGTGTGTTTGCTTGCATCAGATCACATTTACATCCTGTTCCAGGACCCTTCTTAATTTCATGCCCTCATCACAATTTCATGCCCTGCTTTTTTCCATTCTGAACGTAGACATATAACTACTGTCACACTTTTGCCTTTTTTTAGTCAAGACAAGCTCAAACCATTTCAACTTTATTGATATTTACCATGTGAATAGTTGTTATCACCAAACACAGACCTGTGTGACCTGTCTCCTGACTTGGCCTGTGTCCACATCTCTTTTAACTGTGGCGTCATGGTATGTGTTGGGACGTGACTGACATGTTCCAGCTGTACAGGCTAAAAAGGGTTTTGAATGCAGAATCACTTCAGCGTCCAGCAGGTCAAGATGTTCCTAATATAGCCGAGACATTTCCTGAGAGACAGCGAGTGATTAAAACACCTCTCCTGTATTAATAGGCATATGTAGGCCTTGTTGAATTAGATTTTAATTGATTCTCCACAATGGTTTAATTCCTTGTGATCTATCTATCCATCCATCCATCCATCCTGTAATTCAAGATGTTCAAGAAAATATATTTTCTTGTATATCTTGAATTGTATAAGATGTTTTGGTATATGTGCTTTAAGACAGACAGACAGACAGACAGACAGACAGACAGACAGACAGACAGATAGATAGATAGATAGATAGATAGATAGATAGATAGATAGATAGATAGATAGATAGATAGATAGATAGATAGATAGATAGATAGATAGATAGATAGATAGATAGATAGATAGATAGATAGATAGATAGATAGATAGATAGGTAGATAGATAAAAAAGAAAAAAAACTGTCATATAAAATTAAATAGTTTTTGGACGTGTTAAAAAATCCTATTCCTTTTATTTAAACGAAAACAAAGGATTGAATGCACTCCCGTGTAACATATAAAATATTGCATAACACTGCGCAACAGTATCAACATAAACTTTCCCCTGATTCTTTCTAATGAAGGGTGGGTGTGTCCGCTCGCCTCTGCCTCGCAGCGATTGGCTGAGCCACCTGTCAATCAGTGGGCGTGTGCGCTCGTGTTTTCACATACTTCTCCTTTATACCTCAAGGCTCGAGCATCAAAATAAAGCACTAACACACAAAACACGGACAATGAGGGGTGCCAGCCGGTCCAAAAACTCGCAGATTCTGGATAAGAGGGGTAAGGAACATGAGGTTATGGCTGTTCTCTGGCGGAAGCAGCTGGTATTGTGTACGCGACGAGGAAGAAGTAAACAAGACTCTGTCACGTAGGCGCGTGTGTGTTGGACTCAACAGTCCACGAGCTGTTTATTTGAGCATGATTATATATATATGGCCTGTTAATAATATACTCACATAACGTATGGTTATACATTGCTGTAAACCATGCATGTGGTCTAAAAATAAACTGACGCTGTGTTCTGTGCAATGCATTGAATGAATGAAGATAAGCACATAGTGTTCAGGTCATGGGCTGCATGCATTGAAATGCATTGAGGTTTTATGTGCACTAAAGATCGATTTCATTTAGGCTGTGAAGCGTTTTGTGTAATTTCTCAGTAGTGTTTGTGTTGGGCATGTCATTCATGCTGTGCAGGAGTGTGAATGAGTTGAGGTCAAATCATGGCCATATTTGTTAGATTACTGACATGGAGGTAAACTGCAGCTTGTCGAGTTGTAAAAATAGAATACTATGACCTAGACAAAAATCAGCAGGGTTTTAAAATTAAGGTTATCAGCAAATGAGAAATATTACAACGAACACAGCTACTGTTGCATTTCTTCCAAGATTGGTTCAAATGACAAGAAAATTAGGAGCTTGGTATGCAGTAATGCATAGCAATTTGGGCTGGTAATTAAATGGTTTGTAGGCCTATACCTAAAGTATCCATGAAGTATCGCCGAATCCATTGTGATGGGAAAGACGGTCAGATTCCAAACTAGTACACATAAGAACTAAAGCCAATGGAATCACAAATCTGAGATTTCAAGCTATGACAGTTTATCATATGTTACCAGTAGGAGACAAGATAAGCTGTTTTTGGTAGATATGATTATGATATGATTTGAGAGATTATGATTTGTTGATGCAGAATGACTTTAACATATTCCGCACCCCCTTTTCCTCGACCCGCCAGGTCGGGTTTTCCCTGGAAATCTGATTGCTGATTTACTACCTGCAAAATATGATTCATAGTTTTCATAATGACTCTATTGTGTAATGAAATCTAGAATTGGGAGTGAAATGAATGTATGATTGTAGAGGTTTTGTGGTTTACTAGTTCCTTATCCAGAATAGCTTAGTTTCAGTTGAAGGATCTGTTGCAAGTCAAATCATGATTGTTTTTCCCCCCATTTTTTTAAGAAAATGTTTACGGTACCAGGAGAAAAGGCTGTTACTAATATGCATATGTGTTGTTAAATATGAAACTGTCCTTTAACTTAAGCTGATCTATTGATGTGTTTGCTGAAAAAAAGCAATCTAACATTGTGTAGCCTCATTGTTTTTCTACCTTAGATGATCTGTCAACACATTTCAGTGCCAAGACATTGTGCACTGATATAAATACATGATATTTCTCACAAATCACTGTTATTATCAAGCTATGCTCACAGCTGAAGTCAAATCCCCTACCCACAATCCATAGGGTGCGTAGCCAACATGTCTCTTTCTTGCCATCTAGTGGATAATTTGTGCGTAGTATCATGACTTTGACTTTACTTTAACTTCCAAAATATAAGAAAAATAAGGTTCTGACATTTTTTTTTGGTCTTAAAATATATATCATTGTAATTGGCTGCAGTTTTTGGAGGGCAGAGATTTGATGTTTTAGGTTTAAGATGAGTCTATTATCTTTAACACTGTTAATTTTGACGGTGAACTTTGACCTAATTTACATTATTTTGCAAATGTGTTTAATACAAGCATCATTTTTATATTCTAATGTCCCTGGGACAACAGGTTTTACGAGATAGTCCGATTTTACCAGTTGTGTTACTGGTCTACATCCATGTTACAACTTGCCAACACACTGCAAAGGCCACTGAAAATGTCCATGATCTGTGTGTGCATTTAATTTAATTTAGGAATTTAAGTCTCAAACATGTATATAATTTTTTTTAATAGTTCCAAAATAACACTAAAACATTCAAATAATAAAAAAGTCTATTCAAATAATTCATATGTGGTGCTCGGATTAGCAATTGAAAAAGCCTACTGTGTCATATTCGATATGCTAATTTCTAAGGCCTCAGATTATCAACATGATCAAAACTTTGCTTGAAAATCTGTTTTTACAATCTACTATGTCTCATGTCATCAGATTGATAGTTTATCTTTTTTTCAGCAAGTAAAATGCTATGCTAATCCTGAAAACGTCCCTATTCAGGTTGTGGTTTGCATGCCTTTTTGTTGTGAAATCGTTAATTATTAGCAAACATTAAATATTAATAACAATATAAAAGTTATTTTTTACAAGATGAACGTTTACTGGACTGAAGCTACTTCCGTTTACATGATTATTCATTCATCGTTTTGATCATAAAACTAAGCATTTAAATATCATCTTAGAAGACACATTATTGGGAGATATAGAGTGACAACTCATATTCAGTAAACTGATCCATTATATTTCCTCTTCACAGGCTTTACAGGGTTAAAAATACCATTATAATCCAAAAGTTGCTGTTAGAACTAAAAAATAATAATCAAAAGGGCGATTTTTTTTTTGTTTGCTTACTGAAGAATCCAAAATAATTGTATCTTAAAGCACATTTCACACAGCGCGTTGATCACTATTACCCCTCTCGTTGAAGTCAGTACCTGACCTAATCCTAACCCCTCCCCCACAACTAATCCTAAACCCACCAATGCTAGGGGGGTAATAATTTGGCGGGGGTCGAATTTCGACCTGTGTGAAAAGGGGCTTTACAAACAAAGGCAAACGCTACAGCAAAACCACAAACCACAAACGACTGATGACTAGTCTATCCCCGCTGAGGAAAGTAACAGATACCACGTGACCGCGGCGTCTGTTCAACAGAATGGACAGAATAATCATTAACACCGACCGACGAACTTTTATAACGGTTGAAATTAGAATATAAAGCCAGTAAACCTCATGTTTTAGGAAACATTGTATCTGTCCTGTGTTAAAAATGTACACCTGGCATTACGGTAAAGTGTCGTAGTTGCGCATCTCTTCGTGCCGTTACGGTGGGGCCGTTCTTTACCAGTCTCATAACATTCTTCCCCGCTGTCTTTAGTGCGCACTGACGGTAATGGACGTCCGTGTGTCGAGACGACGAATATAATGAGTGTAATAGAGAACAACACGGAGCAATGTGGTAATAGTCTAACCCGAGAGCTCACACAGAATCCTTTAAAGAAAATATGGGTGCCATCCTCCAAAAACGGCCTTCCAGAGAGACACATTAGTCAAAGAAAGGGTAAGTATGGATGAAAGGATGAGAGCCGGACACTGATGCTGGAGTCGGATGAGGGTTAAAAGGGCTTTCTGATGCAATACTTCAATGGTGATACAATTTAACAGTGTCTGAAACAAATCTAGAGGCTTTTTGTGTGATTGCATTTTTTAAATGAAACATTAAATGCGATTTAAGAAGATTACATGCATTGAAATGAATGATTATGAGTTATTTATGTATATTTGTATATAACGTTCATTATAACAATGCAGATTGTTACATAATATTCCGTAGTTGCGTACTAGTAAATGCATTTTCAAATAAACTAATAATAAAAATAATAGTCTAATAATAATAATTATATAAAAGGAAATTATTTCACATATGCTCACGGTAAAAACCTGGAAATATTAGGGCATTTAAAAATGATGTTTTCTATGCCAGGGAAAGTCATGGAAATTAAAAAATCTTAAAAGTCATGTAAATCTCTATAATAAAGGTAAAATAAATGATCTTTTTGCTCTGCTCTAAAATATTTAAACGGCTAAATATTGCTCTTGTAAAAGAATTGTTTCACCTCTCAAAAGCTATACTAATATCAATATTGGTGTATTTCTTTAAATACTAGATCATTTAAAATGTACAGACCAAGAACAATCATTTTCACACATTTTAGATTGCAGCAATTTGCAGGACTATGTGGACATCGATATGATATTATGCAATTTGATGTGGAGATACCAAAATGACTTATGCTCTACAATGACAACTCAGATTTTATTAATGCAATAAAAAGGTCAGCTAAACTGCACATAGATTAAAAGATTTCTGTTCTTTGCACCACTTGGTGTGATGATGGACAGTTCACCTGTAGTATATGTGGAGAATATTATTGTCAAACATATCTCCTAAGTGTTTATGAGCTGCTTTTCTTTTTTCTTCCAGTATGCATGACCAACTGCCCCACACTTATAGTAACCGTGGGTCTACCGGCCAGAGGAAAGACCTACATCTCCAAGAAACTGACACGCTACCTCAACTGGATTGATGTTCCGACAAAAGGTACAAAGCACATGCAGTGTGACTCTCATATAAAATGATGATTCGTGACGGCTGTTTAAATGCTGGACAAGTGTTTTTTTTTGTCCCAGATGTGTTGAACATCATCAGTGGCTGATCCTGAAATTGGTTTGTCTTGGTTTTTTACTTCCGCAGAGTTTAACGTTGGGCAGTACAGACGTGAATGTGTGAAGATATACAAATCTTTTGAGTTCTTCAGGCCAGATAATGAAGAGGGGCTTAAAATCAGGAAGTAAGAGATATATTTTTATCACTGATGGCCATTTAAAATATGAAATAAAAATGCTAAGAGTATTTAGAAGCTCATGTGATTTCTTGTCTCTTTTAGGCAGTGTGCACTGGCAGCTCTCAATGACGTACGGCAGTTCCTCACAGATGAAGGCGGCCAGGTGGCGGTAAGGAAAACATTATGTGAACACATTGAATTTAACAGATAATTTCATACAAATACTGTGCTCAAGTATAAGTTATCTAGGCTAAGTTAACATTAATCCGTATACATTTGAACACGCATCTTTTTCTGTAAGTTTAGGCCTTCATCCACACTAAGATAACTATCATGTTAACTATATTAGCGTCCACACTAGCGATCATTTAGTCATGTAATGCAAATTTTACCTATAGATATCTATGGCTGTACCAGCATGTGCTTGCTATGTGTGGTTCACTTTCACAGTGTTGCTAAAGATACATGTTACTTTGTACAATCTTAATATTATATTCCTGCAAAGATGACAGAAAATTTGAGATGATGATGATGAAAACACCACTTTCAAATGGCATGTATTCAGATTAATATGGACGTAGCCTAGTATATTAGGTGCGTCCCAATATGTGCTTTATTAACCTAAAAAGTGTGGAATGTTGGACTGTTGCAGCTTTAATTATGTAGCGGTACACACAAAAAAAAACATATAAAATTCATACACTACACGGTTGAGTACATAGTGAATAAGTGCATAGTGAAAAGTGCGTCATTTTGCGACACAACTATCGTCTCTCTTTAGCTCCGATTTAACCTCTGGCCATTTTAATCTTCATTTCTTTGTTTTTGTTTTATGCATTTACCCTTTTTGCTTTACAATCTTCAGGTTTTTGATGCCACAAACACAACAAGAGAAAGGAGAGAGACAATCATCAGATTTGCAGAGCAGAATGGTTTCAAGGTGCTGGAAATGGGATAATTCATCTACGATGTTTATCTCATGTGTTTCTCACTTCAGCTGTTTTAAAACACTCTTTTCACATCACAGGTTTTCTTTGTAGAATCTGTGTGTGAAGACCCTGACGTTATTGCAGAGAACATTGTGGTAAGCCTCAGAAATGCAGAATGTTTTTAACATCTGTATCTCACATTGTTTTGGGTCTAAATTTGTGGTTTTGGTTTTCAGCAAGTGAAGTTGGGCAGCCCAGACTACACGCACTGTAACACAGAAGAGGCCGTAGCAGACTTTATGAAGAGGATAAAGTGTTATGAAAACTCCTATCAGCCACTGGATGAGGAACTGGACCGGTAAATGCCATTTTGGTGCTGTTGAATTGAATCCAATCTATCTTGAATCCATGAATTTAACCTCTTTTTTTGTTGTTGTTGGTGTGTTCAGGGACCTCTCGTTCATAAAGATCATCGATGTGGGAAGGCGGTACCTAGTAAACCGGGTTCAGGACCACATACAGAGCCGAATCGTTTACTACCTCATGAACATCCACATCACACCCCGCTCCATCTACTTGTGCCGGCATGGAGAGAGTGATCTGAACGTCAAAGGTCGTATCGGAGGAGATTCAGGCCTTTCGGCAAGGGGAAAGCAGGTAAGCTGTAAAGGCCTAGTTACATGGAGTCTTCGTTTTTAGCTTTACTAACAAGCACGAAAATAGCTTGAGGCTTGACGTCTTGAAAGTCTTGTGGGAGCATTTCTAACAGGAAGAGTAAGTGCATTCCATAACCTGGGTGCAGCGACTGAGAAAGCTCTCTCCCCTATTCATTTTAATTTACAAGGAGGCTCCTCAAGAGGAAGCGAATCAGCAGAACGAAAGAGAACGAGAAGGCGTGTACAGGGTGACTAAGTCACAGATATAAGAAGGGGCCATGCCTAACTTAGTATGTTAGTGTGAGAGCTTTAAAAACGACGCGACTGAACAGGAAGCTAGTGCAAACTATAAAGCACGCCTGTGATGTGCGGATGTGATGCTTGAACATTTATCAGTTATTAGCCATAACATGCAAGTAATTATCAGTCCAACTGAAGTTTCTGTGCTTCTGTGTTAGTTAGCAATTAAAATCTGTTTTTCTTTCATTCCCTCTCAGTTTGCTGACGCTTTGGGCCAGTTTATCCAGTCGCAGAATATCAGTGATTTGAAGGTGTGGACGAGTCAGATGAAGAGGACCATACAGACGGCAGAAGCTGTGGGTGTACCATACGAACAGTGGAAAGCTCTCAATGAGATAGATGCTGTAAGTATCTTGTTTATGAATGTTAAACAAAATCTGCCCTTTTTTTCGGGATATTGTGTTAATGGGCTCTGTGTGTGTGTGTTTAGGGTGTTTGCGAGGAGCTCATGTATGAGGAGATCCAGCTGAAGTTTCCTCTGGAGTTTGCATTACGGGACCAGGACAAATATCGTTATCGCTATCCCAAAGGAGAGGTCAGTTTACATGAAATCAGTTATGGTGCATTTGACAGATACATCATAGCGAGATGTATTTTAGCTTTCATATTTTATCATTCAGTGTTTGTATTGCTTTTTTATGTCCCTTTGGCAACAAAGAGCTTTTCCTCGCACTTTAGCACACTAAACACTCATCAAATAAATGTCGCTGGTTGCTAGGCTCTCTATTACTCATGGCCAAATCCTCCCAAATGGAGTAAACAAGTCTGTTTTTTAGGCTGTATTGAAGTTGTTCCCAAAGTCCCTAATTGACATTATTTCATGTGTTATTACTCTGACTGAGCACATCAGACACAATTACCCAGCGCCCACACATACACGCTTCCATTTGCTCCTGTCATCTGCCAGGTTGTGAGCGTGTGTGTTGTTCAGAGCAAGCAGTTCTCATTTAGATCAATATCTCAAATCTGTTTACTCAGAGAGTGTTAAAGCAGCACACTGTTCTCACTATATTAGATAAAGACTGGGTGCAAGGTCCTCGTCACATGCTTAAGTTTATGTGTGCTGTAAGGTAAAGGGTGTGTGGATTAGGACTGCACATAGTTTAATATCAATTGAGTTTGTAATATTTCAGTTGCGCATGTCAATTGTTGTTAGATATGAGAGCAGTTTCTGTGAACGTATGATTTGAACTGTTGGGAACTCTCTTAACTGTGCAGGACCAAAACATTCATGTTTGATAATAGGTCTCTCTATTTAATATAATGAGTTTTAATGGATTTAATGATCAGTGTTTAGTGAAAATCATCTGACATCAATTGAAAAATGCGTGGATTAATAGAGAGATTAATCTTTGGATTTGATGAATCGTATATCAGATACGATGTTTAAATGAAAATCACATCTGATATTTAAGTAGTTAACATATATATATATATACAGTGCTATGCATAAGTTTAGACACCCATGCTAAAGTTGACTAACAAGAGGAATAAAAAATCATCTTTTGAAAATTTAAAATTAATGCCTTAATTAAAAAATTAGGAAAAATCCAACCTTTAAGGACACCAATTTTCTTTGTGAATGAATAATGTATCGTAAATAAATAAATGTTCTTCCTTAAAATACAGGGTGCATAAGTTTGGACACCCCTATGTTAAATTCCCATAGAGGCAGGCAGATTTTTATTTTTAAAGGCCAGTTACTTCATGGATCCAGGATACTATGATCCTGATAAAGTTCCCTTGGCCTTTGGAATTAAAATAGCCCCACATCATCACATAGCCTTCACCATACCTAGAGATTGGCATGGTTTTATTTCAGTTAGCCTAATAGCTGGTTTGATTTGCATTGAGAGATTATCTTATGAAAAGTGCCAATCTCTAGGTATGGTGAAGGCTATGTGATGATGTGGGGCTATTTTAATTCCAAAGGCCAAGGGAACTTTATCAGGATCATAGTATCCTGGATCCATGAAGTAACTGGCCTTTAAAAATAAAAATCTGCCTGCCTCTATGGGAATTTAACATAAGGGTGTCCAGACTTATGCACCCTGTATTTTAAGGAAGAACATTTATTTATTTACGATACATTATTCATTCACAAAGAAAATTTGTGTCCTTAAAGGTTGGATTTTTCCTAATTTATTTAATTAAGGCATTAAGTTCAATTTCCAAAAGATGATTTTTTATTCCTCTTTTTAGTCAACTTTAGCATGGGTGTCTAAACTTATGCATAGCACTGTATATATATATATATATATATATATATATATATATATATATATATATATATATATATATATATATATATATATATATATATATATATTACCCTTTTTTTATTAAAAAAAGATTTTTCTTTCAAATGTTAAAGAATAAAAAAAATTAATAATATAATCTTTTTAAAAAAGTGTATATTTATATATATCAGTGTTATTTAGTGTTAAGTATTATTTTTGTACTATAGTATTTAAACAATATTTTGAATTAGCTTTTATTTTTATATTCTCAGTTTTCATCTTAATTTTAGTTTAATTTTTTAATTTAATAATAATTATTAATATGAATATTAATAAGTTAATGTTTTAAAATTAGTGCTTTTGTCATTTTTATATTTTGGTTTAGCTTTCATTTATTTTTTATTTCATTTTAGGTTTAGTAATTTTAGTACTTCAACTTATTTATTTATTTTAAGTTTGTTGCCAAGGAATTATCATTTCAAGTTTTTAAGTGTTTCATCTAATATTTCTATTTTATTTTATTTTTATTCCATTTATTTCTATTTAATAATTATATATTATGTATAACTTTAAGTGTTTCATCTAATATTACAATTTTAATTCTAACGGTTTCTATTTTATAATTGTATATTATGTATATATCATATCATATAATATATTATCTATACTGTTTCACCACTTTTAATTGAGTTCAGCTGTGTGACGAAATGGACTTTTAAAAGTTGAAGTACTCCATATATAATATTTGAATTAATATGTTAATAACCTTAGTTGAGTATAGCATGTCACACCGCAAGACTACTGATTTTATCCAGCCATATGTGTTTACATGTGTGTGATCTTTACATCATAAGCGGAACCATGTTCTAATCCAGCTCTCTCCTCACAGTCCTATGAAGACCTGGTCCAGCGTCTGGAACCCGTTATCATGGAGTTAGAGCGGCAGGAGAACGTCCTGGTCATCTGTCATCAAGCCGTCATGAGATGTCTGCTGGCCTACTTTCTGGACAAGACTGCAGGTGATGACCACCATGACACCACTCATCAAGAGACAAATACACTTATCTCTTATTACATCCCAGTTCACTTGTACAGAGTTGCACTGATGAGTAAAAAGTAATCTAAAGTCTATTTGTGTTTTTTGTCTCCTGCAGAGGAACTTCCTTATCTGAAATGTCCTCTACACACAGTATTAAAGTTAACACCAGTGGCCTATGGTAAGACAGGAAATCTTTCTCAACTAACATGGACATTATTCTTTTAATAATGCTTTTCAAGTGTTGATTGTGAATCACCCTGTGTCTTCAGGCTGTAAGGTGGAGTCAGTCTGTTTGAAAGTCGAAGCTGTGAATACACACAGAGACAGACCTATGGTAAGACTCATAAATGCAGTCACTTAGGTGGTTAAAATCTTCCCCATCTGTTGTGGCTTAAGGGAACGTGTGCAGTCGATCTGTAGTTATGCTTGAGAGATCTTCTGTGTAATAAAGTGATTAAGCTTTGCGGTCTCCTGGGCCTCAGCCGTTGCATGATAAGTGTGGTCTTCGGCTCATTGATGAATTTACCCAGGGTGAAACACTTTATTAGGTTTGCTGTAGCATGCCAGTTTATGAAACGTATCTTTTGAGTTCACATCTTCTCTCTATTATGGAAGTTTGTTTCTGCCACAGAATAAAAAATAAAAAAGGTAATTCAGATTTTTTTCCTTGCAATTCCGAGTTTATATCTCACAATTCTAAGAAAAAAATATAAACTCAAAATTCTGACTTTTTCTCTCTCTCTCTCTCTCTCTCTCTCCCAAAAACAAAGTCAGTTCAAAATTTTGATTTTTCTTGCAATTTGGACTTTATAACTCACAGTTCTCACTTTTTTCAGCATTTATCTCACAATTATGACTTTTTTTCTCCGAATTTTGTAGTTTATATCCTGCAATTATGACTTTTTTTGTCAGAATTGTGAGATATAAACTTGCAATTGTGACAAAAAGTTTTTAAATTAAAATTCCTATTTTTTTTGTATCTTGCAATTCGGACTTTATAACTCACAGTTCTCTCTTTTTTCAGCATTTATCTCACAATTATGACTTTTTTTTCTCAGAATTTTGTAGTTTACATCCTGCAATTATGACTTTTTTTGTCAGAATTGTGAGATATAAACTTGCAATTGCGAATTTTTTTTTAAATTAAAATTCATATTTTTTTTCCTATCTTACAATTGTGAGTTTGTATCTTGCAATTTGGACTTTATAACTCACAGTTCTCTCTTTTTTCAGCATTTATCTTACAATTATGACTTTTTTTTCCTCAGAATTTTGTAGTTTATATCCTGCAATTATGACTTTTTTTTGTCAGAATTGTGAGATATAAACTTGCAATTGTGACAAAAAATTTTTTTAATTAAAATTCCAAATTTTTTTCCTATCTTACAATTGTGAGTTTGTATCTTGCAATTCGGACTTTATAACTCACAGTTCTCTCTTTTTTCAGCATTTATCTCACAATTATGACTTTTTTTCTCTCAGAATTTTGTAGTTTATATCCTGCAATTATGACATTTTTGTCAGAATTGTGAGATATAAACTTGCAATTGCGACAAATTTTTTTTTCAATTAAAATTTACTTTTTTTTCTATCTTGCAATTGTGAGTTTGTATCATGCAATTCGGACTTTATAACTCCCATTTCTCACTTGTTTCACAATTAGCTCACAATTCGGACTTATTTCTCAGAACTGTGAGGTATAAACTTTCAATTACGAGGAAAAAAGTCCAAATTGTGAGATAAAAAGTTGCAATTACCTTTTTTTATCTTTGTATTTCATGGCAGAGACAAGCTTCCATACTCTATCCGGCTGTTTTGGTCTTGTTTTCCTCTTGATTTGTGTGTGGACTGATGCAATTTGTTTACGGTTCTGTTACATCGTCGTCACGCACTCACCTCATCTATTAACGTGACGTCATTCCCTGTGTTTGCTTCAAACAGAACGTAGATGTGTCACGGCAGGCGGACGAGGCTTTGTTAACAGTGCCAGATCATCAATGACAGTTCCTTGTTCCTCACACACCATTGTCCCATCCCCATTCCCATATTTTTAAGGATTGTTGACATTCTAAAATGCATCTGCATTGCCTAAAAAACAGCTCAATAAATGCCTTTTGAATTACAACTCGGAAGCGATGAACTCTGAAATAATTATGTACAGAATTAACTTGTTTTTTAAATGAATTAAATCAGTTTGTGCTCCTCTGTTCATTGATGTGTTAATACTAAGCTGCACTTTATCATAAATGCACACTGAAGTTTTTCAGTTCCTGCTGCACATGAATGTAACCGCTGCTATGAGGGAACACCAGTCACTCCAGTAGCATGTGAATTTTAAATATTGTGCACGTAAATGAATGCATTTGTACATTAGGTTGGGTTTTAGCTGGTTCATTTTACATTATTGTCGTCTTAGTAATTATTCGTCACTTCATAATTTAGGAATGTGTATTGTGTATATAAGAATTGTGAAGTTTTGTAGCTGGCAGAGCCTTATTGTGCTCTCGGAAGAAAGACATTTTATTTTACGCACTAATTCATAGTCATTTTTTCAATTATCTGAAACACTAAGGAATGTCATGATGTGAAACTGTCCTCTTCTGGTTACTGAGGAGGAGGAAAAATCTCTACTGTAATGTCTATTTGGGATGCTAATAAAATGTATTTGAATAGTGAAATCCTGTCTCTCTTTACATTCACTCACAATTCTGTCTGTCATTAAAGAACACAGACAGAACATCTTCTGACACATAATTGCAATATACTGCAATATACCATAAAATGATAACATGAACATGGAAGATACCATATTACAGTGATAAAAGGCAGTAGTGTGGTTTGTGTCAGTGGACTTAGACCTGAAGTCAAAGGGCAGTGTCTGGATGGAGATATTAAGCTGATCATATCAAATGTTTCATACAATTTTATATCACCATCTTTTGTCCCATGACACCTGTGATTACATGCTGAAACAATTATTTATTTATATTGCTTTATTGTTTTTAAGATTACCAGTACCAGTTAGGGAAAAAAAGGTCTTAAGTTACATATTTCAAGATAACAGGTAGATTTTGAATAATAGTCTGTCATTTTCTGTTCTTTTCCTAGAATGTTAATGTGCACCGCACTGCCGAGGACGCCCTCCAGACCGTCCCGCCACACCTCTGACCTACAACCACTCCGCCTTCTCACCGTTCACTACTCCTGTGTCTCTGATCCAAGCCTGGGATTACCATTTAAAGGTCAACCCTGCCTTCAGATAGACTCCTGGTCAAGTTCTGGTCTGTCTTGTAAACCCGGAATCAGTTGATGTGTAAGAGATCTACTGGTTGTATATAGTATGTGGTTTCTCACTCTATTTTTTGAAAGAGCCATTATCGGTTTACTCTGCATGAGATACACGGAGCCCGGGAGATTTTGTTTGCACTTAAGGGATTTGGGAAATATGTTCCAGATGGATGTTGAATTAAATACTATGGTTCTTATATGTGTATATATACCTACAGATATGTCAATCATACCTATGGGATCTGCAGGTATGTTATTTTGCTGCTCCAGTATTTGTGCTCTCATTTTGTCAAATCTAAAAGGTAATCTCTCTGTTATTTTGAGGGATGGATGACAAAATTGTTGTTTGTTTGTGTGTGTGTACATGCAAATCAAAGAAAAACACTCATTGTGTCAAAGAATTATATTTACTTCAACTCCCTCTAATGATAGAGCCTCTTTATCTTTATTTTTTATATGCTTTAAAAATTTCATCTGACATTTAAATCAGACACTGATTATTGATTCAAGTGCTAGTTATTTTAAATCAACACTGACAGTTGCTCAAACAGGTATTTTTAAACCCTTTAAATGTTTGATTCAGAGTAATTTTGCAGAATATACTGACTTTCCAACAGTGATTTTAACTGCTTTTTTTCCTGAAAAATGTAAGTGCTTGTGAGAAACAACATAAGCTGTTTGTTACATTAACAAATTTGGGAACAAGATAAAAATCTCAGTATTTGTATTCATAATGTTAAACATGTTCTGCAAGGATTCATTCACATCAATTTCCATATAAGGATTAAAATATAGTACAATCCGAGTCTGTTTGATGTTATCTGTAAATCCTTTTTGTCCAGTAAAACATGTTTAGATCGAATGAAATGTTGCCTCAAAACATATCCAAAGAGTGCTGTGATAATTACTGTACTTTTGAAACAGATCTTGACTATATGAATTGAGATTTTCTGGAGTACGACTGGTTGTATTATGATTATTTAGTGGCAGTATCGCACTAAAAATATAAAGATATGTTGTGATGTAATAGTGCATCAATAGTAAATTTTAATTAATTGAATGTATTAATACATACAAATATATAAAGATATGTTTTGATGTAACGGTGCATCAATAGTACATTTGAATTAATTGAATGGACTGTCTGTGTATCCAAATAAATGTTGATTCGAGATAACAAAGACAAATATTGTATAGCTAGCAGCATCTTGGGTGAATAATCTATTTGATGTCAAATTATATGGATTTTTTTGTTGAACCATTGAAAAAAACAATCGGTGTTTGTGTGTGTTTGAATTGTATCTCCTCCTTGAATAAACATTTTGTGGTGATTTTATATGTCGAAATATTTTATTGTAGCCTACTGATACACAGTAAAAAGCAATAAGCCACTTAAGATCATGTGTTTGACCGATAAGGATTTTTTTGGCTCATATATGTCATCTCAAAGGATAAAAACAGCCCCTTTTTAGTCAAATTAATTTTACGATAACCAAAAAAATGCATCTTGCGTCCCTCGATGGAACCACGAAAAAACACCAGTTGGTGTTTGACTTAAAATAGAAAATATGGAATGGATCTCGAGAGGAGTGATTGTAGAACGCTTTGAGCGGCGGAAGGGAATCTCTTTCGTTCCACTTTTACTCGTTACTCTACACCGGGTTTTCGTCTACTCGTTGATTGATGGTAACACAGGCTTGTTGTTTTTTTTGTTGGTTTTTATTGATTGATTTATTTTTACAGTCTATGGTGGTGACAGGCTTGATGCTTTTGGATTCTGGGAAGGAACTATTTTAGTTGGTGGGCAAGAAACATATGAAATAACCGGCCCATTTAGCCTGAAACGTAAGTTACTCAATATTAATCACTTGTTTCAAGAACTTTTAGGAAATCAGTATCACACTCGCAATAGAGCTGTAGAACTAAATATTAACAGGGCTGTTTTGTCCTTTGTCAACTTATTCTTAATTTTTTCTAGTAATTTTTTATACTGGAAAACATCCCTACGTACCTCACATACACACAAAGACAGCAAAACACCTGGAAAAAAAAGCAAGACAGAAAGAATGCGTGCCGTAGATAATGCCAAAGTAATGCTACTAGATGGCGCTATTGCCTCAGAATTTTGACTGAGATCAGTTGCTTGTGTGTGTGTGTAAAAACACTAGCATTGTGCCTTTTCTACAAAATGTGACATGTCTGATTATGTTACTTGGATGTTTTGAACTTTTTTCTGTAAATCAATAGATCTGGATTAGACATATTTTATTCAGAAGTGATAGGTCTAATGGTTTGCAAAACTCAAGACAAACGTTTCCATATTACATGACTAAACCAGTACACTAGCGATTTGCTTGGAGTGCCTTTACTTTTAAAGCAATCTGGATAGCAACATATGGAGCAATTGCAGACCGATCTCAAATCTTCCTTTCATAGGCAAGATAATTGATAAAGTTGTCTTCAATCAGCTGAACAAATTCTTAATCTCAAATGGATACTTTGACAATTTTCAATCTGGTTTCCGACCGCATCACAGCACAGAGACAGCGCTCATAAAGATATTAAACAATATTCGTTTAAATACTGATACAGGCGAAACATTAATTCTGGTACTACTCGTTCTCAGTGCTGCATTTGACACTGTCGATCATAACATACTTCTTGATGGGCTGGAAAACTGGGTCAGGCTTTCTGGGATAGTCCTAAAATCCCTTACGCAACAAAAATATATTTCTCAATATATTACGTGACAATATATTTCACGTGTCTCCATATATTGTGAAATTGACATAGTAATATATCATATGATATATTATATAATAATATATTATATATGTAAGTTATATATTGCAATATATGGGACAATACTGCAATTATTGCCGTTTTCATATATTGAATAAATACATATTATTATACTATTTAATATATTGTTATGTATATTGAAATATATCCCACATTATATGAAATTATATATTGGAAGAGGCATTGTATATATATGTAAATATATATGTAAAATTATATGCAATAATATACCTCAATGTACAAGATAATATAATCAGATTTATATGGGAACATATATTAAATATGTTGAAAAATATATTGATTTATATTACATAATATATTATATAATTATCATATTATATATTGTATACATGGTAAATATGAAATAATCTAATGTACAATGTCTGTCATATATTTTAAAATATAATAGACTGAATAAGACATCGATATAGTTCACATTAACTGAATGAGGTTTATTATAAAAGCAGCAGCTGAATGACAACTGTTCTTCATTGTAAACAAATAAAACAGTTTTTAGTGCAACAAAAACAGAACAATCCCTCAGTGGAAAAAACAGGACAACAATCCTTTAGTGCAGTGTTATGTTATGGTGCTAAGAGCCAATAGGAGTGGCGCATTCAGATCGCGCTGGCGCCGCTGCCAGTGTGAGCAGGGGAGAGAGAGTCAGATGAGAGCAGATCTGATGAAACAGCAGGCAGCAGCACAGAGCATTTCTCCAAAGCATTTCTTCTCTTAACAAAAAATGTGATTGAGGCCCTGTTTACACGAGAACGCTCGCGGGTGAAAACGTAAAAATATTTTATCAGATGTGCCTTTCGTTTAGACGGCGACGGCGTTTTCGGGGCTTAAAAATGCAAAAAAGTGAAACCACCCTCCAGAGTGGAAATCTTAAACGCTCCACCGTCGCGTTTCCGTCTAAATGGTAAAAACGCAAAAGTTTGCTAGACAGTGAAGGCACCGATCAGTGCTTCACATTGCCACCTAGCCGCCTGGAGTGCATACTACATTGAATTTCACACACTTTTGCGTCACCATACTATATGGGGAGGCTGCAGACCTGGAGCCGGTAGATCTACGCCCCAAGCAGTTTTACGCCCCAGGCAGTTTTACGCCCCTGCTGTTCCTTATGCGTCCAGTAGGGGGATATACTGCGAAATAACACCATTAAACGCTCAAAACTTACACATTAATAACCGTCCCGTTCATAGACTTTGCCCAATTTTGTGGTTTTTGTTCATTTAAATATAAACGTTACAGCGTAGATCTGCACTATATGGATTAAAATATCTGTAGATATTCAGTTAGGCTTCACTCTTTACACTCAGCCTACAGAAGACTATTTGTTTTTGTGAATTAAAAAATTAATAATACACATAGTTGGATCAGATGACAAGTAATGATATATGACCTACTGTAGAATAGTTATATATGACCTACTATAGAATAGTTCATTGAATACTGAATATAGAATATTCACTGTATGTTTTTATATACAGGAGACTGAGTGATACTGAGTGAAATATGTTGTTGTGAATTTATATAAAGTTACATTTAGATATTAACCATATTTAGCCCATTAGACATACAACACCGTGTAATCATATGGATCCTCGATTAAATATCTGCTGTACTATTTACTATTAGTCATCATACAGCTACAAAACAGTGTCCTACATAGCATTTTATGAAGACAAACACAATTTAACCCTTTTCTAAAATTCCAAGGGCCATTAAGAAGAAAGAGACAATATTGTTGTTCACAAAAACATTATTTATCAACACCATTTATGAATTATGATGACTCCTGTAGATGACTCCCCTATGGCTTGCCAATCTTCTTTAACTGTTTTTCTATCCTCCTGTCAAAGTGCTTCTGCTCACTGATAAAAATAAAAAATAAATAAACATTAAAAAAATTGTACAAAGGACATCCATAGTGAATTTGATCTTGTCAAATTCACACGCAGCAGGACTCACTGTTACATTTTGTATAAAATTCCTGAATCCTTAATTTTTTATCACAGTTGCTTTGGTACATTTCTCAGATCACTACTGAAATTCTCATAACTACTTTTGAACAAATTGCCAATGCTTTGGTAAATTCATGCAATTGATTATGAATTCCCTTGCTGCATCCTAATTGATCAATTCATTATTTCCTTCATTAGTGAAATTCTAAATACACCTCCGCAATTAATCAATTCAGGACACATTTACAAAATAAAGTCTAATAGAAATGTATTGAAAACATGCTTAACAGTTTGACAACTAGTCAACCATTTTGCATTTAATGACTTATGCAAGGAACTAATGCCTAGATGTTTTGAGGAGTATGACAATTCAACAGAGAAATAGTATAATAGGCCTACATTTTGATCAACATGACATAAAGAGTTGATACTGTAGGAAACAGCAGAGAGTTGTACATTATCAATTGCATGAATGTACCGAAGCATTTGCAATTTGTATAAAAAAATGAGAAATTGCTTTTATGATGTGCACAAGTGACAAGATGATGTGATTTCAGTTGTGATCTGAGAAATGCACCAAAGCAACTGAGATAAACTATAAGACTTATTGGAGACCCTGCAGAATCACTGTAGACCCACATAAAAGAGTCACAGACCACATATCTGTGGGTATTTCATAAAATAAAATAAAATTAAACATTTAAAAAATGTAAAAAGGACATCCATGGTGAATTTGATCTTGTCACAGTGTGTGTGGGTGTGCTGTCCAGAATTTATGTCAGGTGAGTGTGGATTGCAATCAATTTGCTCCTGATCTTCAAAGTAGGCTACAACGGCACAGTGTTGGTGTTGGCTTGTTGGTGGAACACTTTTGGAAAAAGTGTCAAGACACTTTGATTTCTTTTGGCCAGTGATGATGGACTGTGCAGAGAAAATTGAAAATGACATTAAAAACATGTCCATGTATGTCTCTGTAGAACTTGGTATTCTGTATTCTCTGTAGAATAGAACTTGGTAAAGACAGAGTATGATAAATCCCACATTAAGTGCACACAACCTACATTTTAGTCCAGATCAGTAAGCTATTTTAAGAAAAATGTATATTTAGATATAAATTAGATAGTTAGATAATCTCATTTATAAGAAACAACTCAAACCAGAAAGGAGTAAACAGTCTTACCAGAAGAGGCCATCTCACGCAAGATAAAGACAGGCAACAAAAGAAAATTCAAAATAAAATTAATTTTGAAATTGAGTAGAAAAGACGAGGGGCAGCTAAACCTACACGTGATCAGCTAAATTTAAGCCAGACAGAACATCAACCTGACCGTCCATAACTTTTTGTCTCTCGAAATAAACTATAGACCCATCCATTGCTATATAGAAATGAATTGATATCTACCTAGCTCTATCAAGCTAATCGTTTATAAATAATAAATGTTGCATCATTGCTAAACAACAATAACTTTAGCAGATTATTTAATATACCTCAATTCGTGTCGCTGTACAGTCTCCCCCTACTGGACGCATCAGGAACAGCAGGGGCGTAAAACTGCTTGGGGCGTAGATCTACCGGCTCCAGGTCTGCAGCCTCCCCCTACTCTCACCATATGCACGCAGATTTCCCCCCGATAACGCTCGTCTAAACGCAGAATAAAAAGTGATCACTTTTGCGTTTTCTCTTCAGATCGTTTCCGTGTAAACGTAGCCTAAGTGCGCTTGGAAAGTTGGACTTTGGTCATGTTGAGGATGAAATGTCATGTGGGGGAATTCAAAGTGTACAAAAAAAATAAAAAATAAAAATGTTGTAATTGCTGCTGTTAATGATAATTTAATTTATAATACTCTCATCTACATTTTACAATATATGAATCAATACATAGCCATATATGGCCCATCCATATGGCTATATAATGTAAAATATAATGAATGTCATGCAAAAATTTGATTTGGACTATGAGCTTGCTTAACTCATAAAAAATACTTTGTTTCAAATTAAACATACATGCAATAAATGTAATACAGTTTTGTTTGTATATCAATGTATTTTAATATATGAATCAATATATAGCAATAGGTTGTCCATCCATACATTGCTATATATTTTCAAATATATGAGGAAGTTTCTGATACATTGAAATATATTTTCTAATGTATTGCAATATAAATTCTAGTATATTGCAATATATTTTTGTTTCGTAAGGGATGGTTCAGGTCATACTTAGGAGGGAGATGTTATTATGTGAGTATATGAGACCATAAGTCTGAATGGACATCCATGACATGCGGAGTCCCTCAAGGCTCAATTCTACCACAGCTATGCAGACGACACACAGATCTACTTAGCCCTATCGCCTAACGATTACAGCCCCATTGACTCCCTGTGCCAATGCATTGATGAAGTCAACAGTTGGATGTGCCAAAACTTTCTTCAGATAAACAAAGACAAAACTGAAGTCATTGCGTTTGGAAACAAAGATGAAGTTCTCAAGCTGAACGCATACCTTCACTCTAGGGATCAAACAACTAAAAATCAAGTCAGGACTCTTGGTGTGACACTAGAGTCAGACCTTTCAGTAGTCATGTCAAAGCAATAACTAAGTCAGCATACTATCATCTGAAAAATATTGCAAGAATTAGATGCTTTGTTTCCAGTCAAGACTTAGAGAAACTTGTGCATGCTTTCATCACCAGCAGGGTGGATTATTGTAATGGACTGCTCACTGGCCTTCCCAAAAACACCATGAGACAGTTGCAGCTCATACAGAACGCTGAGCAGAACCAGAACATATGAACACATCACACCAGTCCTCAGGTCTTTACACTGGCTCCCAGTTACATTTAGGATTGATTTTAAAGTATTATTACTGGTATATAAATCACTCAATGGCCTAGGACCTCAATCCATTGCAGATATGCTCACTGAATATAAACCCAACAGATCACACAGATCATTAGGATCACATCAACTAGAAATACCAAGGGTTAACTCTGAGCATGGCGAGTCTGTTATGCCAGCCGCAGCAGAACCAGCTTCCAGAAGAGATCAGAAGTGCTCCTACAGTACTCACATACAAATCCAGACTCAAAACACTTCTGTTTAGCTGTGCTTTTACTGAATGAGTGCTGTGACACTGTACGTCCGACTGACTGTATTTTATTTTTGCATCCTCCTTTTGTTTCTAAACTCAAATGGCACTGCAAATTGGATAAGAGACAAACATAAATTACTTAATGTATGTATGAAATGTGCTATATAAATAAACTTGCCTTGCCTGTACACCCAAGATAAATATATGGGTGTTTTTGGGCCGTGTTGTTGATTGTTAGCAGAACAAAACAAGTCATTCTCTTCAGCATGAAATGCCAAATGTTTTTGGCTCTGTGTTGAGTGGAAATATCTTCTTCTCTCACACATTCCTGTCATTGCTCAGTGACTAAGTTGTAGTATGACAGCATGATTTCTTATTAAGACTGATGTCATAAGTGACACTATTGGGCCTCATGCTGTGTTTGGGGAGTGTGTGAGGTTAAGTAAGGGAGTGCTAGGAAATGTTTAGAGAAAAAGAGTGTAGAAAATAAAATAAATAAAAATAATATAAAGTTTATGACAAAAAAGTAATACAAATATAGAAACAAATAAATAATAAAAAGTTTATTCAAATAAATAAATATTACATTAAAATATTATAAATCATTAAATATTACAATAAACAAATAAATAATATATAGTACAGTAATATAGTAAGTAAAACCATTAATTAATATTTTCCAAATAATACTTTAGACATGTTTAAAAAAAATCTGCATTATAACATTTAGATGCCACGGACCCCCAGTTATATATAATATATGGTCCGTGGCATCTAAAAGATTAATAATCCCTGGCTTATGTAGACATTAATTATGATCTTTTTAACATATACCACTTGAATATAGCCTTAATCAAGGTTAATGTGCGGTAACAAAGCCGTTTAAAGTTAAATGTGTATTTTTTTGTTTGTCCGAGTAGAGTTTGTTACTATACACGTTTGCTATTGGACACATATTTCAAAGCAAAATGGGCCTTTTTGCGTACTTGTTGTGATATTCCTGTTCACTCTGTGCTGTTGGTGGAACACTGTGTTTGTAAAGGAAGGAGATGGGCGTTCTTCCTGAAATCAATAATCTTCTCCACAATTGTTTGTGTGTTTAGCTCCAAGTCGTGGACTGCACACATGACAGCAGACGGCTCACTTCCTCACGAGGCAGACTGTCAACAGAGCATGAGAGAACAGACAGTTTCCAATTGGTAAGGAAATCATGGGTCCAATTACAGACAGGATGAGGGGATTAAAGCTGATATAAGAAATCAAAACTAAAATATGCACTACTGTTCAAAAGCTTAGTGTCATTATAATTTGTAAATGTTTTAAAGCCTCTTGTTCTCGGGGAACGTGATTTCACCAAGTACAACATGTTCCTGGTTCAACATCCTTGTTGATCCTGGAACAACATTCCAATCAACCAATCAGATTTGAGGGATAGGTTTATAGTTAATGTCGTTTAGTCTTACAGCAAGGGACTTCAACACCATTATTGTCATTACTGATTTTAGGGATAAGTTATGGGTAGGGTTAGGGTTAGGAATATGTTTTTGGACAGGAATGTTGTTCCAGGATCAAGAAAAGATGTCAATCCAGGAACGTGTCTTACTTTATGCACACCCAGGCTGCATTTATTCAATCAAAAAGGAAAGTAAAAACAGTAAAATCATTACAATTGTACTGTTTTCTATTTTAATATACTTTAAAAATGTATTACTCCAGTCTTCAGTGTCACATGATCCATCAGAAAAAATAATTTTAATATGCTTATTTGGTGCTCAAGAAATATTTCTGATTATTATCAATGTTAAAAACTTTTTCCTGCTTAATATTTTTGTGGAAACTGTGATAAAAACAATTCAGGATTAGAAATCTTTCCTGCTATTATAAATGTCTAAATTTGTGACTTTTAACCAATAAAAATAAAAAATAAAAAAATAATTTAAGCATTACATTTTTGAAAAGAAAACCTTGATAAATTGTTCTTTCTTAAAGGGGCAGTAAGTAAGAATTACTCCCATCTAGTGGTGAATTTGTATTTTGCAATCAAACTAATTTTGCTCTCCAGCGCCTAGCGTTTTCAAATGCGCGTTGCATCTACGGTAAGCGATATGTAACAAAAAGCTTTGACAGGATGTCTTCTAATAGCACCTCGTCGAGTTTTCCTTCTGGTGAACTGGTTTGTTATTTCAAACAAACTACAACTTGACACAACGAACAAACGAATGTTACAGTTTTGAACAAACAAAACTTACAACCTTGTTTATAGGACCATCTCTACTTTACTCAATAGCTGCTATTCATCAAAGAGCCTGTTTAACTTTTAACTATGTTCTACTGTCTATATCAGTGTTTCCCAACCTTTTTTCAGTCAAGGCACCCTTTGAAATTTAAAAAAAATGTGTGGCACCCTACACTAGTGTTGTCACGATACTACTTTGATACTATACTTTGAAATGTGCTGTTTTTTTTATTATTTTTTTTTTTTTTGATGTGCACAAATAAATGACAGGTAGGCTACCATAAGATTTTCTTCTTCCTGTTCCTTTTTTTTTCTTCGTTCATGCATGTTACAAATGAATGAATGAATTAAACATTTTTAATTTTATATAATATATAATTTTGTTATAATTGCACAAGATAGCTTGTTTTTACTATATTTTATGTAGCCTAATAATTTCACAGTAAATCTCCAAATTAATGTAGAAACATCATAAAGACAGTATATTTCAAATAATTGTTTAATGGCATCTTTTTATGAATGAAGTGTTATTTGATTCTGATGTCACTGCTGCACTGTCACATGTGGATCCCACAAGCGTCCCATTTTCTCACAACTCTTAACGTTCATTTAAGACTTTATTTAACTAATTTAAGACTGCTCTCATGAGGATACTCAAAGCGAAAGCGCGAAAGAGAAGTCGAGTCTGGCGCGCGTCGTGTCAGCATCACAGGACAGCGCATTCTCTTTTGTATTTTCTCGCTTGCATGGTTAGAAGCATTTGCATGAAGAAGAACGTGATTATATAATGTAACGCTAGCCAAAGGATGACAGAAAAAAATGCTGCTTTAATTGCGTTAAATATTTTTAACGTGTTAAATTGAAAAATATTAATCGCACGCGTTGCGTTGACAGCAGCACAACCGATGTGAATACGCGGCAAGACGGACGTTGTGACAATTCGTGTGTATTTGACTGTAAGCGCATCAATGAAAAATAGGCAGCTTTATGTGGACGCACTGGGAATGAGGCACGGGAATAAAATCACATGCAAGCGCAACCTCCGCAATTCAACGCCAAAAACTTATGATTTGCATTTGTATTATAAATTTGTGCGCATTATTTGTTGTTATTAGAGACTTCCGACGATCCGAGATTGATGGTAAAGATTTGTTTTTTTTACACAGTTTCCCGCTGGGAAACGCTGGTCTATATAGGCTAATAAAAAAATAAAAAGCCTGTAATTAAGACCTTAACATTGACTTACCTGTCGATAAGAAAGCAGGCAACTTCAGCGTCTCTTTTGAAAGCTTTCTCCTGCATTAGCTATCCCGACATTATAGCTAATAACCCTTGTTTTTGTAATCTCCGATCACGTTTCCTTTTACGGTCTTATTGTGGAGTTTTTCGACTAAGAGGACTCGTTATCCTTTGACTTAACCGTGCAGTGCAGCCTTTTAAACTTGCCGGGGCAGTGACAAAAGCGCCTCTCACTGCTCTGCTCCGTTTCTGCTGGTTTCAGTCACTTGACGCGGGCTCTGAACGAAAACGCGTTGTGGAAACGCGTTGGCCTAGTACTTTTTGTCCCTCTCTGCTATTATAGTTTTTCAAGATGGCGGAACTACATGGAAGCCTCCGTGGACCTACCCGTCCCATGTATACATACAACCGGCACATCCGGGAACTTAACTGTCAATTTTGTAACCGCCCCTTTTTAGGGGAAAACAAACCAGACTTCCCATAGACTTCAATACAAAATAGCGGCACAAAACAACGTCCGTACACAGCCGGCAGACGTGTATAACTTCAGAAATCACTTAGATGAAATACGTTGAGTAATTATATGTCCACCCTGCCTTCCATAGAGCGTGAACGATACATTTATAAACTTAATTTGGGCAACTTAAAAACATATCCCGTTTCATTCTACCAGCGTCAAATTGGTCTATCAACCCCACCCAGTGGCTTACCCGGACATTTACTCGTACCTCATCGAGTCACCAGGTAGCCAGTGAATGATTTTACTACGGTTTTAATAAGTAAACATCTTTAAATGTATAATATTGTGTCTTTATATTTAGAGTAGCTGCTGAGTGCACGTTTCTGTCCAGCTATACAACTAGCCTGATTTAGCTTTCGATAGCATCATCCGTAATTCATGATATTTCCATAACAGCACGATATTGATGATGATGGCAGGCAGAGATGGGCATAAATACATGGAAATGTATTTAAAATAAAATAAAAAATACAAAATACTGTGTGGAAAAAAATAATTAAATACAAATACATAATAGGGGTAGCCTACTGTGTGAAAAAAAAATGTTTAAATACAAATTACATGTTTGTAAGGGTTAGTACACGTCCTCAATCCGTTACTGTGTATGGCGCTCGCCGGATTGTTTTCCCCTAAAAGTGGGCGTGAACCTTTTCAGAGACGTTCTATGACGCTACGCCGGTTGTATGTATATAAAGATAATAAATTCTTCGTTTACGAGGATAAGTCAGATCATTGGCAGAGGTATTTGGACACCATTGAGGACATATTTATGAATAAAAATATTGATTTTAGATAATAAAATACCTAAAAAGTTACTTATTGTCCCTTTAAGGAAAAAAATATGTAGCTAAAATAGTAATATTTGGAAAAAAATGTCTGCCAAATTGAAACTTTAAAACTATAAAAAAAATCTACATCGTATGAAAACAACATGAATACAATATTAAAACTTTGCATGCGTGTTTTAAACTAGATATGTCATTAACCCCTTATGTAACTGAGGAAAGAATGAATTGAATGTGATTGAATAATTGAACGAACTTAGACTGAATTTAGTTATCTGTATATTAAAGGAACACTCCACCGTTTTTTGAAATAGGGCTTATTCACTTTCTTTCCTACATTTAGATAGGTGGGCAAATGCATTTTTGTCTCAGTGCATGCATTGTTTTAGTTTGACAGGGTCGGCGCTAGCTTAGCTTAGCATAATGAATGGAATCCTTTGTTGCCAGCTAGCATGTCCTGAGTAAAAGTGATATCATTTTTTTTAAAAACCCACCTAGTTACTTCTTGTGGCCTGCGTATTCACAACAAGTACAAATAGTGATGCAGATTAACACTAGGCGATTTCCTAGGCAGATATTGACTTATATATTAAGGACTATATTAGGGGGAAGCACAGGCGAAGCACTGCTACTTGGGCGTGATATCTCTGCACCCAAGTAGCAGTGCTTCGCCTGTGCTTCCCCCTAATATAGTCCCAAATCAATATCTGCCTAGGAAATCGCCTAGTGTTAATCTGCATCGCTATTTGTACTTGTTGTGAATACGCAGGCCACAAGAAGTAACTAGGTGGGTTTTTAAAAAAAATGATATCACTTTTACTCAGGACATGCTAGCTGGCAACAAAGGATTCCATTCATTATGCTAAGCTAAGCTAGCGCCGACCCTGTCAAACTAAAACAATGCATGCACTGAGACAAAAATGCATTTGCCCACCTATCTAAATGTAGGAAAGAAGGTGAATAAGCCCTATTTAAAAAAACGGTGGAGTGTTCCTTTAAGTTTGAATAGAAATAATTTTAATGTAAAACTCTTTAACTGTTGTGAAAGAACTGACAACAGTGATCCTGAAGAAAAACAAACACTTTCATTAGAATCAAAGCCCATGCAGCACATCTGTTAATCTCAGATGATGCCAGTGGAATTCCCAGCCTTACTGTTCCCTGTTCCAGCTGTCATTTCTCCCGCAGGGCCTGAGCCATGCAGTCCATAAAAAACAGGACACAAGTTTGTCAGTTGACTTGGCCCTGTACAATGCATCCCACTCATTTCCCACTCATTTTGACAGCAATGCACAGACTTATGGGTGGAGTGAGCAAACAACAGAGTGCTTAATAACGTTTGATGTTCACCAATTATTCATAAGGTGAGGTTTTATGGCTTTAGTTCTGCATAAACGAAATGCCACACTGTCTTTTTAAGTTGGGGGTGGGGGGGAGATGCAAATCACAATCCTGTATGCAAATAGTTATAGTAAAGGAGACCAATTGTAATTAGAATGCAAATATTATCATGACATTATTGTCGGTTGGATTCATGCTGAACATTCTGGCAATGTAAATCATTGGAAGATGCTTTAATCCTAATTTTTTTTGCCAAGTATTGCACATTTATTTTCATTTTTGTTTTGATGCCATTTATCGGAACTGATATCAATATTAACACAGTGCCTTGGAATATCTAATATAAAAAAAACAGTTTCACGGACCGGCAAATTTCCACAAGAAAAAGAGAAGAACACAGAGTATAAACAAACACACAAAGTATTCTGACAAATTACTGAAAGAAGTTTTTTAATTAAATATTTTAATAATACATTATATTGCGTTCAAAATGAGAGTTCCAGAACTCATTACAATAAAGTTAAAATGTTCTTTTATCTGTACTGTACATTCAAGACATTGAACCACTGTTTAAAACACCTCGAGGGAAAAAAGGAAAAGGTTAGATAAATATCATCACATCATCTGTATTGCACTCAGGCCGGTTATGGACATGAAAAGGCAACCATTATAAGAAGATGCCTTCAAAAGGCACTACAGCTAGATTTTATTTTGATGCTCCTCAAAATAAAATGTGTCTGCTAGTCCTTTAGAAAACATTAATATGACTCAATATAAACAACAACAACAAAAAAACGTGTAAATTAAAACAGAGGTATTAGAATAAATGGTGATTGGCTTGAAGGGAATAGACTGTTGGGATTCTCCATAGTGTCCCTGCTGGCGTCCTCTGGGAAGCTCTGTTTCCAGGGTCACAACTTCCTGACCGCAAAACACAAAACAGGATATGGCTTTCCTCTGGTGAATCTCCGGGAGAAAATACAATGACGGCCAGTAGAGAACACCAGCACAGTTGTACAGCTCTAGTGCTCATGTGGATAATGCAGGTTCTAGTCCGACTCGCAACATGTTCCGATCCCATTCCCTCTCTCTAACCATTTCCTGTGGCCTTTCTGCTGTGTTTATCCACTGCAAGGCATTTGTACCATCAAATTGATGATCAGTGGTGCATATTATGGATTATTCTGCATTATGAACATGTTCAATTAGCATTTAACATGTTTAAAATGCAAAGTGATCTTATATCAATATATACATAAGAAACAAATCACCACATTTACTGTATATAAAAAGAGCTTTTTCGGTATGCAGGACTGTAAGTTCCTCCTACTGGAAACATATTCAAAGCAGAACAACATGAAATGTTCAACATCACAGTCGAGTAGGCTTTATACTCCGAGGCACATTTAAGATGTCTTCACGGCTCCACTGAGTCCATTAGTCCGACAAGCTCTCCCATAAGTCCCCTGTGATGATTCCCACTGTAAACATTTGATTTGAATGAACGTAGATGTCAGCGTAATAATATATAGCATGTCATGAACTACACACAATAGTCTTTTCCATTCCTTAGCAAGTGCAATTTAGTTCTGAAACAGTCCATTTCTTGCAGTGCAGTCGTCCTCTTAATATGTACAAAGCAGCAATAATTTCATGCAGAACTAATACTAAATCAGAGAAGTATTACAATCGCAGACGTTTTGTGACAATGGACAATTAAATAGCTTATTTAAGGAGTAACAAAACAGACAGCAAAGGTAAAACTGGGTCACTACTTCTGTTTATAATATTGTAAATGTCGTTGATAAAATATGTATAGCAATTTAAGTGATAAAATAGGGGACAAGGAATGTTTATGCATAAAACCATGCATCCATGAACAAAACACTTGAAGCATGTAAAATCTAAATTGACCATTCTTCATTTTTTTGTGGAATATTGCAGTATTTAATATAAATGATTTATCTGTGCACATCATTATTTTTTTTTAAATTCATGTTCCCTTGAAATCTTTAATCTAAATAAGGGCGGGGCAACCTGTCACTCACATGAGATCGACCAATAGCAAACCACAACCATCCAATCAATTCCCAATGGACAAAATCACGTTCCGCACTAGATTTGTTCTTGTTCGAGAAGCCGTTTCACTTGGATATATGTCACAATAAGGAAGAAAAGACTATCGCTACTTCCATTTCATGGTGACTTTAATGGCTCCTACTTCTCCCATGTCAGTAAATATTGTAGGCAAAATTTTCAAATTTATAGTTTATACTGATATAAAGCTAAGGGGTTCAATGATTATTTTTCTCAGATAAGCTTTGGTAGGCCAACTTGAAAACAACCAAGTCAGAGGGTTGTGAGGTAGAGGCATGGGGGGGCACAGTCCTTATTAAAAATAGCCATGTTTTCCATTTCTCCCTTTAGTGTAGGGTGAGATTCCTTGGGGATAATCCAAGATGAAAATAAACAACAATCACCCAAATAATTTCAAACTGAAGCAAGCTAGTTAACAACATCAGATATACACCCCTAAAACAGACCAAATGATGTCTATCAGACTGAAAATCTCCCACTACATCTAGTAAACGTGTGCAAAGCCAGACGGGGGTAGATCTATTGTCATCGCTTTCACAGTACATTCAGCAGGCACGCCGGAGACCCGCACTGTGGATTCTCCTGGTAATGCAGTCTTTAAACTGAACGTGTGTGTTCTGTAGCTCCTGAAGAAACACAGTGAATCTACGGCTCAAAGTGAGTAGGATTGCCACTTCTGTTTGTTTAGGAAACTGCTAGATTTGACCCTTAGTGAGGAATCAATTGCACGCAAAATTAGCTGAGAAAAAAAAAACATGTTTTTTTTTACATGTATTACCTCTCCAAAGCATGTTAGAGGTCATTTTAGTAATTAGAAGTAAATAAATTATAATAAAAAAATGATAGACATATACACAAGTCCATATTAAGAGCATCTAATCCACAACAATGCAGTATACACTAACACTGTATTTGTGTACTTGCTCATAAGGTGATCTAGGATAAGAATTTACTACTTTCATGCAAATTAGAAATAATAATTATTTACCAGTTGATCCTAGATCTGTGCTTATGAGCATTTCAAACTTTAGCTATCCCTTATTAAATAAATCCATTTATTGTGGTCTTCTCAGTCTGGCACAAAAGAAACTTTTTCTTTGCAGTGTGTGCGAATTTAAGCTCATAAATTGCGTCTAGGATAACAAAGCATATATATATATACAGTATATATATATATATATATATAAAAAAGCCATATTCCATTTTAAAACAGCAGTGGCTACTTGAAGAATTGCGAGATTATTTCCTCAGGATCTGGGAATCACTCGACGGATGCCTCTTAAGTGTATCCCAGATTCTCCATCTCACTGCGGTAGCGTTGCTCGGACACTCGGCTTTTGTGCTGCTTGCTCTCCAGGTGAAGACGAAACTCGGCTTCCTCGCTGGCACCCGAGTTACACATTGAGCAGTAGAACTGCCCGCTGGGTGTGACGCACATCGCAAGGTCTCGTGGGATTCGCTGCCTCGGCCGTGGGTTGTAATAAGGGCCTGAAACAGCGCAGGAAACATGTCAGGTCATGTAAATAAACGAAGCATCAAATAAATGGCTACATGAATAAGCAGATCTACAGTATAAGATGATGAACTACATCACCTGGAATGCAAAGCCAAATTTTCATGTTTATACTACCTATCTTACATATCTTTATACAGATGAAATGCATTAAATTGATCAAAAGTGACAGTAAAGACATTCAAATAAATGCTGTTCTTACTCTATTGCTATATGCTATTGATCAAAGAATCCTAAACAATGTATCACGGTTTCCACAAAAATATTAAGCTGCACAACTGTTTTAACATATTAGAGCGATTTCTGAAAGATCACGTGACACTGAAGACTGGAGTAATGATGCTGAAAATTCAGTTTTGCCATTACATTTAATACTTAAATATAGAATAAAATAGAAAACACCATATTTAATGCATGCATGCTCAGCTGTGTGCCATTCAGATTTGAACTGAGAATGCTTTTTAAATCCCTGAATTTGCATTAAATTGAAATCGAGGTAAACAGGATGCAAATTGTAGAATTTGAATTTAAGTAAGAAGAATTAAATCATATGAAAAAGCTAACTGCTTTAACCTGGCTAGTGGGGAAAATGAATGCTATGCCGTGTGTTTTTGTGCGTGTGTGTGTGAGGACAGGACCACGGGGCAATGGGGGCATGTGTGTGATTGAGATCTGCCACCGTGTGGGTGACGTTCGTGAGCCCGGGTTGACGTGGGGTGGAGTATCGGCTTACATAGACCAAAGCATTGGCATTCGGCCTGCATTTAGCGAGACTAGCGCATTGCGCTACATTAGCACAGGCTGGCAAACTAACACGCGCAGCTGCCAAGCTCTCTGCTGCCAAAGCTCTGATCACAAATGGAGGTTTTGCACCACAGCTTGGACCACTGAGCAGAAAACCGAACCCACAGGACAGATCACATGATGACAAAAATCTGTCTCTCCTAAACTATTTGTTGAGGTAAATCTGTGTAGGCAATACCTGGCATGGCAGTGTTGATATGAGCCCTGCGGTTCTTCATTAATCTGTACTCGTACCCTTCTTTCCGGGGCCGTCTCTGACTGTCGGACAAGTCTCTGGAAAAAAATACAATGTAACAGTATTGAAGGAATTCAAAATAACAATATTTACCTGCAAGATATTTACAAAAACACTTTAATACATTGAAAATGCTACACAAAGACATTTTTTGTGGATTAATCATAGTTTTGAATCAGTTCATTCAAAGGGACAGCAGCATTACTAACTCTAGCAGCATTTTTGCTACAGAAATTGAAATCAGAGACGATATTAAACACTCTCATATTAGCAAGTAACAAGTCAAGAGCGGATCGTGAAATTCAAATAATATTCATTTTAATGACTCACTCAAATAAAAATAATATAAAAATATTTTAAATCTATAAGATATCCAAGAATAAATTGTATATAATCAGCGAAATCACTTTGAAGTGAATATATCCTGAATTTTCACCTTGCCCTACTGGTACAATTGCTGCTTTTTTACTTGTATCACTAATTAAGCGAATTTGTTTTGTTTTGAATAACAGGATTCAAACCTAGCTTAACTAGTCATAGACGTGTTTGCTCAGATAGAATAAGACGTTTGGAGTGCAACAGGATGTATCTTCCTGGGTTTGTTATCAGGACGGCCCAACTTTGGCCACAGTGGCATTTAAATGAGTGCCCCACTTATCAATGCAAAAACAGCCTTAAGATAAAGCTACCAGAAAAAAACATTATGCAAAATATCCTACTAGTTGATGCATAATGTGTACATACATGGATTTTCTTTTCATCAAGACTCTTATGGGTGTATGAAGATATATATCCTAGATATATTTCAACTTTCATGTCAACTACCCATAAACCCCTCTCAATTGGAACAACAAAAGGGGCCATGATGACCCTGTCGTTTTGCATCTGACATCCCCTCTCAGAGTCTAATCTTGCAGGACAAACTGTATAACTGATGTCTAAATAGAAAAATGTTTCACACCTCCCACAAATATGGAAGGATTTTCCGTGTTTAAGGGTTGTTTTATCTTTGAGCGCGTGGGTGTGACAGACTCACGAGGACGTGGCGTTCTGCTGCGCTTCAGCCAGACGCAGTCTTTTGGCGTGGTTTTTGCCCTGATAGTGCGCCTGGGCCACAGCGGGGGAGCTGAAGGAAGCGTCACACAGCTTGCAGTAGTCGTTTTCCGTGGCCAGTATGACTCTGCTAGTGCCCTTAGAAAGTGGCTGCAGATGGGACAATGACAGTAGAGCTTTTAGAAAGAGTGGAGCGACGAAAGGTGTGCGTCCACAGGGACGTCTCTGATTACTATCACGATGGGCTTAGTGAATGGATGCTTGCAGAGTGACACCGCATGATCAAACCGCACTTAAAGATACTCCCAGATAGGGCTGGACGATAAAGCGTGAAAAATATTTCTTGATTTTTTTCAGCTTTTTGATGATATTCAATATATCGTCGAAAAGTTTGGGATCAATACGATTTTTTTTTTAAAGAAATTAATAATTTTATCCAGCAAGGACAATTAAATTGATCAAAAGTCATTAATGTTACAAAAGGTTTCCATTTAAAATCCAAGTATCACGGTTTCCACAAAAACATTAAGCAGCACAACTGTTTTCAACATTTATAATAATAAGAAAGGTTTTTTTGAGCACCAAATCAGAATATTAGAATGATTTATGAAGGATCATGTGACACTGAAGACTGGAGTAATGATGCTGAGAATTCAGCTTTGCCATCATAGGAATAAATTACATTTTAAAATATATTCAAATAGAAAACAGTCATTTTAAATTGTAATATTTAACAGTATTTACTACTGTAATTACTGAATCAATTCATTAAAATGGACAGTTTGAATTTCATGAAAATTATTGAATTTACTAACTGGTGGTGCTAATGTCAGTGATGCAACTACATCAAACAACAAAAACAATTCAGAAAGTTCCGAAATATCCCCCTTGCTGCCATTTGACAGACAAACAGGTAGTTCCGGCCCAAATTTCAAGAAGATATAGCTGCAGTCCGGAGAACTCCAAAATGGGGCGTGAACTCCAAAAGTGGGCGGTACCTCCAAAAAGGGGTGGAGTCTCCACACTTAAACACTTTCGCTTCCTCCAAATTACATTTCAATATAAAAGTTTGTAAATTAATTGTTGAAAGATAAATTGATCTTACATTAAATTTAGACGTGTTAAAGTTATAAAACATGCAATTTAAATACATATGCCTATATAAATAAATACATATCTTACACAAATACACATCTTTGGGGGGCGACAGCTCCGTGAGGGTACAAGAGCTTGTGGCTCGTGGTGTTCGGATGGGGCAGAGAGGACCTCTCATCCCCCCAAATTTGAAGCTCTGGGTCCCCACTCCCTCATCGAGATAAAAACAGGAATCTCCCGTGAGCCTTGACATGACCAATGAATTCTTTAGATTCGGTTGCGGGGCGGAATTTGTGATGAATCACGCATGCATGCCATGTGTCTGTTTGTCAATGGGAGGAAGCCACACCCCATTTTGGAATTCTCACCCCCATTTAGAGATTTCCAGGCTGCTCCCAAATTTAGTCCAGCCCAGTCGTGCACTCCAAAAGTTTGCTAGAGGCACATAAATGAAACATTTAAATGCTCTCGCCAGACAAGGAAGTGTCGCAAAGCTAGTCAATTGACACGCATTCACAAATGTTGCTTTGTTTTACATAGCTACCAATATCATTGCAAATAAATTGTAAAAAAATTATATATATCGTCCAGCCTTATTCCAAGACAGCCTGGAAAAACACACTTGTTTGGACAAAAATGCACCAGTTAAGAGTCATAAGCACCTGGTTGGAAGTCACATTTGCAGAATCTGTGGGTGGAGTGGCTGAGGGTTGCTGGGAAACAGGCTCTACTACCTCTAGTATTCGAATGGGAGGTGGCTGCTGGCTACCAGCATAAAAATTGCGCAGCTTCTTACTGTGGTTTTTCCCCTGTAGGCAAAATAAAGGACGGTTTACATGCTTCATCAACCAGTCATCAGGATCTCAAGAAAAACATCTCACTGAAAGAAAAACTGAAAGTAAAAATCAAGGCTAACCATCATTTAGGTGTTGTTAGATATTGTGCAAGCCAAAAGCACTTTGCTGATATACACACAGAATGTGAATTCATTTACTATTCTCTTATCTTCTTTTCATACCTCGTGGGCCGCAACATGAGTTAGATTACCTGATAATGTGCCTGAGCCTGTTGGGCAGAGTTGAGAGTGACGTTACAAAGCTTACAGTACAAAGGCTTGCAAAGCTCTTCCAGAGTGGCTTCCTGGTCAGCGGCCACCGCCTGACCATCTTCCTCAGGGGGCTTTGGACTGAGGACAGGAGGCGCTGGGATGGGGGGGTTGGGCGGCATCTGGAGGTGAGGGGACGGCTTTACGGCTAGAGGAGTGCAGTGCGGGAATTGCAAGGGGTCCGGCGACATCATCACAGGTGGAGGTCTGAGGTTCTGAGTCGGGGTCATGGCCTGGAAGGGCTGAGGTGGCTGCTGACACATCAAACTAAGAGGTGGCTTCAGAACCGGGTCTGCACCTGGAAAGCCAAAAGACAAAATGTAGGTGTCAAAATGAGAAATTAAGAAATGAAATGCCATTGAAGATCCATAGACAAACCATTTTGGGTTCCTTTCAGTGAACAGTTCTAAAAAGAACAATTTTCTTTCTTAATGTGTGGTCACATTAGTGAAATTTCAGCTAAATGTGGCTAAAAATGGGTCAATTTTCAATAGCATAGAGTTATGAAGCACTGTTCACACTAAAGCCACTTTCAAACCAAAACAGTTTTCTGTTGGTCAGCACAGTGAATTTGCTTGACCAACTTGTACGAGTAAAATCTGCACGGGAAACTTCCAGAACATCCTTAACCACTGCCCTCCATCTGTCAGTCTGCTGTGAGCTAGAGATGGTGAGGAGGTGTGCTAAAGCCAAGCCCTACACTCTATTTTTTCTCATTAAATATTCATTTTCACTTAAAAATATGTCACAATACTCAAGTATAAGTTGGTCGCAACTTCGTTATAACTTCATTATAAAGTTCACACGGACTTAATAATCTAAAGAACCTTTTGTGCAATGGAAACGTTCCATGGATTTGAAAGGTTCTTCATGGAACCATAGATGCCCCAAAAAACTTTTTTAAGAGATCTTCATAATATCTCAATTTGTTACACAAAATGCTTTTGTTTCCTGCTTCTAAGGAAACTGCTTCTTCTAAGAAAAAGACACGTACATTTCTTCTTTAATGTTTCGAAAGAGATCTCAGATCTGTGCTCAGATTTGCCAAGTTTGCAATCAAAAGTCAGATATTTCAACATGAACTCAAACATTTATCCATCAAATTCATTCAAAACCAAATTAGCAGAGCTATAATGCTCAAATTAATTTTGTAGCTCTATATTCTTTAATTGCAGATGCACCGATAATACAATTTTGGCCGATACCATAACCGATAATTCTTTATATTTGAAAGCCGATAACCGATATATTTGCAGATAAATCGAAATCCAAAATTTTATATAATTTTTGAGAGTCTGATTACAAAACAAAAGTCTCACTATTAAAATCCATGTCCCAAACATACAATTATAATGATGTTCTTATTATAACTTTATGTAGTCGATGTGACAGACTTGACTGTATTTTCCTTTTTTGAAATGATTCCAATCATATTTCAAGCAATTCAAAACCCTCATGGTGAACAGTGCAAATTTGAAGTGTCTCAGCTGAAGGAAATAATCCGTTATTTATCGACTTTAATATATCTGCAAACTTTTGAAACATAAATGAACAAAAAATGAACATATATTGGCCGATTCCAATATGGTGGCCGACATATCGTACATCTTATAAATATATCCTTGAGGTGCAGTCACACTCAAACCAAGCAGCCAGCAAATTTGTGTGACTTACTTGAACATGAGGGAAATCTGCATTAGGAAATGTTAAACTTCAGATTGTGCAGATTCCTATTGGAATTAGCTGGAACATTGGAATCCTAGGAGAAACATCTGATGAAACATAACATAACAAGTCTTCTGGGCTACATACAATAGCGATGTAAAGGCCACATACATTTTTTAGTGCAACAAAGGAGCCATTCTAATAATAGAGTTGATGTATATAAGTGCCATGTCTTGTGCATCACAGTAACTGTAGCAAGAGGGAATCTTTGCAGTATGGCTTCCAGTAGATGTGATGAAGGCTGACTCCTGCCTCCTGAACTCAGCAAGTGTTTGGCGCTTGGGCAGAACTGAGGCCGGCCGGGCGAGTGGGGGGTTGGACAGTCAGCTGTTTTGTGGCTGTGTGATATTTCCAGTGTATCAGTTCCGACGGGATCATGACAACAATGATTCAGCCGACCAAAATAGACATAGGAATGCACCAAATGGTTCTGTTTCCGGTTGCCTTATGGTGTATTCATTAGAAAGGCACTTCTTGGAGATCTTAAATACCACACTGTATATATCCTTAAATGGAACTGCTATTTTCATTTTTTATTTTAACAAAAAAATTCTAAACAAGTTTCAAACAGCTAGTCCTGCCCCCAAACTATCACAATTGTTTGAGTCAGATCGCTCAAACAACTGTTGTTATTTTTTTTCCCAAGTGAGTTGTGCTATAAGGAACTTGGGATAAATCCTGTGCCTAAATGGCACATTTAAATCAAAACAGACAATTCTTAATTTTTTATGGAACATTACAGAACCTGTCACTCACATGTGATCGCAGCAATTAGCAATTAACGAGTACGATCCAATCAGTTCCCAATGGTCCCAAAAATCAAGTAATATCATATATTTTTTATCATTTGAAAAGCCACTTCACTTTAATTAGGGAAGAAAATATGACCATAATTTTCCGTTGCATGCCGACTTTAACTGTGATTGGTTGCTTTTCATGTTGATCATGCAGATTTTCCTGTCAAAGAGGCAGTTCCTGGCAAGAATGAGTTGCAAAGCTTGCAACTTGCTACACTGACAGTCAAAAGTCTGGTTATGAATTACCAGTGAACAACCCATTTCTGCACAGCTTTTGCACACTTCCCCTTTAAAGGGATATGAAAAATGACAATGTTGTCATCATTTACTCACCCTTATTATGTTGTTCCAAACCTGTATTAGTTTCTTTCTTCTTTTGAACACAAAAGATGATATTTTAAAGAATGCTGCAGTTGACGATAGCCATCGACTTCCATAGTAGGAAAAAAAATACTATGAAAGTCAATGGCTACCATCAACTGTCTGCTGACATTCTTTAAAATATCTTACTTTGTGTTCAACAGAAAAAAAGAAACTAATACAGGTTTGGAACAACATGAGGGTAAGTAAATGATAACAAAATTTTCATTTTTGGGTGAACAATCCCTTAAAATTAGATCATCATTTACAATGTTACAAAAATTAACAATGCCTTACCATTTCACATTCTTCTCCTTTTGACCTGAAAACAAACCTGATATCTTTTGGTCATCAGGGAACACAAGCCCAGAAATAGGTCTAAGTAGAACCTACAGTCCCTATTCAAGGTCACGGACACATAGCCTACCTGGTTTCTCCATTCAAATTAAATCCACTGTTAATTTAGCAGCAATGCAAAGTTCAGTTGGAGCACGGGAACAAGCATCTGCTCTTTCATCAAGACTGGGATCAAATATTTTTAGATTTAGGGAGGATTGTTCTCATTGGGCATCTATAATGCAAGGTATGCAGGGCACATGAGAAGGTAAAGCAGTACTATCACTTGATGCTGCAGGTTGTTTTACACTACACCGCTGCAAAACACTTCTAAGCTGTTTGTGCATTGTACAGTCGTTCTTTGACAGCATCAATTATTGAGAGCAGAATAAATGCATTACATGCATGGTTGCTCTTTGTGCTTAAGATACAGTTTTTCAGTGTTTATTAAGATCATCACACATTTCATCCTTCTATTTTTGCGTATGGATTTGGATCAGAACTGTATGGTGTTTTACCAGAAATAAGAGCCACACTTCAACTATAACTTGCACAGAACAGAGTGCAAGGAGTCTTCTTAAATAAAATCCACAAAAGTAACCTTGTGTTTTGTGAAGACATGGACTGCAGAGAGTGACGTTGTGGACTCTTAGTGGGACATTTAGAGCTGACCAGTGATGAGCCAAAAATCATAATTGATCTCTTGCATGCCTCTCCATATCAGCACAATCATTGTGAGCCAGATTTAAGTATCTCAAGTGTGGCAATAAACCTGCACCCATTCTGCACAAGTTCATGTTTATAGGGAATAAATAAATAATTGGTCTACTCTGTGTGTAAAAGAATATAGCCTATTTAAAAAGCTTGCATACATGATTTATGTTACTTATCTAATGCAAACACATAACATCCATAAAGAGCTTAAGCAGCATCTCATCATATAATGAAAATAGAGGGGCATATAATACAAAAAGTGCACCTGAAGAATTTCAGTGAGATGTTAAATATGTTAGTCATGTACATAGTGTTCCATTATCATTGGATATGCCATGATCCTTTAGCAATGCAAATAGGGATGTCCATTCTCAATCTGTCAGTGGTTATGTTGACGTCAAAACCTTTCTTCTAACAAACCTTACTATTATTTTAAAATAATGAGCGATTCCTAATACACTCAGATTTTAAACCATTGCAGTGCAAAGCAAATATGATGCAGACCATCACTTATACCGCAATGCATTGAAACCCATTTTTCAAAACATGGTCTTTTCCTACCTGTCATCCGGGGGAAATAATGACTGCAATCTCCATAGTTTACAGGCTGAGAGCTGTAGATATTGCAATAGTCAGCACTTGAATAAAAAGCATCTCTGTTCTTTACATTCATCGCCATCTTCCCTGCATCCTTCCAAGCTCTCTCTGCTGCTCAACTTCTTCCAGCCAGACGTGAGCCACATGCTTCAAACGTCCAATAGAGGGGTGTTTTCAGTCACGCAAGTTGTCAAAAAACCCTAGAAATACGTAAAAACGTTCTATACATGAGATAGAGGGATATTTAAATGATTCTATGGATACATTGGGAAATTGTATTCGTATACATAATTCTAATTTGGCGAAAATATTGTGGAATTTAAATTAACCTCTCCTTCACCAGAGTTGGCACAGTCCATTTCCTATCGATGCGAGAATCTGATTGACGATTCAGCACGCGCAATGAGAGAGAATGCGCGAGCCTGTGACATGATAAACGGATGTGTGAAGTACTTGAGGTAGTGTCCTCCTTCAATACTATTATCTATTTGATTTAGGTGTATTTTATATTTTACGCGAGTAGTTTTGAAACTTAAATTTTTTTTTTTGCTTCTTAAAATTTGATTTAGACGTTGAAACTATACGTAAACTACGATGAATTATTGTATTAAGACGCAGCTAATGTCATAAAACTATAAATCATAAGTTTAACAATTTGCAATAATCAACAAAGGATGGGGCACATTGAGAGAATTTAGATAAAATTTGAAAATACTTAGTTAATTGTGGAAACTTCTATTCTTTAATTCAAGTATGTTTTAGCAATAGGCCTACTCTTACTTTTAATTGAGTCAATTATAATAAAAAGTATTGATTAATCAATAAACAAACTCCATATTATTACAGACCTATACAAATACATTAGTAGGCTACGGAAGAAAAAACTAGAGAGAAAGACGACGAAGATAATTTATTGAGTTACTCGAGCAGTCCAATTTATTCATAATTTAATGTTCAACTTTCGTTTCTTCATTACTATTACCATTCAACATTGTTTCTGCAAATATGCGTCTCTGTGTGCAGTCTGTATAAAAGCACATTTTCGTGGTATATCTGCAGTTTTAAATGCATATGTTTGCAGTGAACGTTGCATCAGAAATCATATATAAGATGTCTAAGTGTCCTGACGAGATTGACAATTCACACTTCATTTCGCTCGCTTGGGTGTGTTTGTTGAACATATGGCTGTCTGTCCCATACTGTAGTCGTAGTGGGATCATCGATTGGAAAAAGAGTGCATTGGGTTTGTCATCCTCGCTCTCTCACTGTCTCTGTCCCCTCTCTCCCTCTTAGCAGCAGGCAGTCACCCTCCCTCTCTTACCTATCCGGCTACTTTGGGGCTTATTTCTTCACAGGATCCTCCCTTATTCCATCGTGACAGCTTTTCGGACGATTTTCATCCAATCCTTCGGATATTGGAGAGCATGTATTTCGTCTTTCTATGTCGGCGATGAATGATTTGTGTGAAAACACTGCTCTCGATCCGCCGCCGCCGTTGCTGTGATGATGGAGAGGCGGTGCGTGTCAGAGCAAGGCGGATAGAGGCCCAGCAAAGCCCCGCGCTGGATTTACAACCCTGAGCGAGCGACTGAACACCAACAGCAGATACCTCACAACAACTCTCCGGTACATACCCATATTAGCTAAACACACAAATGTGAGGTATGTGTTTAAACCTCTATTGTTCAAATACCAACGCTAGTGCTTTTTTAAAAAGTCTTATGTATTGTTTCAGACTGGTAACCGTTAAAGCGTCGTTGGCGGGATATTACTGCATATTTTATCTGAAAGTTATCGGGTTAGCTATAGCGGATTAGCCTAGCGGCTAGGTGGCTAAAGGAATCAATATCTTGTATTTTTGTAAAGAAATTGCTTATCCGCCTTTAATAACCCTTTGACACGCTAACTAAAAATCCTTTCATTTGAGAGTATTTCAACTCTCTAACAAGAATAAATGTCAATTTCTGCTTAATTAGTATGTTTTGAATAGGATTGCTACTTGGCTATCTGGCTAATTATGTCAGAGATCAGAGCCTCCAAAACATATTTCTACTTTAATATTATGTCTATTTTGTTTTTAATGTGCTTAAATGCGTGCTCATTATAAAATCCAGCTTGTTTACTTATACAAACTGTAGTATTAAACCGGTTTATGGTGAAATTAGTGCATGTTTCTGCTCAGTCATGATTCAGGTTTGTTTGTTTTAACCAGTCTGTGGTCAAAACCTAAATAACATTGGTATGACATTAAGTTATTGTTGTCTATAAACTTATGTCTCTATAAACAGTTTGTTTTAGCAAGTGGTTCTTTGTCATTGAGGGTCAGTCTATTCATATGCAAGAATGATAACCCGGTTAATCTTATTATCTTCCCATCTCTGTCACTCTAAACACTGCTGTGGAAGTTTGTTGTGCTTTGTACTGTTGGCATTGGTTTAGTTGTTTTGGGTAAACTGAGTGAGCTGGTCCACTTTCCACTAGACACTGAATGTCTGTCCTCGTTGCTGTTGTTACAGTATAATTCAGTGGACCTGAAGTTATAAAGCAAGCAGATCAGATGAAGGTCTGAACAATGACGGACATTTACATTTACAAGTGGCACTAACATCAGACTGAGGTAAGGACAAATACCACCAGCTTATGTAAATATTGATTCATCTCTTGCTTTTTTTTTTTTGCTGGGAAGAGATGACTAGCAATAAAAAGTGTGAAAGGGTGGAGTGGTTACAACCTTGACCGTACCACGATTCACAAAGCTCTGTGTTAAACATTTGCATGGTATTTTACATGAATTACCTGAAGAGGATGGTCAGGACAAAAGATCTGACGTGTTTATCGCACATGGCCTAGTTTTAAAATCCAATAATTTCAGATAACACCTCACATGTGTCTTAACATGGTGAAAGTTGCTGTTTGTCAGATTAGTGAATCGCTTTCAGCAGCCTTACACCCAGGAGATGGATACAGTTTTCGTTTTGTTGGCTCATGTTAGCAGGGAAAAACAAGTCATCCACTTCAGTATGAAGTGCCAAATGTTTTTGGCGCTATGTTGAGTGGAAATATCTCTCTCTCACAGAGTGATACATTCCTGTCATTGCCCAGTGACTCAGATGTTGGGTTGTACTGAACTTCTATAAGCATGTTTTGATGTCAGTGATGCATTAAATGAGTCTTGGACTCATAGATTAGTATTAGTGTGTTTGTTAAGGTGGTGTGTGTCTTTTAGGTACAACTCAAAAGTTTGGGATCAGTAAGATTTTTTTTTATGTTCTCAAAGAAGTCTCTCATGCTCATCAAGGCTGCATTTATTTGATTAAAATATGCAGTAGAAACAATCATTTTGAGAAAGATTATTACACTTTAAAATAACGATTTAAAATGTATTTTATTTTATCCTTTATAATTATTCATAACTTTTTGAACTATTTTAATATAGTATGCCCCTGTGTTGGCAAAGCTGATTTCTCAGCATCATTACTCCAGTCTTCAGTGTCAATAGAAAGATTTAAAATAGAAATCTTTTGTGAGATTATAAATGTGTATTATAATGATGATTTAGTGCATCTTATAAAAGTATTAATTTCCTTAAACTCGTACTGACCCCAAACTTTTGAACGGTACAGTAATGTTAGTAGGTAACACCTGACAGTACATAATGCTTGATCACAGACCAGGTTAATGAGAAGCATTATAAAGGCGATGCTGATTTGTTCAGATAACAAGTCTAAGGTGTAGTTTACAATACTGAACATTTTGTCTTGTCCGTTGATCTTATTGTTATTGAAAACAGTGCATGATGTCAAACATGTCACCAAAACCCACTTTTATTTTTCCTATTCCTTTTCAGGAGAAAAAGTGGTTGGTGATATTCTTTTTTCTTCCCTACTGAAGATTGCGAGGACTACAAACCATGCCTCCAAGACCCTCGTCGGGAGAGCTATGGGGCATCCATTTGATGCCCCCCAGGATTCTGGTGGACTGTCTACTGCCCAATGGCATGATCCTGACTCTAGAGTGCCTCCGGGAGGCCACCCTCATCACAATCAAACATGAACTTTTTAAGGAGGCAAGGAAGTATCCCCTCCACCACCTGCTGCAAGAGGAGACGTCCTATATTTTTGTCAGCGTAACGCAAGAGGCAGAGCGTGAGGAGTTCTACGATGAGACGAGAAGACTTTGCGACCTTCGGCTATTCCAGCCTTTCCTAAAGGTCATTGAACCTGTAGGGAACAGAGAGGAAAAAATCCTCAACAGAGAAATCGGTAAGACGTCACACATGAGCTGATTTTTTTAACCAAAAATGAAACCAAAAATTAATGTCAAGAGTATTCAAATAGACAGAATGTCCAAAATTCACATACCTGTTTCTGAATAAGTTTCTCAATAAGATTTTTATTTATTTTAAAAGAATGACTACATTAAATTGATCAAAAGTGACAATAAAGGCATTTGTAATGTTACAAAAGATTGCTATAAGCAAATAAACTTTGACTTATTCATCAAAGAATCCTGCAAAAAAAAGTGTTACGGTTCGGGTTTCCACAAAAAATATGCAGCCTTAGTAATAAGCGTAAGAGACTTCTTTCAAAAACATAATAAAAAATCTTACAGATCCTAAACATTTTGTATTTTATTCAGTTTTATTTCTTTTCTCTCCTGACCCTTGTTCTAAGGTAGTGGTTTTTTTCCATGTGTTTCAGGTTTTGCCATCGGCATGCCAGTGTGTGAGTTTGATCTAGTGAAGGATCCGGAGGTACAGGACTTCAGGAGAAATATACTAAATGTTTGCAAAGACTCAGTAGAGCTGCGGGATGCCAATGGGGCACACAGTCGAGCACTATACGTTTATCCTCCTAATGTGGAGTCTTCACCAGAGCTTCCAAAGCATATATATGGCAAATTAGACAAAGGTAGGCTTGTTCTTTTACAGGAACATTATGTGTTATTTTCATGTTTATGGACATTTTCTTCAGGAGATAAAAAATAAGTCTTTCTTGAGCTATCCGCTTAAGTCATAACGCAAGGAATGCTGTTTCCAGGTCCAAGCCTCTACTCGTTTCACTTGAGAACTATCTCAACATCCATTCATGAGCAGTATTTATCTAGATTACACATTTAGGCTAAGCATTTAAAAACGTCTACAGTCCCAAACACAAATATGTTAAGGATTTAAAAAAGATGAATCGCTGTCTGGCCATCTGGGATTTTGGTATGGAGATAAATGTTAGGATTATAAATTTCAGTAGTATCACATCACATCGTGAGTGTATACCAGCACCATTTGTTGTTTTCTTGGGGCATCTGGTAGAGCGTTTGGACCCAGAAACAGTGAGGCATGTGACGTCTGACATAAGCTGATGATGTTCTATAATAGTCCTTTCGAAATTAGACTACTTTTCGGGGAACTTCTGCTTATGAGTTACTAGCGTCATTTCTGTGGGCAGAGTTTGCAGAACTCAACTGAAGAACACAGTTTTTTGGTTCTATGTCTATTCCTGTTATACTTGGTAGATATTAACTGAGTTTAGGTTTGTAGGTGGTCATGACATGAGTTGACAGATGAATAATCATGTACAATATTCACTATTTTCTTGCAGTGTTTTTTTTGTTTCAATAATGTCGTACTTAAAGGAATAGTTCACTTAAAAATGAAAATTCTGTCATCATTTACTCACCCTCAAGTTGTTTCAAACCTGTATGAATTTCTTTCTTCTGTTGAACACAAAGGAAGATATTTCGATTTTTAAGTGAACTATCCCTTTAATTCATGACTTGATATCTGTATGTGAGGGTTAAAAGTCAGAGATATTTTAATTTAATGCCTAATGTAAATGGTTTGTAGTCTGTTTGTGTTCACTACTCACGACTCCTAATGTGTGTGCACTAACTTGGATGGGGTAAATGCAGAGGACAGATTCTGAGTTTGGGTTACCATACTTGGCCTTCACGTCACTTTAAACTTCAGTTATTTTGAACCGTTTGTTTAAATGAATCTGCTCAAAACATTGATTTAACAATTTGTTTGCATCATTCCTCAGATAATTTAAGAGTTTCCTAGTTTTCCATGCTTTAAAATGTCTTGGTAATAAATTATTTATCTATATTTTACAGTGAATTTTTATATTGTGCATTGAAATAAAAAAACATTAATTGTTATTTGAGGAAATGTTGATGGGGGGAAAAAATCGTCAAAATGACCGAAAACAGCTCTAATTTGACCACACTAGTCTCATGCTAGCACATTATTGAACATTTACTTTTTAAACATTATGATATTTGCATGTTTTAAACATTTATTTATGGTGTGGCCCAGCTGCCTTCTACGCCTTCATTGTGTTTTGCTGATACACACTGACCGTCCAGTCGACGTTATTGACTGTGGTAACTGACAACATGCCACAGATGCGTCACATTGATGAAAGGTTAAAAAATAACATGGAATGTTTCTTTATGCTTATAGCCTGAAGCCAGTAGTAATCTTCATAGTATCGAGTCATTCCTGGAACTTTTGTATTTTCAGCAATGCTGTTTTCTCTGAATGAGCCTGTGTTGTAATGGTTGTAGTCATGAAGCATATGATGCTTGTTTTTATGCTTTTGTTCTCTGTTTCCTTATAGCCTGGAGAAGTACATGCACAACAACTCCATTACATTCATTGCCTGACAGCTTAATTCGGCTACATTCAGAACATGAGTCTGTTTAACTCACAGTAGCCATGTGGGATTTATTGTTTGTTCTCACATGCTTAATGCCTGAAGGATTCAATTCAATAGTGCTGTTTCTGTTAACACTCTGATCTTCTTCTATGTGTGCTAGGTCAAATCATTGTAGTTATCTGGGTGATCGTCTCTCCCAACAATGACAAGCAAAAGTACACGCTTAAGATCAATCACGACTGCGTACCTGAGCAGGTGATCGCCGAAGCCATCAGGAAGAAAACCAGGAGCATGCTGCTGTCAGCTGAGCAGCTAAAGATGTGCGTGCAGGAATATCAGGGCAAATACATCCTGAAAGTCTGTGGCTGTGACGAGTATCTTTTGGAAAAGTACCCCATCAGTCAGTACAAGGTATCTAGGACCTTTCAGTATCACTAAAATACCACAAATATGCACAATTTCATACATATGTTCCTGAAAAAACGGTTATAGTTGTACGAATGCAGTCCTTATGTAATATTTTAGTTCACATGCTGCTTTGTTTTTTTCTGTACAGATTTATGCTTTTATACTGGGCATTGATTAATGCGCTATCTGAAATTTGTAGTCATCTCAGATTTTTCAAGTTTATGGCACTGATCATGTTTGTTCAAGGCTTTAATTTTCCCAAAACCAGCCAGTACACCAGAATGCAAATGAGTAGTCTCTGTATCCTGCATTTTAAGTTTTATATCATCCAAAAAATCCTGGCAGAATTAGTGTTTACAACACTTAAAATAGCACACTCTGCACATTTTGGATGACTTTATGTACGAAATCTCTCTCTATTTCTCTCCTTCTCGTTCTCTCAGTATGTACGGAGTTGCATTATGCTGGGTAGGTTGCCAAACCTCATGCTTATGTCCAAGGACAGCCTTTACTCTCAGCTGCCTATGGACAACTTCACCATGCCTTCCTACGCCCGCCGCATCTCCACTGCCACGCCTTACATGAACGGAGAGTCCTCCACCAAATCCCTCTGGACCATTAACAGCACTTTAAGGATACGTGTCCTCTGTGCCACATACGTTAATGTGAATATTCGGGACATTGACAAGGTACTTGGCTAAAGTCTGTCTTTCTGGATTCCGAAAGTCATTTTATTACTAAACGCATGGGGTGAGCAGAAGTTTTACATTGTTTGTGGAAGAACAGGAAGCTGTTTGTGTCTTTCTTTTTATAACTGCATGACCTTTCTGCAGGGCGTTTTCTTAATCTAAGAGGATGTTTGCTGATAGGTTGTTACCTTTTGTTTTAGATTTATGTGCGAACAGGGATCTACCATGGTGGAGAACAGTTGTGTGATAATGTCAACACACAGCGTGTCCCATGTTCAAACCCGAGGTACCGTACATACACTGGTCCTATCTGATACTGTTACTGCAATTGATTCATTACTGAGTGAATGCATCTACAAAATATAATGAAAGTTCATTTCTGCCACAAAATGAAACGAAAAGGTAATTGTGAATTTATTTTATTTTATTTTTTTATCCCGCAATTTTGACTTTATATCTTGAGTTTATATCTCACAATTTTGAGTTAACATCATGGAATTTTGTCTTTTTTCCTCAAAATTGAAAGTTTATGTCTCCTAATTCGCAAAACGTTTTTATATCTCATAATTCTGACTTTGTTCTCTGAATTTTGAGTTTATATATTTTTTTTAACAGGAGCCTAATTTCATGGATGAAAGGGTCCGTGCATTCATATGAAAATCATATTTTCTTCATTAATTGTTTTGGTACATTCCTTTTCGTATTAACATGAATGCATGAAATCCCATTAAATTAGCAATTTTGAGGAAAAAAAAGATAACTTAATCATGAGATAAAATCAGAATTGAGAGAAATAAAGTTGTGAGTTGTGAAAAAGTCGTCATTAACTTTTTTTAACATTTTATTACATGGCTACATTACAAATTATGTAGATGTGCTATGTTGACTTTAAATGTCAAGGAGAAAAGGTATTTCATCTAGTGCAAGAGTCAGCAAACTTTCTGATGTTTAATTTTTCTTGTTAATAACTGTGATGTAAAAAAGCCCACCCTGTCTCAAAATATCAAAATATTCCCCTCATTTGTACAAAGTTCACTGCAGAGTGTGTGAGTGGCATTGTACCACCCAACTCAATTGACCATTCGCAAAGACCCGCCCCCCTTTAGTTACTGTCGCTATGTCCGACAAGCTACGCCGTTCTCACGCCACACCATGTTCTCACGCAGTGAAAAATACATAGCGTAGCAGAGAGGAGACTGACAACACGCTGACAGACAGGACAGAGCAGGTTACTTTTCGGTTACGTTTGATATTAAACATATTAAACAAAGTCTCACCTTTCAAATTTGGTCATTTTTTAAAAGAAATTTAAACAATAAATACCGTTTTGTGGCTCTTTAATGTGTCGTGACAGATCGCTGTAGAGCATCAGTTAAAGCTGCTCGTGAACCGATCATCTCTTCCTTCTAGTTAATTTATAGCCTCAAATAAACATGAACAAACATAAAAAGGAATGTTGTTTTAACCACGGAAAGGCATCAGTACACTCCGTTTTTCAAGTTCAAATCCTCCCATGTTAATCTACTAACTTTCCTGACTGCTTTGTCGGACAAAATGGCGGATGGCGAAGTATGATTGGTCAGATCACCTGTCAATCAAGCTCCCTGCGAAGGGTCAATTGGATTCACTTTAGTCTACTAGGCCACATGATAATTAGTGACATTCATCTCTCTTGCCCCTCAACCTACCAGTGATGGCCGGAGGTTGCCCGACCCCTGATATAATGCAAATTTTTCCAAAAATGTTAGACATTTTAAAATAAAAAATAATACATATTAAACACTGATTGTGTGGTGATTCTCCAGGTGGAACGAGTGGCTGACTTATGACATGTACATTCCTGACATCCCCCGGGCGGCTCGTCTCTGTCTCTCCATCTGCTCTGTGAAAGGAAGGAAGGGGGCAAAGGAGGTGACTTGCCTTTTTGTAGTGCACATTACACAGTTATAACAGTGTTGTTATTGTAAACTAAAACTTTATAGCCTACAACTTATACAAAAATTGTAGTAAAGCTGAAATAAAGTATAAATATTAGATGAGAACTTATACTGAAGTTAACTGTTCAGGTTATTTGCAGTGTTTTAGTGGGGATTGCTTCAGAGGTCTTTGAAATTAACCATTAAATGATCTGCTACAGGAGCACTGTCCACTGGCTTGGGGAAACGTCAACCTGTTCGACTACACACACACATTGGTCTCAGGAAAGATGGCACTGAATCTGTGGCCAGTACCACACGGCCTAGAAGACCTCCTCAACCCCATTGGGGTCACAGGCTCCAACCCTAACAAGGTTTCTTCTCCTGCATAACCTTTTTCATCATTGAGCCGTTTACACTTTAATAAGGTTTAATACGATTATGCGCTGTGTTGTCTAATCAGAGGTTGACATGGTTAATCAAGCATATGCTCTAAAGTTGTTTATTTAGTATGCAGTTGTTTTATCTGTATGTATTGATCCTTAACACAAAATACGAATGTGTAACTGCATAGATGCTCAAAGTGTTTGTTTTTGTGCTCTAGGAAACCCCATGTCTAGAGTTGGAGTTTGACTATTTCAGCTCGCCCGTTAAGTATCCTGACATGGCCACAATTGAGGATCACGCTAACTGGATAATATCCAGGGAGATGGGATACAATTACTGCCAGTCTGGACAGGTGAGCTTACAGACACACATCCTACTTAATTAATTATAGTGACACACTTGCTGCTGCTATTAATACCCTTTACAAGCTTGAGGAGCATGAGAAACGCCTCTTGTCATTCTGTGTAGTCACCTCATGAGTGTCATTGTGTCCAATTATTAAAAAGTACAATGTTCATTCATTTGATTTTGTAATGGATCTCAGCAGTGACCGCACAATTTTTCAGTAGCATGGGTCCTTGCATCCATTCTCTTTTTTCAAAACATTGTTGAATCATCTCTGATTCATCAAGGCTTTTTTTTTTTTTTAGAAAAATGTGACTTCTACAGAAGCAAACACAATTGTTTTACAACATCAGAGCCAGAGGTCATATTCGGTCTGTCTTGTAAAGATGATTACTCTCAAACTTTCTAAATTATGATTGAGGCTTATTCTAACTGAAAGTACACTACCAGGTTGAGAGTTAAAATGTTTTTGAAAGAAGTCTCTTAAGCTCACCAACTCTTTATTTGATCAAAAAATGTCTTCAAATGTTAATTATAAATTAATTAATATTTTTTTCTTTTTGCAATCCGTTCTCTGATTGATGTTTATTATTGAGATTATTAAATAATTCTTTTTTTTTGTGCAACTTACAGAGCAGCAGACTGGCACGAGACCACGCAATGACAGATGCAGATATAGAGCAACTTCGTCAGCTGGGCAACAGGGACCCGCTTTCTGAGATCACTGAGCAGGAAAAAGACTTCTTATGGAGGCACAGGTAATCTACCGACCCCATTAGCTCTAGTCACTTTAGTGTCCATCTGCAAAAAACATTTCTGTAGAACTGTGTTTGTGTTTTTTCTGTAGGCAGTATTGTGTAAATATACCAGAAATCCTGCCCAAGATTCTGTTAGCGGTGAAGTGGAATTCCAGAGATGAAGTTGCACAAATGTATTGCCTTCTTAAAGACTGGCCCGCAATAAAGCCGGAACAAGCCATGGAGTTGCTTGACTGTAACTATCCTGATCCAATGATCCGAGACTTCGCAGTTCGATGCCTTGAGAAGTATCTGACTGATGACAAACTCTCACAGTACCTCATTCAGTTGGTTCAGGTATATTCAGTTATTATTTATCAACTAAGCATAAATAAACATGCTCTCTCATGTTTACCTGTTGATTTTTTTTTTTCCCCCAATGTTTCACTTTCATTTGTTTAAGGTTCTGAAGTACGAGCAGTACCTTGATAACCCACTGGTACGATTTCTGCTGAAAAAAGCTCTTACAAACCAGAGGATTGGGCACTTCTTCTTTTGGCATTTGAAGTAAGTCATTTCCTCTTTTTGTCCAGCTTTCTGTCAGGGTTTTACATACACTGACTTAAATATGATGATGTTTTTGAAGTTCCAAATGAAGTTAAATTGTAACAAGATCTTGTGGGGTTGCAGGTCAGAGATGCACAATAAAACCGTGAGTCAGCGGTTTGGTCTGCTGCTGGAGTCGTACTGTCGGGCATGTGGCATGTACCTGAAGCACCTGAGCAGACAGGTGGAAGCCATGGAGAAGCTCATCAACCTCACAGACATTCTCAAACAGGAGAAGAAGGATGAAACTCAGAAGGTAAACTCAGCCTTTGACCTTCTCACCTAAAAGTAGGCATGTGAGGTTATATTAGAAGAGTCTTTACTTACACTGGAAGCGAAACCTTAGCTGTTAGATTAGATTTACGGAGGACACGCCATCTACTCCGTGAGGTGATCCTCAATAGCATTCAGGCATTACTTTGAATTACCAAAACATCCCACTCAATAACTCGATAATGTTTAATTTGCCGACAACGTTTGTGGTCATGTAAACACGTTAAAGCGTTTTCCTATATCGCCATAAGGTCATAAACAGCTTAAGAATAAACCGATTGACACAGATAGATTTTTGCTAAATCTAAACATCTTAACCTGCGTTCTGTTGGCTTATTGAAGTGTGACAGAAAAGTGTCCTTATACTGCAAATTTAAGTGCATCCAGCCACAGCGAGTGTTTTGTGGTTGGGAAGGAGAAATAAATTGACCTAAGAAATATAAAAAAAAATGTTCTCATCTCGTGCAGCCAAAGGATAAATGATACAGCTGTAGAAACTTCAAATACGAGAGGAGAATGAGTGACATTTTGAAATACTTTTTAATGCTTTATTTAACATCAACTCGGATAATAGACATTGAAATACATGGATGCTTACGTTTTGAAGACGTTTTGTGCTTTTAATAAATTTATCTTGAGTAGCATGCAGTGTGCGGACATCACTTTTCTTTTTTTGTACGTTTTGAAGTCACCCATGGGCAATAACCTGTTTTTTTTAATACAGTCTTGTAAACTTGATTACTTGCATTGTCGGGTTATTGATTTGCATGTAAATCGGGTTATTTCAATAAACTGATTTTTGGTAGTTATCAGTGTATTGGTGTGCATGTAAACGTGCTCAATGTTGTTAACGTAAAGAAGTTGAGCTTAAAGTTTATTGGTCAATTAAGTTGCTTTGTGTTTCCTGATGTGAGAAGCTGAAGTTTAAGGCCCAAATGTGATACTCAGAATTATTTGATAATTAAGAAATCAATAATAAATCAACTGGTAAATCTATAAATAAATCGAAAAAACTATAAATCAAAAAAGCAACTAAGCATGTGAATAGATTAAAGAATCTGAAATAAATAAGCGTTGTAATTATTAATATGGAAGTAATCAAAATATCAAAATGAAGATAATTATTTTAATATGTGATGAAGTGCTTGATAAATGATTTTTTATTGCATTAAATTTGCATTAAATTTAATCTATTGCTTTATCTATTATCTATTGCCCTTTATCAATTTGCTGCTACACCGGGAGGTGTCATCTTCCATCAATCATTGGCCTGATGCCAAGCTCAGAATAATATTTTTTTTGATTGACTGACTTTAATTTTAAAGTGTATTTATTTCTGTTTTTCAGGTGCAAATGAAGTTCCTGGTGGAGCAGATGAGGCGACCGGACTACATGGATGCCCTCCAAAATTTCACCTCTCCACTCAATCCCGCACACCAGCTGGGTAACCTACGGTTAGTACCACACTGTGCAGTATTTACAGCTGAGAGAATCTATTATCACTTAGCAGGGATGACACACAAGGCAGACATAAAAGGACACAATTGTACAATAATATGGGCTTATGCGTTTCCACTAAAAATGTTGGGGTCACTTACAGTTTTTTAAAGAAATCAATACTTTTATTCATCAAGAACACATTCAATTGATCAAATGTGACAATAAAGTAATGTTACAAAAGTAAAAAAAAAAAAATCCTAAATAAATTCATCAAAGAATTCCCCCCAAAAAAATTCATTTAAAAAAGTTTCATGGTTTCTACAAAAATATTGTAACATTTGTTTTCAACATCTATTGAGGTAATGGCTGCTAAAATTTCTTTTGCTTTTTAACATATTTTCAATTGTAATAATATTTCACAACATTACTGTTTTTGCTGTATTCTTGATCAAATAAATGCAGACCTGATGTTTACCTAGTGTATGTTTGATTTGTTACTTGTTTTTCTGTGCGCATGGCAGACTTGAAGACTGCAGAATCATGTCCTCGGCCAAGAGACCGCTCTGGCTGAACTGGGAAAATCCTGACATCATGTCCGAACTTCTGTTCCAAAACAATGAGATCATCTTTAAGAATGGGGATGGTCAGATCATATTTTATACTCTTTTATTATGAATGCCCTTATTTTTTATGGTAAGAATCAAAATTGACAATTTTTCTACATTTTCCTTTCATTAGACCTGAGACAAGACATGTTGACTCTTCAAATCATCAGGATAATGGAGAACATTTGGCAGAATCAGGGGCTGGATCTGAGGTATGTGGGTGTAGTGGTTTAAGATTTTGTCTGGTAACCAAAACATTTGTAACCAAAAGGGTAATGCATTAACATCATCATTGTTTCTTTGAGTAAGGCACTGAACTGTCCCTGCATAAGTGTACTTTAAGTCACACTAGTTAAAAGCATCAGCCATATAACTAGTTATCAGGTATTGATGTTAAGTTGTCCCTAATTCTCTTGCAGCCTTGAGTGAAAGTATAATTTACCTAAAAAAACAATGTTTTTCTCATTTTTTTTGTATCTCAGAATGCTACCCTATGGCTGCTTGTCTATCGGAGATTGCGTGGGTCTCATAGAGGTGGTGAGAAGTTCACACACAATCATGCAGATTCAGTGTAAAGGAGGTCTGAAGGGGGCGCTGCAGTTTAACAGTTCAACGCTGCATCAGTGGCTAAAGGACAAAAACAAGGGCGAGATGTGAGTGGCAAATTTTAATTACGTTTTTCAGTGGCCGGTTCAAATATCTAATAACAAAATCAACTGTGTTTATAGGTACGACATGGCCATCGACTTGTTTACGCGATCCTGCGCTGGCTATTGTGTGGCCACTTTCATTCTGGGCATCGGTGACCGACACAACAGTAACATCATGGTGAAGGACGACGGGCAGGTGTGAAATTTAATGCCACTGAAACATTCAGTCATTATCAATATCCTCATATTGACCTTCTGCTTGTGTTCCTGCAGCTGTTTCATATAGATTTTGGTCACTTTTTGGACCACAAGAAGAAGAAGTTTGGCTACAAGCGAGAGCGAGTTCCCTTCGTCTTAACTCAAGACTTCCTAATTGTGATCAGCAAAGGAGGAACCCAAGAGTGCACTAAAACCAGAGAGTTTGAGAGGTGCGTATGTTCATGTTGGAAGCATTGCTCATTGTTTTCCAGTGTGAATTTAACCGAAACAAATCCTTTGTTGTTTCGACATTAACATAGTTATTGGCAGACAGCTAACTATCCAAGACAATTAGCAATTGAGTTGAACAATAGAGGCTTTCAGAATGGGCCTCTCGGGCCTCCATCTCAGCAGCCTTTCCTCTTCCAACAATACTCTGACAGCCAGCCGGCTGCCAAGTTTCCTGCTTCTCCTCTGGACTTCCGCTTTCTAACAAATCTCTGCTTCAGTCGAGACTCAAAGGAGGCTTCAAAAAAAGCAGGATTTGCTCTCGATCAATGTGTCTCAGAGGATGTGTCTGCTCTTGCTTGAGCACAACTAAACCAGTGATGAAATGGTCTCTGGTGGAAGGACAGGCTTGGAGTACACATACCAAAAAAAAGTTAGTTTTTTGATGAAAAGCACATGAAGGAAAAGTTTTATGTTGTCTCTTTAAATTTGCATATTTAATATTAGCTTTGTCTATAGAGTGCTGTAGGAATGATGTATTTTTACAGGCCAACTCAGAAGTTGGCATCAAGCTGATTCCTTTGATATCCTGCTCGGCGTGATGACATTTAATGTCGCCGACAACCACTGTAGTCCCGTTAAGCCACTTGTTAGCAAATGCCATTTTCAAGACACCTAAAAAAAAATCATGAATGGGGTATTACTAAAGTATTTTATGTTGTAGGATAAAATGTGAAAATATTGTGAGCTTGTGTTAACCACAGACCTTATTCCAGGCATTCAACAAACCCCCCATGTTTTAGGGCTCTTTATAGATGCAACAGAGAAGCTGAATGTCTCACTGTCTCCCTCTGCAGGTTCCAGGAGATGTGTTACAAGGCTTACTTGGCCATCAGACAGCACGCCAACCTTTTCATAAACCTCTTCTCTATGATGCTGGGCTCAGGCATGCCCGAGCTGCAGTCCTTTGATGACATCGCTTACATCCGAAAGACCCTGGCGCTGGATAAAACCGAGCAGGAGGCCCTGGACTATTTCATGAAGCAGATGAATGATGCTCACCATGGTGGATGGACCACCAAGATGGACTGGATCTTCCACACAATCCGACACCATGCCCAAAACTGAGCCGATGCCCACTGGCAGAACTTAGGGCCGGATAACAGGCAGAAGCGAGACCCTTTTTGTAGGACGCACTGCCTGCTTTATGCCATAGAGAATCATGGCACCCAAACCTCATGTACAAATGACCTTCAGAGCACTAAAACAACCTGAAAGGACATCTTTTTTTTGTCCTCTTTTTGTTTATTTTTCTTTTTTTTCCCAAATGAGGCATCTCTTGCCCACCATTGTCCGGAGTGGTTTTACATTATAGCTGTAGTTTTGTCCCGCTGTTTTTTTTTTTCTTTCTTTTTCTCTCCCCCTTGTGCTGCTCTTTTCCTGGAGAGTCAATTCTTATTATTATTATTATTAATATATATTATTTTTTTCTATGGAAAACAAACCTTTGAGAAAAAAAAAAAACCTTCAGCACTCTTCAGGAGCTTTTCTGGGGATGTTCATGTCTTCCTGTTTAAAACTACAAATGCCTTCTAATATGCACGGAACCTCTGAGAACACTCTAGAAAAACAGGGTATGAAACTTTCTGGTCTGCTACCCGGCCTTTCCGCTCAAAACCAACACTAACCCCCCCTGAAAGACAGCCGAGGCGTAGCAGTACAAATCCGATGGTGCTGATTTCCAAATTGCGCTCTTATCCTTTGAGTTCAGTTGGCCGCACTGGCTTTTACAATTGATGGATGATTTGTTCTCCTTTCTTCCTTATATGCACAGTGAGCTAAAATGATAGCCTGAATACCTTATTATGCACTGGACGTGAATATTTTTATTTCGTTTTTATTACGATCTCACATTTTGGCCTCACAGTAGCACTACATGAGTCTCATTCTCTTTAAACAGACTTTTCAGAGACATTGGTAAAAACATGGTTTGTGTTCTCAATATGCACGCAACGCACTTCACAATTACAGTTCAGATCCTCCATGGAAGCAAGAAATCATTTTTTGGAGTACGGCATGGTTTTTTTGATGGCGACATGTGAGCAAATCAACGCGGGTTAATTATTTCACTTATTTAACAACGTTTACTCCAAATATTGAGTTTTGAAACATTTGAACAATGTTTCTTTTCCATCAACAAGGCTTTGGGTCAATACCCATGTTTTTAAAATGGCCAAATATCGGCAAACTAATCAAACTAATATATATCGCTCTATTACTAATCAGGACTTGGTTTAATTTGTACTCACAGATCAGTGATGTTTTCCCAGTTCCAGTGTGCGAAACATCACAGGAATCCAGGTTATCGGCTCTCTGTGTTTTCTTGGCTGTCAGAGTAACGATTGTCCTACCAGATGCCCTGGCAGCGTGCAGATATGAAGCCTTAATACACTCACTTAGTATGAATGGATGTTCGTCTCCTCCATGTGCCCTTGCATGCCACAGGAAAGCAAACGCTTGTTGGTGCTTTGACGCTAAACAGTTGCGAAAGAACAAAACAGCTTTTTATCACCTTCGGTTGAGTCGCCGTATCTCTGGGTACTTTATTCCACTACACTAAAGCTGGCAAGTCCTTTTCTGTTAGCCTGACAATATATTTTTTTTTACAGGTTGTAGTTTATACAAGAAGCAGGAAGAAAGATTGTGCTATGTTGTTACACATTATATTGAAAGATTCTATGGACGAAATGGATGTTTTAGACGGTGAAATGGCTTTTAGATGCTTCAAGTGGATGACGCTGGTATACTATTGTTTACCGATAACACTACAGTACAGTGCATTATAACTATACATACATGCTCATATATGTGTATATATACGCACTCTGTTCCTCCTCGTCTCCTTTTTAATTACTACATACAATGTACAGTGAATGTTTCATGGTGCAGGATGTCTCCGATGTGACAGTACAGGGCTACACAATCTAGAGAGAAGGGGTAAAAGGTAGTTAGCTTTCGATCATTTCAAATGAACTAACTAATGAGCGCCTCTCGAGTCAGGTTAAGTGCCTTGCACGGGGCCGTAATGGCAGTGTTACGTTTGAGCTGCTCCCTTCGCCTGTTGATTTACCAGCTTTCTGGATAACAACACTCTCGCTTTGCCGTCTTGAACCTCTGAGCTACGAGTCGAAATGTGAGATTCCAGACTAGGTTGTATCCAAACAAATAATCACACCGTTAAAAAACATTTACTCACCCTCACGTCGTCCCAAACCTGTATGACTTACTTTCTTCTGCAGAACACAAAAGGAGAATATTTTGTAGAACGTCCAAACAACATTTGGACCCCATTGACTTTCATTGTATAGACAAAAGAAAAATGTTTTTTAATATATTTCGTATTATAAAGATATGGAACGACGTGAGGGTGAGTAAATGATGACAGACAGTTTTCTTCTTAGGGTGAACTATTCTTTTAAGGTTCGCGTTTGACACAAATCCACGTTTCCGCTTTCTATCCCTCCTCGGCTCTTGTCAGTTACTTCAAGCCCTTGTCATGATTCTGCATTACTTTAAAGCTGTGAAAATGTACAATTACAAATGAGGTGTAATCGTGCTATTTAAATGGATATATGGCTACTAGGCAGGAAACCCCTGAGTACTATTTTTTTCTCTCACACAGTTGTATTTTCCTCAGTAGGAAAGTCAATGATCATACTTGCATAACCACCTGAGATATGAATGATCAGATGAAGATCTGATCGCTCGATGTAGGAAAAACGGAAGGAAGTGACCTGGCGCATTTCCATGTTAAAGTCTTTGCAAAGCTGAAATTCAGCTGAAATACTGGGCAACATTTAACAATGCAAATTGTAATGAGACAGTTTGTTTTTCTACTGTTTTTAAGTTACAAAGGGTGTCTTGAGTACTTAATATTGTAGTATTCCACACTTATGCATTCATTTGCTATATGTTTTTTTTTTTTTTGTAAATGTTGTTGTTACTCTTATATGCAGTAAACAAATGAACAGATGTACACTTGGCGTCAGACTGATGTATGCAGGTGGTTCTTGCACTTTGTATTCCTCCGTTCCTTGTTCTTTCTCTCTTTGCCTTCGGTCCTGAGGGACGCTTTAGTCTCCTGCATGTGTTTTTAACCCTACCTGCTCATTTACTGCCTGAAACTGAGATCAGCAACATTAGAGCTTAGTTATGGTAAGCAGCCTTATGTTAGCTCTCTTAAAGCCATTTAATGCATGGTTCTATTCACTATGTGTGTTTTTGTCTGTACAGGTTACAGATCTTCTTGGGCCGGACCCGCTAAAAAGCCCATTCACAAATGTCTAATGTGATCAGTATCTTTATAATTTAGCAATTTTTTTCTTCTTTCTTTTTTTTTTTTTTTTTTTATACAACTTGCTAACAAACTATTGAGAGTCTTTTGTATGACAAATGAAAATAAGAAAAAAAAAAAGTTAAATTACAAAATGTTTAATAAGTTTCAGTTGTTGTACTTGAAAATCATCGCTCAGAACCGTCTTTGTGTGTCGACAACAAAGCCGTCAATGTTGCGTAGCACTGAAGGTTTACTTGCATAGGCAATTTTATACCGATTGAATGTTTTAGTGGTTTGGTCTGGAGTCTTAGAAACTCTACACCAATAAAGAGAGGAAAATTACCATTTGAATTCAAAGGAAAATAAATGTAAATTAATGTGCTATTATGTGAAGTTTGTCAGATGGAGGATATTGAAAATTCTATATAATGGAAGTTCAAAACCTTTTTTTTGTTCAATGCTTTGATTACATTTTCTCTCTCGGTATTGCTGTTGCATTTTACTTATTTACGTGTTGAATTATGATGTCATAAAGATATAATTTTCTTTACTATCATTATTATAAAATTATATATAGCGGGCCAAATACTTTCTTTACCTCCTTCCTTCCTTGCATGGGATTTCAAAAAGAAAAAAAAAAAGGAAAAAGTTAAAAGCGGAAAAAATTTGCCCTAGTATTTTGGATTATTTGTAGATGTAAGGGAGTTTTGGCCTATGACTGCACTCAGTAGAAACCATCTATAAACTGCCATTAGTTACAAAGCTTCATCTTCATTTCTATTTGGTTTCATTGTGCACCTCAGTTCAAAAGTAGCTTTGTATCCAGTCTGTCTTCAATATTTTGAGTGTTATGTGACTATGTACAAATAAACGTATTTCAAGAATTTTCCTTACTGTTTTACTTAATATGTACATGTTTGTGTATATGTATCTGAATGCCATTAACATTCTCAGTTTATACTGTCAGGGTAACAGACTAGCTAGACTAGGAAATTGAGACAAACCTTGTGTATATGTGACAAATGCTTGCCTTAAAGTAAAAAATAAGTTGATGGTGACAGTGAGTCAACCGGCCAGACAAGGTTTTGAATGTCACACATTTGTCACACAAAATGGTGAATGTCACACATTTGATTAGTAACTCACAATTTTTTATTAAACAAAACTATTTTAAAAAGTTACATATTTAAAAAATAATTTGAAAAATGTCCATGTTTAAATTAGATAATTCCAATGTGGTCTCAGAATTTGATAACGATTTAATTTAAATAACAAAAAAAGTATTTGCTAAATTATAGCACTGATATATAACTAATAATAATAAAAAAAGGAATTTACACAAAAAATAAAACGGATTTCTTTAAAAAAAAAAGTTAAAAAGATGCTCGATTTCTCTACCATGTGATTGCGAGTCTTTTATTATGAAATGTTCAACTTCCGGTGCGGTGATGTAGGACGCGCAAGTGTTTAGATTAGAGCCGTTTAGATGTCTCGTGTCTGCACATTTCTTCTGCCATTGCAAATAGTTTTTTTCCTTCAATGTTTAGTGACAGACTGCTCCACAGTTTGCTGTCAACTGCAGTGAAGGACTCCTGATGTTAACGCGCGTTGCTGAATGAGTCATGTGACGGCGGTAAGTGACTTGTAAAATCATGTGCAGGAACTGTTGCTTACATGCCATCCTCCAGCAAGGTTCACGGATTAATCATGTATGGATTTGCATATTTAAAAGAACGTCTGCTGCTGACTTTCATTAGAACTGAGACATTTGAAGGTTTCTTGTTTGAAATTTTCATTTGACATGAATGACTTAAAGGGACAGTTCACCCCAAAAAAGAAAATTCTTCTGACATTTTTACTCACCATAATGTCGTTCCAACCGCGTATGACTCTTCATTGTAGCAAAAACAGTGAAATATTTAAGAGTATCTTCTGTCCGTTTAATGAAAGTGAATGAAGAGTTCACCAAAAATGACAAAAACATAATAAAATGATCATATAAACTGTCCATATGACTTGTTCGCTATATTCCAGGTCTTCTAAAGGCATAGTATATTGCATTATATCAATAAAATAATTTTCTCACTCTGTCATTCCAAACTTGTATGCACTTCTTTCTTCTGTGAAACACAAAATGATGACAAAATAAATTTAATTTAGGCTAAAAACTATCCATTTAAAAGAGTAGTTGAGTAGTAAAAGACATTTGTCATTTTAAACAAATGTATTTCTACACTTGAACACAGTGAATGTTTGAATAACGGCCTTCCTGCCCTATTCCATACTGTGAATGTAGACTGGGCTGTCAAGCTCCAAAATGAAAAAAGAAAAAATAATTAGTTAAGTGGTCCATATGACAAATTACTTTATTTTAAGTCTTCTGAAGTCATATGACAGATTTATGTGATGAACAGGCCTTAATTTAAGCCCTTATTTATTCATCCCCTTTTCTGTCGCTACAAAAACAAAGATAGTAACCTCAAGTCAAGTCGCCTTTAATTATACAGCGCTTTATACAATACAGATAGTTTCAAAGCAGCTTTACAGTAAAAACAGGAACATTATGCTTTTTGGCTGCTGTTCAGCTGAACTCAGTTCAGTGTTGATTCAGTTCCGTTGTAAAGATCATCAATTATTAAATTAGTTCTGTTCATCTATAGAGCAGTTCTTCCAAAAATGATGCCATCGTCCAGTTCAGTTCAGTTCTCATAAAACAGTGTCAGTACTGTCAGATCAATTATATAGCTGAATATTAAGTGTCCCCAGCTCTGCGTGACAGAAGAAACCCAAACTTCATCAGGTGACAGAATGGAGAAAAAACCTTGGTAGAACCCTCGATCTCATTCGGTATAATATCAAGTGTGACGTGGTAAATTGTCATTGATAAAATCCTTTTTCTTGCATTAAAGGCATGACTGGAGATTAGAAACGGTCAACAAGACGAGAAAGACAGGGCATCCTGACCTATTTTGTGCATGTAGAAGTGGATCCATGGGTGTCCTGCGGGTCCTGTCGGTCACCATGGGAAGGATCAGCACTTTTAGGTCCTATCAGATCATGCTGCTTCTTGCCGCAGCCTTGGCAGTGGTGGCGTTCTACTACTTTGGCTCTGAAAAGCAGAACTTCTCCAGCACCACAAAGCGCATCAAGGAAACACAAGCGAGCCACAACACCAACCGTGATGATGCTGATCTTTCCATAGACATCCGGTCCGGACATCCAGAAAGCAGAGCAGGAACTGGAGATGACCTGGAGGGAAAGCTGTCACGCTTTCACGCTCTCATGATGTTCACCAAGGTTGACAAGAGCTTGAACCTCCAGCAGAAGTTTAAGGTGGTCATGCGCTCCATGGCCAAGCATGGACGGTTCTTGGAGGATGAGATGCTGGTTCTCCACTACGTCTCTGATGCGGGCAGTCAGGAGCTGGGGGAGAAGATGCTTCCTGAACTTCTGCTGGATGCAACCTTCCGGTACGAGGTATGTCAATGGACCTCCATGTTTTGCAATGTGACTCCCTTCTAGTTGATCTCATGTTTTGATGTCTTTTGAATACATTTGAATAATAATAATAATTATTATTTGGAGTTGGAGTTCAGAAGATGATTATAATATTTTATTACATGGTTTGGTTGAATTCTAATGTAGAATGCGATCTGTTATTTCTTGATAACACACCGTTGCCATGAAAAACAGAGCGTTGCTATGGACACAGAATTCTAACCGTAGAGACGGAACTGACTGTTTTCTTTAGCGGAAGCAATACAATCATTTGTAAATCAATATTTTGTGTCAAATTATTGATTAATGTGGTAGGTAGCCATGTAATAAGCGAGATAATGTAGAGCGAGGCGGTTGTTATAGCGAATACAACCCCTTCAGGCTGATCAGGACCCCGACGCGAAGCATTACATATGATATGTAATCATATAATATAATATCAAACATACATATACAAAAAATAATTATATGCTTATTAATGGACATAGTTTTGTTATTAAAGGGATAGGACATTTTTTAATCCTGCTGCCTGCTTTAATTTTGCTATCACCCTAAAATTAAAACTAAGTCATCATTTACAAACCCTGGCGTATGTCCTTCTTTTATGGACCACAAAAGGAGAATAAAAAAATAAATAAATGTCCCACTCACGTTCGTCCATATACTGGCAGTGAATAGCAACCAGCATCAAACTTTTTAAAAAAAGATGGAAAAGTATCACAGAATGATCCCATGCAACACATGCCGTGTATTCCAAGTGGGTTTACGATTGGGTTTAGTGTCCTAAGTTATTGGAACCGTGACTTTAAAATACAGTGTCCTGCCTGAAGAAGGGACGATTCTTTCTTTTTTGTTGTGCTGTTTGCAAGCACAGCAGGTGGCAGTGCAGGAAAGCTGAACTCCGACAGGACTAGAGGTCACACCGCAGACGTTTCCTTTCCATCGGCTCACAGAATAACAACACGCAGCTCTCACACTGCAGTGCTCCCTCAGGACCGCTCAAACTGCCTGTTATCAAACTCTTTCACACTGTATATCAGATTTTTCAGTTCATCAAAACAACTAGGCTCATTCTGTGGACACACTTCTTATCAAACCATTTAAGCTTAAATCAATAAAAATCGATGCGGATCTTTTTTCACTGAACGATGACTGTGATTATTTTAGTGTTTAAATAATGCAGTCAAATAGTCACCCAATTGTTCAATAAATCACACTTTAGTAAATGAAGAATAAAGTTAGGCTTTCATAGGCTGTGTGTTGGTCAAATGGGGGCAGTGTTGCTCTATCACAGTGGGTTTTTGTGATTCCTCTGAGCTTTAGGGTCTTTGGTCTGATCCTGTTGTTGAGGATTTGTCTGTAGAAGCATGAAGTAAACCTGGCCTAGTTCGGGCAGATCGGGTTGTCGCTGGACTTTTAAGGTTAGGATATTTTCTTTATTTCAGTTGATTGATCATGTAAAGCCAGACTTTTCTGCTGTGGATCATGTATCGAGCAGACAGCAGTGTTTCCTGCCTAGCAACAGTTGCCGGGCATTAGTGGAGGCTGATCCTCTATCTTGGACTGGCGGATAGACAGTGGCTCAGTTTAGCAGGGATGCTGTGAGACTGAGGTGCAGATTACCTTCCTTTAATCCAGACTCATTCAACACACACACATACACACAATAAGATAATGAGTATTTGGCTTAATGCAAAGATAATGAGTATTTGGCTTAATGCAACATCCGATAATCATCGTCACCCATCTCAACATGTGCTGCAACATTTTGATTAAAGCAGTTTTAGACACAAACACACACACACACACACACACACACACACACACACACACACACACACACACACACACACACACACACTCTCTAAACGAGCCTATTTCAGTTCTAAATTTGGATGATGATGAGTATTATTATTGTTATTTGGAGAAGTAGCAATAGTAGTTGTAGTAGTGGATGATATATTATATTATATTATATACAACTAACTATTGTTGTAATAGTAATAATAACATTCAGTGGTGAGGGTGATGATTATGATTGTTGTTGTTGTTTGGAGTAGCAGTAGTTGTACTTTTAGTAGAAATATATATATATATATATATATATATATATATATATATATATATATATATATATATATATATGTGTGTGTGTATATGTATACATTAAATTCTATTTTGTAAATTTATTTGTAATATTTAATAAAGAATTAACTGTTTTAGTAGTAGTGGTAGTAATAATTATTTTTGATGGTGCTGATTGTTGTTCTTATTGTAATTTGTATTAGTGCATGATGTAGAAAACGATATACGCTCACCGGCCACTTTATTAGGTACACCTGTTCAACGTCTCATTAATGCAAATATATAATCAGCCAGTCACATGACAGCAACTCAATGCATTTAGGCATATAGACATGGTCAAGAAAACCTGCTAAAGTTCAAACGGAGCGTCAGAATAGGGAAGGAAGGTGATTTAAGTGATTTTGAACATGGCATGGTTTTTTGTGTCAGACAGGCTGGTCTAAGTATTTCAGAAACTGCTGATCTACTGGGATCTTCTCTGGTGATTACATAGAATGGTCTGAAAAAAAGAAACTATTCGATGAGCGTCAGTTTTTTGGGCGAAAATGCCTTGTTGATGCCAGAGATCAGAGGAGAATGGCCAGACTGGTTTGACTTTGAGCTGATAGAAAGACAACAGTAACTCAAATAGCCACTCGTTACAACCGAGGTCTGCAGAAGATCATCTCTGAACACACAACATGTCGAACCTTGAAGCAGATGAACAGCAGCAGAACACACCAGGTGACACTCCTGTCAGATTAGAACAGGAAACTGAGGCTACAATTCGCACACTCACCAAAATTGTGCTAACTGAGCTTTGTTTGAATGCCACAGCCTAGCAGAGTATTGTTGCTGACCATGTCCATCCCTTTATGACCAGTGTACCCATCTTCTGATGGCTGCTTCCAACAGAATAACACACCGTGTAATAAAGCTTAAATCATCTTAAAATGGTTTCTTGAACATGACAATGAGTTCACTAATAGCCTCCAACCCCGTACTAGCAAGGTCTAACTAATAAAGCGTAATAAACTAAATGAAATTGAGAAATGTTGCTTTGTCAACTAGCTGAAATAAAATATAATTTTTTTATGTATTACAGTTAATGTTTTATTTAAAGCAACACATTTTTTGTTATTGATTTTTTTGTTAGTTTTTGTTTTTGTATACTATAATAAACCTGTAGTCCATTTGTATGCATACAATTATTTTTATTCTTATTTTTTATTAATCAATTATTTTTAGAGTGTCATGTTGGCATGTGTTTTTTAGCGCAGGCTGTTTTGGGCTATGCTAAACTGAACCTGTCTCACTCTCAAAACTACGCAGTCACAGACAACGTGGAAAGTTCCACTATCACTGTGATCTCACAGACTCCCACACAGTCTCATGATGAGATGAATCCAGTATGAACTCATCAGACATGTGTTCTCAGGGGGAGAAAGGTCATTGTGGTTTATTGAGCTCTTTGTGGAACTGAATGAAGTGTGTAATGCCCAGTACACATTGTACGATTTTGGTCAGTCCCAGACGAAAGATGATCAATCACGTCCATATTCTCCTCTTTTTTTCAGCGTTTATCCAAGCGATCCAAGCTTATTAGATCCATGTTGTACAGTGTGATTTGTAATGATTTTAGTATTGCCAAAATCGTACAGTCTGTAGCAAGCATAAAAGGTTGATGGTTTGAAGAATCCGGGTTTCATTCCGTATTGCAGTTAAAACAGCATTGGCAGATAAAGATAATAGTTGATTGATTGGATTTGGTTTCATATTTTTGGTTATTTACCCCATAGTATTATCATAGTATTCTCTTAAGTATATTGGACTACTAGAAATATGCCAATCACTTAGTTCATTATATCAAATTACCATGGTGATACCATTTTATACCATCAAACATGATGCTTTAGGTAGGGCGATCATGTTCTTGTTGTTGTGTTGTAAAGTTCTTATGATTCCCTCGCAGAACATTCAGATTGTCAGTAATACTTTTGCAAATATCCAGTCTCATATAATAAAGTACTGACTCACTTTATTAAAGAAAATCAGAAGCACATAAACGACCAGCAAGCTCTGTTTCAAGTCCCCACGAGCATTTACGCGTTCATAAGAATTTAATTTAATTATACCACAGTCATTTTTGCACAGCACTTCATGTGCTAGTAATGGAGATTACACTGAGCTCTGTATGTAGAAACTCATTTGAATTCCTGGAAGAGATAGCTGGTCCCTCCAGTTACTTCATCTATAAAATAAAACTAGTGCTTACTAGTGTAGTTTCTGTTCCTAACTATTAGTTCTTTTCAAGTGAAATGAGGAATTCAAATGAGTGTTCTGTTCTCTTTGAAGTTCTTATGAGCAAAATGTTTCGTTTTCTCTGTTAATTTCTAATTGCTTCTGCATTATTTAGCAGTTGCTTTAAAGCATTTTACTTATGAAAAATTCAGTGCAATATCACAAATAAACTGATGAAATATTGAATGGTTGCTCCCAACTTGATACTTTAAGAGCAGATTATTATTATAATTTTTTTTTATGGTGTTTGACTAGTTTTGATGATGTACGCTCCAATTCACTGGGTTTCTATGCACACTATCTTTACATTTTTACATTCAGCAGATATTTTTATTCATGGCAGCTTAGGTTTTTGATAGAATGTTTGTTTGATGGAAGTCTCAAAAAGCCTTTTTTAATTTTTTTAAATAACTCTTAAAAATTAAAATGACAATTTATTGCTGTCATGGCTCAAGAACGAGATTGGTGCTCAAGAAACATTTCTTATTATTATCAATGCTGAAAACGGTTGTGTTTCTATTTTTGTGCAACAGAGAACAGCATTTATTTGAAATAGAAATATTTTGTAGCATTATGAATGTATTTACTGTCATTGATCAATTTAATGTGTTCTTGCTCAATAAAAGTATACATTTCTTTAAAAACAACTACAAAAAAGAAAAAACATACTGACCCCAAACTTTTGAACGGTAGTTTGTACCAGTTCATGCATTCACTGGGAATCAAACCCACGACTTTGAAGTAGCAAAATTCACTTCACTTGGCATTTGTATTCATTCGTAATCATTACGTTTTCCTAGTCAGTTTTCTAAAGAAGTGAAATATTGATAATTGTCTTCCCATAATCTTTGAATGGAGAATTCAAATTCTCTACTTCCATTTTGAATCTCCGTCCTGTGTAGCCGAGTTTGCAGGACACTCTTGGGCTGTTGGAATTTACCTATTTAGGGTGAAATGAGGAAAACGTCTCTGTGAATCAACCTGGTCGCTTCAACTTTCAATTGTACATTCGTCAGAATTTTGCATTTCCTGAGTCCAAAGATACAAGGTGAAGAAAGTCTTGATTGTGTGAAGGTTTCCACACAAATGAGACAACTTTAAAATGCTTGGTTTGTTACAAAAGTCTTCTGAGCTTTATTAGTGCTTTTGTTTCGCCAGACTGAAGGTGGAATGCTAATCCTATGGCAGAGACATATTATACCCCTGCAATCAAAACCTTAATGGGAAATCTGTGATTACTGAACACCCATCCCCCCCTCCACCTCCATCGCCTTTGTGCAAGCTAGCGAGAGATACACATTATCTGATTGCATGAGTCGAGGCGACGCCAAAGACTTGCATTGCGGAGCAGGATTAGGGGACTGGTTGCACTGCAGACAAACACATGTATTGTGTGTTTTCAATGGAAGGAGCAGTAAAAGACGACTGTCAAGGCTCAGTGAGCCAAAGTGAACACCTGAGAATGAAATCTCTGTGCCAAAAGATGGCAGAAATACAGCTCACTCCTGTCCACCCATGCAGAAATTTACAAAAATGTAGTGTCAGTGTCACTAGGGTCACAAAGTCCTCATTTATCACATACATTGTCTGTTGTCTATTCCAGGTGGTGTTTCACAATGTAAAAGCCCTTACAGAGAAATTATTCCCCATCGTGGAAGCCATGCAGAAGCACTTCAGCGCAGGCTCCGGCACGTACTACAGCGACGCCATCTTCTTCCTGTCGGTGGCCATGCATCGCATCATGCCTGCAGGTGAGAGACGTGACTCGCCATTGCCATTGTTTACAGGCACAGGAAAAGCGATTGCAACTTTTATTTCCATTAATAAACCGGGCATTGTATATAACAATATTGTTGGCTCTTTGACAAATTGCTTCTGTTCCTCTTGTGGAAGTTGTGGACAGTTTGTGGACAATAAATGCAACTGAACTAAACTAAACCTAAAGGTTACAATTTTGTAGTTTCTGCAACACTAGCATCTCCATATGAAATTGCAGAAATAATGACTGTTTCCAAACATGAACCACATAAAGGTCATGAATTTCTACTGGTGTATTTTTTTAATTTTCAGGGGGAAAAGGTTATTAAATAAAACATCCAAAAGCAATCGAAAATTATATTGTATGAATAATAACAATTGTTGTTGTTGTTAATTTTTGTCTTGAGAAAACAAGGTATAAATAAAATATCTAAAAACAATAAAAAATTCTACTCTAGTAATAACAATAGTATCAATAATAATTATTATTCATCACCTTTAAGCAGTTCTTGTGACACTAAAATGATAAAATAAAATATATCAATAAAAACAATAAAATATAGAAATAAAAAGTTATAAAAATTGTATAATTGTTGATATGTTTTGTTTAGTATGTGCCCCTCTATTTATCTATCCATCCATCTGTCCATCCGTCCGTCCGTATTTTTTATGTATGTGCGTGCTTGTTTATATATGGCTTTTGTTGGCTTCCAGGACTGTCAGTTGCAGAAAATACTATAGTCATTATTTTTGCAATTTTGCTTAGTGATGCTAATGTCACATAAAGTGCATCACCTTTAACATTTTAAATGTATGTTTAGAAGTTGCATTCTGTCTGTTTTGTAAGTCGTAATTATTATACTGATTGAATTAGGATTCACCCAATTTTTCACAACAATATTGTGACCCAACTTTTCCATTTGAAAAGTGGCAGCTGCAGAACATTCGGTGTTCATGTAAACTTCCCCATCACACTTCCTGCTGCACATGTTATCTAAAGGTCAGTACATTCGGCCATCCTGAAAGGACATTTGGGCATGAGGCCGCTGATGGTGTCATATGTGCCGACTCACTCACAGGTGTTGAACGGGCACATGGCACAGCGCTGGGCGGGGGTGTGGGGGGGGCGGTCGATCGTCCTCTGTGTCACTTCTGCCACTCACTCTCTCTCAGCAAGGCACGCTGTCGGAGTCTACTGGAAGTGCAGTAGTTTTGCTGTACCATAGCCTACTATAAATGTGAAAAGTACAATACACAAATAACATTTTAAGTTACTTCTGTTTCTGAACAAATAATGCAGCAATTTGTTTTGTTTTAATTGTCAGAATCTATCGTACATGACGAATAAAAAACAAAAACAAACATGATGCTTAACTTACCTTCTAATTTATAATTTAATGAATAAATAATTCAATAATAAAAGAATTGCTTATATACATCCTTCAGTTTATTATGTAATGTAATTTTATTTCAAACTAATGAGTAAAATAAACTAGGAGCTCTAAAAGAATTTTAGAATCGTAATCTGAAAGTGAAGGCTTTGTTGCTGTAAACCTTTTTAAAATGTTAAATAGCTACACAAATTATATGTTTAGGTATTTGTTTCTTTAAAAAAATCAGCAGTGAGGAATAGCACTAAGGGATTTGAGAGCATCGCCTTTTTATTTTTACACTTTTAGAATTTCTACGTGAGACAAACAATTTGCAGGTTGACAGAAAGTAGGTCATTTCACTTTATTGTTCTCCCGCATGTCATTGAAATGGAAATTATCCTGGTGTGTAAAAAAAAAAAGTTGACCTAATTTGACAAAATAAGGCAACCTATCACATTCAACTTAAGTTAACTCAACTTATTTGCTTCAATTAAAATCAACTTAATACTTTTGCTCATCTAATGAGTAACAGGTAGTCTTTTGAACTTAAAAATTCTTATCAAGACAACTAAAGATTGTTTAGCATTTAGCAATGAGGGGGCTCCAATACTTGTTCTTTCCTCTTCTTTCATTCTGTTTGATGTTCAAATTTAACTACATGATATGAACATTCTTTTCCTCTTAAAACAAGAGGCAAACATTTAACCCTGATAGGCAAATAAATTGCATACAAAAGTTGCAGCGAGATGCACAACACAAATCTCAAACATGGTGATGATCAACATATGAACTCTGAGCAAAATGACAGCTGAATAATAGTGACAATAACAGCTGCATTATAAATGTAGCCAGTAAATGCAAAGCAATGATCATTTTTTAATAATAGTTACCACATAATTTGTTCAAGCTGCAATGCATGCTGAGAACTAGCACAACATTTTTCAACATAAAATTGTTCAGATAAAAATTTGTGAAGTTGGGACAACATTTGGTCAAGTTTGGGACAAATACTTGAGAATATTAATAAGGTCAACAAAACAACTTTTGTTAGCAACATGTATAGAGTGTTGTTTAGTTCACTCAAGCTACTTTTCACATTTGTTAGAAGAACATTTTGTAAGTTGGATTTTTTTACAGTGTATTCATGAATAGACTCGATAAATTGAATTCTTTTCTTTTTGTGAACTGTACAAGAACTGTACATTCAGAAAGTTTAGACACTTATGTGCATTGATCCAATGACCCAAATTTACATTTATTCCTCATTTTGCTGTAGACCAATATTTTTTTTTTTGCATTTTGTAATTTTTCATTTCACTGGTAAGTGGTAATAGTTTAGACTTTACAAAAAATGGTCAAGGCTGCATTTGTTTGATTAAAAATACAGTAAGAACAGTAATTTAAAATAAGTTTCCTATTTGAATATATTTTAAAATATAATTTATTCCTGTGATGGCAAAGCTGAATTTTCAGCATCATTATTCCAGTCTTCAGTGTCACATTCTAATATGATGATTTGCTGCTCAATAAATGCTTCTTATTATTATCAATGTTAAAATTGGGTGAATTATACACTCACCTAAAGGATTATTAGGAACACCTGTTGAATTTCTCATTAATGCAATTATCTAATCAACCAATCACATGGCAGTTGCTTCAATGCATTTAGGAGTGTGGTCCTGGTCAAGACAATCTCCTGAACTCCAAACTGAATGTCAGAATGGGAAAGAAAGGTGATTTGAGCAATTTTGAGCGTGGCATGGTTGTTGGTGCCAGACGGGCCGGTCTGAGTATTTCACAATCTGCTCAGTTACTGGGATTTTCACGCACAACCATTTCTAGGGTTTACAAAGAATGGTGTGAAAAGGAAAAAACATCCAGTATGCGGCAGTCCTGTGGGTGAAAATGCCTTGTTGATGCTAGAGGTCAGAGGAGAATGGGCCGACTGATTCAAGCTGATAGAAGAGCAACTTTGACTGAAATAACCACTCGTTACAACCGAGGTATGCAGCAAAGCATTTGTGAAGCCACAACACGCACAACCTTGAGGCGGATGGGCTAAAACAGCAGAAGACCCCACCGGGTACAACTCATCTCCACTACAAATAGGAAAAAGAGGCTACAATTTGCACGAGCTCACCAAAATTGGACAGTTGAAGACTGGAAAAATGTTGCCTGGTCTGATGAGTCTCGATTTCTGTTGAGACATTCAGATGGTAGAGTCAGAATTTGGCGTAAACAGAATGAGAACATGGATCCATCATGCCTTGTTACCACTGTGCAGGCGTTTGGGCATCGTTTAAATGCCACGGCCTACCTGAGCATTGTTTCTGACCATGTCCATCCCTTTATGACCACCATGTACCCATCCTCTGATGGCTACTTCCAGCAGGATAATGCACCATGTCACAAAGCTCGAATCATTTCAAATTGGTTTCTTGAACATGACAATGAGTTCACTGTACTAAAATGGCCCCCACAGTCACCAGATCACAACCCAATAGAGCATCTTTGGGATGTGGTGGAACGGGAGCTTCGTGCCCTGGATGTGCAGCCCACAAATCTCCATCAACTGCAAGATGCTATCCTATCAATATGGGCCAACATTTCTAAAGAATGCTTTCAGCACCTTGTTGAATCAATGCCACGTAGAATTAAAGCAGTTCTGAAGGCGAAAGGGGGTCAAACACAGTATTAGTATGGTGTTCCTAATAATCCTTTAGGTGAGTGTATCTTTAACAGTGGTTTTTAATTCACTTTTGACCCTCTGTCTGACTGCTCAAACCCACCTCGAGGAATTCTGTCCTGATTACTCTGATTTCTCTTTACGTCCGGAGTAGGTCTGTCTGCTTGCGTGACCCGTCTCTCCCGCCAGGCTTATTCCGGTCATCGAGTCTACCAACAGGGCGGTCAATACCGGCCTGCTGAGAGGCCGAATAAGTGAGCCACGAGGAAGAGTCTGACACCATTAGTCTCATTTATACCATGATCCCTGGAAGACCACTGGCCCGCTGAGGAAATTGAAACTGAAAATCTGTGGGTCTAAAAGAGCGAGATTAGGTGCTCTGTAATGATTGTTTGTTTGTTCTTATGAAGTATTAATGGTGGAAAAAGAAGCACATGCCCAGTGATTTAAAAAAAATAAACGCTTTAATGTTCTCTCATATTGCTGTGAGGGATTTGGCTGTTCATTAAAGGAACATTGTGCCTGGAGGTGGGCTGCTATATTAACTGCTTTGCCTAAGTGACAACAGGAGCTGTGAAAATAATTGGCCCTTGTTTCAAATGGCTTTAAATCTGTTTTTATTGTGAAGAAGTCCCATGTGTTCGGCAGCTCGTGAGGGAACAGAAAACCCTTGTTTTAAGACTTTCAGCTTTTTCACTGCCTCAAGAGTGTTTTGTCAACAAAGTCTGCTTCTTTGAGTTTTTTTTAGCAGGTCTTTTATTGTGTCTGCTGGTAAATGGATAAGCTACAAAATCTAAAGGTAGATTTTTTACATATTTATACCTAATCATGTTGTTGCGTTCATTGATATTGGAGGTTTTAACACAGGTTGCTATAGCTGTGAACTAGCCAGACACAACATGACAAGATTCCAGTGACGAGCAATCATTTGCAAGATTCCATCCATCCATCCATCCATCCATCCATCCATCCATCCATCCATCCATCCATCCATCCATCCATCCATCCATCCATCCATCCATCCATCCATCCATCCATCCATCCATCCATCCATCCATCCATCCATCCATCCATCCATCCATCCATCCATCCATCCATCCATCCATCCATCCATCCATCCATCCATCCATCCATCCATCCATCCATCCATCCATCCATCCATCCATCCATCCATCCATCCATCCATCCATCCATCCATCCATCCATCCAGTTTGCGAACTACTAGCAAACATTAGTACTACAGCTGAAGAGCATAAAACTAAGAGCACTTACATTGATTTCTCTCTTCTTTCATTTTTTCTTACTTTTTATGGTTGTGAAATGTCTGATTCTAAACTTCCTCTTAACTTATTTTTTCCTCATCATTTTGTTTTTGTTTTTATATACGATTATAGTATTTATTTGAATCAATTGTCATTTTTATATTTTCAGTTTTCATTGTATTTTTTTTTTATTCAAATTTTTTATAATTATTTGTGCCATTTTTGTTTTGCTAATTTAATTGTAGATTCATTTCAGTTTTAGTTTAGTAAGAATTCTAGTACTCCAACTTCAACTTATTTTACTTTAGTTAGCTGCCAAGGCAATATTTACAATTTTCATTAAAATGTTTCATCTAATATTTATATTTTATTCCAGCTTTATTTCAATTAACTAAAATCATTGTTTTATAGTTTTTAGTTGACAATAACACTGCATAAAAAGCATGTGAGCGACAACATTTTGTAGCATTTGTTGCTTCATCATGTTGCATTTAGTTTGGAAACAGTGTTTGATTTATAGTTGCAGACAACTACAATTTGCTACTTTTTTGTCTCTTTTGTCTCAAAGTACTTTTTTACTTTATCTTTTTTGTCTTGTTTGATGGAAAATAAAGTAGAGACTAAAATTTTTAAAACAAATCAAATCAGATTGATTTGTAAAACCACTTAAGATGCTGTTTTATCAACATTTAAATCCAAAAGGCATTTGAACAACTAGTATATTTTAATATGCTTTAAAGAACAAAGTAGACCTAAGACTTTAGATATCCCAGATATTTCTTATCAAAGGCAGTCAAACTGTTTTGTGTAACTACTTTATAAAAGTCATATGCCAGCTGATTCATCTTTACAGTAGAATTGAGTAACTGTACTAAGGAATTTGACAGAATGAAATCATGCATGTATCTAGAAATTCATCATTTTGAAACGTGCCTTAAAGGGATAGTTCACCCAAAAATGAAAATTCTGTCATCATTTACTCACTCTCAGGTTGTTCCAAACCTGTGTGATTTTCTGTTCTGTTGAACATAAATGAAGATATTTTGAAGAGTGTCTGCATGACCTGCCACATGATTATGAAGAGATTGTTCTAAGACAGAGGTCTCCTCTATAGGGTGTGATCTCTCATACCAGATATTAACTACAGCATTGCGTTTATCCTTTTGCCACTTCAGATATTTTTCTTGTGTTTTTGCTAATAAAGAATGGCTAGATAAGGCTGGGTTTTAATCTCATAATGTGCTTGACCTACATTAGCCTATATCACTTACTGTTGTTTTCACCAAGGAAAGCAAGCATCAAAGCCATAATCCACGGAGAACAGATGGAATTCCACCTGCTCCATACATTTAGTTTAGAGACCAATTAATAATTAAAGTAGATTACTATCCCTGGGTATCGTTAACCACCTTAACATGGTTTTAAATTGGAAATGTGCAGTACATTTGCTGGGAGATTACATCTAAAAAGAAAGGGAAACCTAAACGATGCAGATATTTCCCAAGATGATGCTGCTAAAAGCTAGTACAAAAGTATTAGATCTGTGAAACAGACACTTTTAATAATAATAATTATTATTATCAGTGCTTTTAGTCATTTTAGATGACCAGGCTTTTTTTGAGCATGTGCAAATGTGTGTTCCCTACTTCCCTTGGGTGAAAGGAGGCTGGGATTGTCCTAGATGAATCTCTGTGTGTATGTACTTAGCTAAAACTAAACTAGAAATTGTTTAAGGCACATGTTTCCAGCACCCAAGGCCATGATGGAGCTGGTGAACTCCACGTGGACCCGTTTCTTGAAAGTCTTCATCTCTTCAGGCCGCAGAGGCCCAATGAGATGAATTAGTGCAGTGGTTAATGCTTCAAAGGCGCGTTTTAACCTGCTTGCTGACATGCCCTGGGGTGCACATCAAGCCTCTGTGGCTCATCCTGCCCAAAGCGATCGTGCCTCTTTTGATCTGGCGTACTATGATGCATGGGTTTTATTTTTGGAGGTTTGACGAAACTCTCTGGTAAAAATTGTCCCTATTCAATTTGAGGCAACGTGAGGCACCAAACTGAATCACAAAATGCTAACCGTTTACAACTGCAATGCATTGTTATCATGACTGATATTGTAAATCTGCACCACCTGTTTTTGTTGTTGTTGTTTTTATAGCTCTCTTCTAAATCAAGTCACACAACCATTAAAATGAAATCACATCTAAACAATAATGTACTGGCATCATTTGTTAACATTAGGGCATTATCAATATACAGTAAAACTAAAAATTTTACAGCATTTATTCAACTTTATTTTAGTTCACATTGCACCAAGTTTGCATTTACTTGAAATACAGTAAAAACAGCAATATTGTGAAATATTTGTTCAATTTAAAATAACAAATTTTTCTTATAATATATTTAAAAATGTAATTTATTCCTGTGATGCAAAGCTGAATTTTCAGCATCATTCCTCCAGTCTTCAGTGTCACATGATCCTTCAGAAATCATTCTAATATGCTGATTTTGGTGCTCAAGAAACATTTCTTATTATCATTGTTGAAAACGGTTGCGCTGCTTAATATTTTTGTGGAAGTCATGATGCATTCTTTTTCAAAATCCTTTGATGAAGAGAAAGTTCAAAAGAACAGCATTTGCTTGAAATGGAAATCGTTTGTAACACTATAAATGTCTTTACTGTCACTTTTGATCAATTTGATGCATCCTTGTGGAAAAGAAGTATTAATTTAAAAAAAATCTTACTGACCCCTAAACTTTTGAATGGTAGTCCAAGTAGAAAGAATATATTTTTCAACCAGAGTATATTACTACTGTTATCTGATTCCAGATGCCTACTACAGCAGCTCATTAAACTGTGATGGGATGAAGTATTTTAACTTTATATCAAATTATATCAAAGTTTTGTTTTGATCTCTGTAGACCAGGGATCTCCAACCCTCCTCCTGTAGGACTACCATCCTGCAGAGTTAAGCTCCAACCCTAATCAAACACACATGAACCAGCTGATCAGGGTGTTCATGGTATAACAGATCAGTGTGATGGAGCAGGGTTGGAGACCTCTAACTGTAGACTATAGATGTGCTTCCTGATTCATGGAAATTCAGCAGTTGTCCTCCTTTTATCATTGCTCATGAAGTGTTTTGTTGTCAGCCTGTGTGTTTTGAGGGGAGCGCTGAGATCGTTGATATTGATTGGTCTAGTTTCCGGTGCTTGTTTGGAGAGACGTCGGTGTGAAATGCCTGACCGACTAAACAGCTCCGGCTGGCCGCTCTCTGCTCATTGTTCTAATTACAACAAGCATAGTTCGGGTCCCCTATGTTTTGCTTTCCGAATGTGTGTCTTTGTGTGTCCTGCCTCTGCTCCACAATGGTGCGTCCAGAATGTTGTCTTGAGGGCTTTGTTGTGTCCAGTGTGCTCACACGAAGACCCTGGGGCCATCCGACATGAGAATTGGCCTCTGGATGATTATGTCCCATCATTTGTTATTTTGTGTTTTCTGCATTAGTACACCATTTTTTTTACAAAATCCCTTATTCACTGCATGTCTCGCTGCTCAAAACCTGTAGGATGAGGTTATTTAAGTGTTTGTTGATTTGCTTTATGTTTCTCTTTCTTTTGCTCCCTAGAACTGAAACGCATTGTTCAGCTGGACCTGGACCTCAAATTCAGAAGCAACGTCAGAGACCTCTTCCAAGAGTTTAACCATTTCCCTTCTAAGGCCGTCATTGGAATTGCACGTGAAATGCAGCCAGTTTACAGGTATCTGACGCAGCTCTATTTACAGTCATTTGATTGGGTTCACTGTTCTCAAATTTATACGCTCCCTACTGATATATCTGGTGCATTCATATAAAAAAGAAAAAATGGGAAAAAATGAAAAAAAGGGCTATGCAATATATTTAGCAATATCAGCCATATACAGTATATATGGTACAATATCAGTTAAGATGTTTGTTTTAAAATGCATCGGTATTGCTTGAAATTGTACATGCTCATTTCCCCTATTTAGGCTGTATATTTAAACTTAATTTGCCATCATCGATAAATTTTGTTTTAATGATAGTTTTATAATTTTATAGTTGTTAAATGTAAAGCATATCTTCAAACCTTAATGTTGGTTTTAGTGTTTTATTTTTAATTTATTTAGACAAAAGAGAATTTTAATATCTGTGAAAATAACATGAAAATAATGTTAATTTTGGTGCATTCCAGTGTTATTTATTAATTTGTTTTTATTTTAATATTTTCAGCTTCATTTAAATTTGTATGTGCTTTTGTCATTTTTGTTAGTTAGATAGTTAGTTAGTTAAATTTTAACCTTGAATTTTAGTTGCCAAGGTTTTCATTGTAATATTTATATTTAATTTCAGCTTTATTTCAATGTCAAAAACGAGTTTTAGTTAACAATAAGAAGACTGATGCATTCCTACTAAAAAGTACCATAATACCACCTTGTTTTGTATTTTACATGGTAATACCATGATCATTTGGAAGTGTACCATGGTAGTACAATGGTAAATATGATGCTGCATAATCATGTAGTACCATGGTATATATCAAAATCTCATGGTATTACCATCTGATACACTAGTACCCTCACTGTATCATCTGAGTACTATTTTGGAAATACTAGGCAAGTACTAATACTGTACATCAAACATGCAATGGAAATAGAGGTGCCAGTCTTATTTTGCATTTAAGTTTAGCAAAACTGTGACTTTGGCAGCTCTAGCACAGTCCTACTGTACAGTTTGATCAAAACAAATCCTGAAAGAGACTTTGGACAACCTGGTCTCCTGTTTCGCTTGCCAAAGAGAATGTCGAAATGGTCAATGCCGTTTGTCTTGTGGCCTGGCAAAGTCAAGCTGGACATGAAACTGGGACACATTTGGAACCGAAAAGAGGTGGAATCCTTTTCACAGTGTTCTCCAAGAGCCATCATGTGACTAGAGCTTTCAGGAAACCGTTTCTAATAGCTCCAGTGTTTAGTCACCGAAACATGAGGAGGAAGCTCAGATTGGTGATAGGAATTCACAAAGGAGGCTGTTTTTTTTTTTTCTGGTTGCTTTCTACTTCTGTGTTTGTGTGGTTCTGTGTATGTGTGAGAGATGGAAAGACTGTAGGGGCTTGTGGCCTTAAAAACCCACACAAACCTTACAATGATGTTGTGTCTCTTTCGAAGCAGACTTTCCTAGTTCATAAATCTCTCCTTATACAGGCGCAAATGTATTAAACAGCTTTAATTATTAGGATCTTGAACCGAAAGCTGTCAAGACCCGCATGATTGAACATACAGGCATGTTTTATCAGATTAATGTTGATTTTGATTGAGAAGTTACCATAGCAGTTCACCGGATGACATTAGATGGCGCTATAGTCACCAGCATTCCCTTGTTGAATGTTGTTTCCCTCTTCAGTTGTCCTACATTTCCATTAGATATGTCTCACTTCAGTCAGGGCCACAAGTCGAGTCTTTGTGTAAGAAAACATCAGCAAATTGTAGCAAGCACGTCTCTGTTAACCCCTTAGCTGTCACCCCCCTTTTTGAGAATGGACATTAAAATGCACTATTCAAGCTTAAATGGTTGTAATTCAAGAATGCTTTGGAGTATAGACCTAAGTTTGGTCTTGTATTAAAGGTAAAAAAATAGCAGATTATTGCTGAAGTGAAAGCACTTCAAAAAATTAAAGTATGAAAAAGTTATGGAAGTTTAAATTTACATTAAATCAAATATAATTTATTTAATATTTTTATTTTATATAAAATATATATTTTACAAAATATGTTTTACAAAAAAATTACTATAAAATCAAAGCCAAATATCTAACCAAGTTGTGTTCCAAATTTGAAGTTGATATCACAAAAAATGAAGTTCCCATGAGATTTTGTTTAGGCGTATTACCAAAAATAGCCACCGGGTGTCATTGAATTCCATTGAATTTTACTGTATGCATTCTACCATAACAAATTAATAAATTTCTGTCCAAATATCACTTCTGTCACAAAATATGGAATCTTGAGACTCAGACCTTTCTGACAATGTGTTTTGTCAAGATTAGAAAATATTCTGATCATAAATTATGAAACATAAGGATGCCCAAAAGGGGAGGAGCCTGATAAAATAATTTAGAGTACCGTTTCTATGGTAACACAATGTCCAATTTCAAAACAGTTTTCACAGGATGAATTCTGAGATCATAAGCTTTCAAATGATACCTTATTTATGATAACTAATAAAATATGTAATATAATAAAAAAAAGCGATAAAAAATATAATACAATATTTTAAAGGATAATATATATATTATACTTTTTAGAAGATAATATTATTTTATATTTTTTTATTGACAAATACTAGATTATATATTTTCTAATGAAATTTTAGCATAAAAACCAACATATCAATTATTAAAAGTGTGTGCGTCAACTTTTTGTGACGAAGGTCAGAACTCCTGTTATTACGTAGATTTTTTGAGGTGCACTCTTGTCATAAATTCATCTATTTATGTTCCTACATAATTTATAACAAAAAAACAGTCCTAAATATCTATTTAGGAGTCTTAGAACTTTCCAACGATATATAGTTTGTCATAATTAGATTAGGATTAAATAGTAATATAGGGAAGTAAAGTTAGGCGTGCCGTATACGGTACGGTGACCCAGGAATAATTCACCAAAATTGAAAACCTTGCCATATTTTGCTCACTCCATTGTCATTTTAGCTCATATTATTATTTTTTCTCCTTCCTTGAAAGCATACTGACATAACTGGATTGTCATCCCCAAAAAAGCGATACAATAGCTTTGCATGAGATTTTTTTTTATGATGTTATACATTTGATAATTTCAGGATGAGTCAAGAAAAGTAAGTTGGGGGTGAACTGTTCCTTTAAGTAACAGAACTCCATGTAAACTCCATTTAAACTCCAGAGTTTTTACTGTATTTTTGATCAGCCTTGGTGAGCATAAGATACTTTTTTCAAAAACATTTTTAAAAAATCTTACCGACCCCAAATTTTTGATAGTTGGTTGCTGTGATTGATGATCTTACTTCAGAATTTTGTATTTGACCGAAGTATTTCAGAGAGCGGTGTCAATTGAAGAGTGATATTGATAGATGTGACTTTTCCTTACCCGGTGTTATAAATTCACTATTATTTTCCCATTCCCCCATACAAGCATTTTGAAATCTAACATTTCATCATACATTTTTTTTTTTATCAGTCTATTCATCATTTTGTAGAGGATCCTGAAAGTGAACTATACTTGATGTGGTAGTGATCAGGCTTTCAGCTGTGTGAGGAGCTAATATCATTTCTGGAAATGAGCCACTCTGATGGAAAAATGTCCCCCATGAGTGTTCCTTCTCCACAACAGAGTGCAGGTTTTCCACAACAGTTCTCTGACTGCACACACAACTACTGTACGCAAACAATTGAGAAGAATGAAACATCCGTGGCACGTCAGCAGCCGCCGCACTGGGGTTTGGTGATGACATCTAACACCTGTGCCAGAACAATGACCCCCTAGGCCGCTCTAATTCACCTTTGGTCTTTTCTAAGCCCACTGGTCTTGCACTTTGTTAGCGGTGCTCCCTATGTTCGGGCGTCTCCTGGCACTGATCTGTGTGGTTCTTTCGGTGTTGTTGCATTACTCTTGCTGCAGCTGAGGCAGAAAGAACACACAGCAGGGCTGGAGATAGGCAAGTGAAGAGTTAGTTTAGCCAATGTGCTTTTTAGCTAATGAAGTGAGACTTCAGAAACAAATGATAGACTAGACTTTTTTAGCATGGTGGGTGTAACTATTTTGGGGATCACTTCTGAAAGGCTTACATTACATTTTCTTGCTCATTGGTTCAGTTGTCTTTTTGATTTTCACTTGACATGGGAGTAAGTTGGTTGTCATTTATCCAGAGCAACTTACAGCATGCCACGAACAGACACGACACAAAGCATCAGGCTTTGCAAAACAATATTTTTTCCTAATAAGTATTTTTGTCTTGGTTTCCAGTTAAATATAAGCATACTTAAAGATACATTTGTTTATATATATATATAATTAATTAATTGATAGAATATCTGGAATTCTTTTTTTTTATTATTTTATAAAAAATAAATATATTCATTGCTTATTGCTTAACTAATTTTGTGAAATTCATTTACCAGCATTTTTGCTTTCTTGTCCAGTAAAAACAAACGTTCTTAAAACAAGATGCATTTCTTTGAGAAGCAAAATGTCATAAGATATTGAGAATTGGTTTTGGAAAATTTATCTTGAATCGAGTTTGTTTCTTTTTTTAAAGCATACATTTCATTAAGGATTGTTAGATTTGTGCTTAAACTTAATTGAAAATATAAAAAATAAGAAAATATATAATAATAATAATAATAATAATATATGATTAAATAAAATCATATCAATAATTTTAAATTATATAAAAAATCTTAACTTATAATATTAAATTCTATGAAAATAACCTTAATATCTTATTTTGCCTGTCAAGTAAATGTAATTTTTTTTAAGGGAGTGTACATATATATATATATATATATGTACACTCCCTTAAAAAAAATTACATTTACTTGACAGGCAAAATAAGATATTACATTTTTTTTTTCCTCTCTTCTTTCTTTTTTTTTTTTTTAACTGAAAAATAAGATTTTGTAAAAGAATAGTGTAAAAGATTTTCTTAGTTTGAACATTTTGGTTGCTGCTTTCCCAGACCTTTAAAGTAATGAAACGTACTTTGCAGTGCATTTGTTCTCATTTTATGTACAGGATATTCAATTAGAGATTTGAACATATTTGTGTTGCTTGTATGGAATGTATGAAGCAGCTGAGTGGGATGTGAAGAGGTGCCGGAGCTCAGGATCACTTGAGCCCTCATATCTCGGTTGTGAGCCTCTCCCTTCCACCGGCCTCTGTTCCGACTGGACCAGGGCACAAAATGGAGCGTGGCAGCGTGCCAGGAGTCTGGAATCCTCACTGAGTGCACGGCTCGGGATGAATGCAAACACCGAGCTGGGAGTTCTCTAATCGGATTGAGAGCTTCAATATGTCAACAATTACACACACTTATCTCCCTGTGGAACTTAAGCATAAATGATTATTTGTTTTTGAGTACTCCTGTTTATTTATTGCTTGGCTTGAAGAGTAATTTTCATAAGATCTGGATGGAGATTAGTTGTTCCGAGCAGAGAAATCTTTTGTAAACAATCCGTAAAGACTTTTGCAGTTTTTGATACTGCTGTCTTTTTAGGCTTCTCATGATTTGGTTCAAGCATCAGTGTGCAAAATTCATTTTTTGGTGTCGTCAATATGTGGGTTCTTTCGACCATGGAAGAGGTCTAGATATCTCTTTAATTAAAGGTGTGTGGTGGTTTCACATGCCGATTTCATGCTATGGCTGCTTATTAAATTGTGCCGTTTGCTCCTGAAAATCCCCATATCTGCTTTATTTATTTTTTGAATATTAAACTCCTGAGACTCAAAAGACAAACAAATGGACTGTAGAGGACTTCAAACAATCCTGTTCAGATATAAGTTACTGCACCATCATTGTCTATCTGTCTGTCTGTTGAAATGCTTTTTAATTTAATTTTCACTTAAATGTTCATCTTTAAAACATTAATCATGTATTTATATTGTTTTGATGCCTAAATTTAATTTGTAGCATGTTTTATGCAATTGTTTTGATAGAGGGAAACAACATTCTACTTTCAACATTATATATTCTTCATATATTCTCCTTTAAATGCATTAAGTATCAGCTGTATGCAAAGTGACACATTTGGTTTTAGACCTTTAAAAATGGGTAAAATTCAACAATTTCAAATGGACCCACATTAAAGGAACACTCCACCGTTTTTTTTAAATAGGGCTTATTCACCTTCTTTCCTACATTTAGATAGGTGGGCAAATGCATTTTTGTCTCAGTGCATGCATTGTTTTAGTTTGACAGGGTCGGCGCTAGCTTAGCTTAGCATAATGAATGGAATCCTTTGTTGCCAGCTAGCATGTCCTGAGTAAAAGTGATATGAAAAAAAAAATAAAAAAAAACACCTAATTACTTCTTGTGGCCTGCGTATTCACAACAAGTACAAATAGCGATGCAGATTAACACTAGGCGATTTCCTAGGCAGATATTGACTTGGGACTATATTAGGGGGAAGCAGTGCTTCGCCTGTGCTTCCCCCTAATATAGTCCTTAATATATGTCAATATCTGCCTTGGAAATCGCCTAGTGTTAATCTGCATCGCTATTTGTACTTGTTGTGAATAAGCAGGCCACAAGAAGTAACTAGGTGGGTTTTTTAAATTTTTCATATCACTTTTACTCAGGACATGCTAGCTGGCAACAAAGGATTCCATTCATTATGCTAAGCTAAGCTAGCGCCGACCCTGTCAAACTAAAACAATGCATGCACTGAGACAAAAATGCATTTGCCCACCTATCTAAATGTTCCTTTAAGATCCCCATATGGGATTGAACCATGTAGGTCCTGAAAATGAAGATTCAATTTTGAGTTACAGGGCAACCAAACAGGGCAATTGTTTTGATAGAAAAAAAAAGAGATACATTTCTAGTTTCAGTAAAAAAATAAAAAATAAAAATAACAGACCCTTTCCAAAAAATTAGAATATCATGGAAAAGTTTATTTATTTCCATAATTCCATTCAAAACGTTAAACTTCCATAGATTATAGATTCAGGGCCCACAACTTAAACGATTTCAAGTATTTAGTTGTTTATTTATTTTGTACATAATTTGGGCTTCCAGCTCATAATACCCACGAAAACAGGATTTAAAAAAATTAGAATATTACATGAAATCACACAGTAATTACACAGTGATACCATGGTCATTGAACCAGGTTTTGGTTCTTTTGGCAGTGTGGGCAGGTGCAAATCCTGCAGGAAAATGAAGTCAGCATCTCCATAAAGCTTGTCTGCTGAAGGAAGCACGAAGTGCTCTGAAAATGTCCTGGTAGACGTCTGAGTTGAGTGGACAGCACAGTGGACCAACACCAGCCGATGACATGGCTCACCAAACCAACACAGACTGTGGAAACTTCACACTGGACTTCAAGCATCTTGGATTGTGTGCCTCTCCATTCTTCCTCCAGACTCTGGGACCTTGGTTTCCAAATGAGATGCAAAATTTGCTCTCATCAGAAAAGAGGACTTTGGTCCACTGTGCTTTATTAAATCCAGAGTCAACGCAGCCGTCTACCAGGACATTTTCAGAGCACTTCATGCTGACTTCATTTTCCTGCAGGATTTGCACCTGCCCACACTGCCAAAATAACCAAAACCTGGTTCAATGACCATGGTATCACTGTGTAATTACTGTGTGATTTCATGTAATATTCTAATTTTTTTAAATCCTGTTTTCGTGGGTTTTATGAGCTGGAAGCCCAAATGATGTACAAATAAACAACTAAATACTTGAAATCGTTTAAGTTGTGGGCCCTGAATCTATAATCTATGGAAGTTTAACGTTTTGAATGGAATTATGGAAATAAATAAACTTTTCCATGATATTCTTTATTTTTTGGAAAGGGTCTGTACATTCAAAACATTTAATATTTTGGCTTTCATCACAATTTATGTTTGTCTTTCTTCAGACAAAAATAACAAAATAACAAAATTTGAGTCAGGGAAGTGTCTGAAACTTGACTTTTTTTTCTTTCTTTCTTTATTTTAATACACACTGCGACCAAGCAAAACGTGTAAAAGTGGTGGGCACATGCTCTGTCAGAAGGGTTTGTGATGTCCTTTGTGTTCTGTCTAGTCTGACAGTGTTCTTTTTGGACTTGACGCGGTCACAGAAGCTTTTTTTTTGTGCCTGTGTTCTCTGTTCTTTTGCTGTGTGTCTGGAAGAAGCCCCTGGTGTTTAGTTGATGGGCACTTGTCTAGCATCTATCGTTTAAAGAGTGTTCTTGTGTCATTTTCTCTGCTGTGAGTTGTGAAGGGCCTGCCTGCTGTCCGCATTAATTACAGCAGCAGCGAGTCTTATCTTCACACAACCATTTAAGGTGCTGTCAGTCTGTGTTACTTTACACGTTCAGTCAAACACACATAAACATCTCAGCTACATAGCCTATATTTACGTCTTCCCGACCACCTTGACTAAAGATTGTTTTTTCCAGCAAAGAATGGAAGCATCAGACTGAAGAATTTTGCAATGTTTGCTGGAGCTCAAAACAAATCTGCTCCAGCTGGACATTGTTTGTCATTAATCTCAGCATGTGCAGATTTGGCAGTCCAGTCAGACTTGTCCGTGTGCTCACGAGATAACTTGAATTCCTGCTTGTCTGATGAAGGGTCCCCTGAAATGTCTAAACAATATGTTTTGAAAATGATCACAATCATTATATTGCATTACTGCTGTTGGACATTGTTGAGTGTAAAAAAAAAAGTGTATAGTTGATGAAACTTTGCATAGTTCATGCATCAAAACCTAAAGACCTCCTGTGGTGAAAATCAAGTTTTTAATGTTGTTTATATGTCTTTGTTGGTGTTTTTAAAATGCTTTAAGAAAAACCGTGTGCAAATTCATAAGTCAACACCATTGCATATTCATGAATCTGTGTATACTAAATGAGGCAAGGGTTTAGAGTTACATTCAAGCTATATTAAGTCATGAAGACATTTTTTTTCACTGAATTTAAATGTTATTTTGATTGAGTTTACGGATTAATATTATTGACTAAATTTGCATGCTAATATGCATTAAACTGGGCTGGTGTTTTCATTGTTAGTTTGTGTCTTTTTTCACAAATTTTTTTCAAATTTTAGTCATTCTGTCAAACCTACTGATCAGAAGCTTTATTTTTCCAGTATCAGTATTGTGATGACGCAAGGACATTCATTGAAGCTGTACCATTTGTTAATGTTATATCGTTCCAGTTTTTTTTTTCTTTTTTTTTCAGTTGTGATGCCAGGCTTTTTCTTTCAGGACAGGAAGTGAGTGCAGAAACAGTCAGGCCTTGTGGTAGTGCTGACAGGACTCCAGTCTGTACAAACAGATTTCTATCATGTCTCCCATGTAACCAGAGGGCTTTGTCTAGCCTCAGGGTCTGCAAATTAAGACCCGTGTCCAGTCCGTAAACACTCCGGCTCCGGATCTTCGTCACCACATCTGTGCCCATCCTGCTCTCACTTACTGTATTTGGCACCACGTCATTACCGCTACATGTTTTCTTTCTCTTTTGCTCTCTCTCTGTTCTTTCTCTGCTCTGAGCTGGAAGGAAATCACTCTTGCTTTCTGAACCAGTTGTCCTGACATAAATATTATGTCAGGACTTTTGTGTTTGGATTTGGACTGAGACGTTGCAGAGTAGCTGGTACTGTGCTGGTAGTGAACATTTCTAATCAATTTCATAAAGAAACCGCAAGTGAGATTTGAAAGTAGAAAGTCTGAAATAGTATAAGGATTGTTCATGTTAACTAATGTAGTTAACAAATGTTGACCAATGAAACCTTATTGTAAAGTGTTACCGAAATGTCATCTGACCACAGTTTAGAAATCTCTCATTTTCTGTTTCATGCCTTGATTTAAATAGAATTTTATGCCAGAACTCCTGCAGGTTTTCGCAAGGATTCATTTCCCCTGTTTTTCCTCCATCAGGCTCGAATCTTTCCTGTCTGTCTTGCTTCGCTCTCTTCCCCCAATCATTCTTTTCCTCCGTCCCAGTTAGTTCCTGACTTCTAGAGCGGAGCGTTGATGGATGGGGCTTCCCGTGGCCTCGTTCAGCGGCCGCCGTTGGCACTGAAATGCTCATCTTTGATGACGCATTAAAATTCAGCTGGCTTCTCAGTGCCGTGTTTAATATTTCACTAACTTGTTGCATAAGATCCCTCTTCCTGATTCTGTTCACATACTCTTATCTTTACTTACCACACTGATTTTATAGTAGTTGCATTTTTGATATTTTGTTGTTGTTGTTTTGTTGGTACTCTGATTTAGGGGTGCACGGAATTGAAAAAAAAAGCGATGTGCGATAACTCATTAAATAATGCGATATTCGTTATTTTAACATCAGTGTAAACCACAGGGTTTAGGGTTTCAGTTTTCACTTTATGAATTAAATATATACTGATTCTTATTAAAGCTACAAAAGTTATTCAGCTAAGAGCAGTGAGTGATTTTCTCTTTGTCTTTTGTTCATGACCCAGATTATTGCAAGCTGTTGCGATATGCATATATTGATACATGGGCGTCGGAACCATTGTATATGGGTGGGACAAGACCCACCCACTTTTTAAGACCAATGATATTGGACCCACTTACTTTTACCGTCTCTGATTCAGCGCATTTGTCTTTTCATAGCGCTGTCAGTCAAATCCTTTCCACTTGAGGAACTCCCTAATAAATGAAACTCCATTTCCGTTGAATAGCTACATTATATTTCTCAACGAGCCGCAACTGACGAAAGTAACCACCCGTTGTACCCTTCCAGTCAAATATTGCGTTGCAAACATCCATAACAGCTTTAAGTTGTCATTGCTGGCAAATGACCATGGTATTAGCGGGATAATCCAAGGATAGCTGTGCATTTAATGCACAACGTTGAGGCAAAGAACCGCCCGACGTGAAGTGGAGTTTAGTTTACTTGTTTTAATTAAAAGGCACCAGAATACATGAAATGGTATTTAACAGTTACTCCAGTAAACATTTTTCTGGGGGAGGACCCACCCACTTCTTTTTTTCTTCCGACGCCCATGTATTGATATATCCATATATTGTGCAGCCCTGATTTCTTGAGATGTGCATTGTTATGAAAAGGATGAGTACGCATTAAACATATTAAGTATGTCTTTTAAGGAATAGTTTGTTATTGTATTTTGAGTGCAGAATCACTCTCAGACTCATGGTGACACTGCAAGTATTCCTGCTTCTTTTGCTATATCATAAATCATATTAGATCAGATAACAATATTCAGCTTTGAACTTTAGCCAAAGGCTTTGTCGAGATTAAAAGTACCACGCTGCATTTCAGTGGTCAGCAGGCGGTAAACTTTTCATCTTTGGTCCCGGTTCCCAGAGGGCATCATCATCCCTTTGGTGCTATTGTTTGAATGTGTCTGATTTCCATATCCGTGTCACTACTAGTTCTTTTCCAAACCCCTAGTGAACTCACTTATAATGCAACATCCTAATATTTACAGGCATTTGAAAAGCAGCCTATTTGGGACATTCGACATGGGAAGTGTCTGCCACGTAACAGAGTTTGACGTTAACATGTTGCTAAACTAACAACACAACAATCTAATAAGCATAGAATGAAATTATGCATGTATGTATGTATGTATGTATGTATGTATGTATGTATGTATGCATGTATGCATGTATGCATGTATATAAAAGTGTGTATGCATATACACACATTATATAATATTGACACTATATATATATATATATCACAATATTATATAGTGTGTGTGTATATATATATATATTAATGTTTATATGCATTATAATACACACAAGTTTTCAAATATTTTAAAAAAAATGTTATAATAAATATATAAAATGTTTTGTTTAGATATATTAAAAGCTAAATATATAATAATATTTTAATAATAATATAAGCACTTTTTATAAATACATTTATAATAAATAAATATATTTATGGCGTTCATATCTGATAATTTTAGTCTCAATACATACAGTGCACATAAAATTACTTTTCTTGTATTACACTTTCACTTAATGGATAATGTTCTGGCAGAAAATGACCAGTATCTTATTTGTTTTTCCTACAGATTTTCTTATACAGTGTTCATTAGGCATTATGAGAAAACTGTGAATGAGGAATGACAGCATTGTTTTTGTTTCTGAACTTGTTTTTTTGGCACACAGAGATTTCTGTTCTTGTAAAACACAAAGAGCTTGGCACAGAATGTTCTTTCATTTTTTGAGAGCCGCTGTTTGACATATTTCAAGTGGGGGTTTGGCTGCCTCTGCTTGAGACAAATGGCAGATCATTTCAAACCTTGATTTAGTAAAACAAACTGAAGGTCATGAATATTTTCAGCGCTTTTTTCAGTAGCAGGTGCAGCTCAAACGATTGAGAAAGAATGACAGAAAAATTAGTTAGCAAATATTTATTTAAAATCTTAAACTTTTTGGTGAAGAAAGCTTCCTCCTCCTCTCACATCAGGTGCCTTAATCGGGTGGTAATTTTCATTTCTCTCCCATTTTTAAGTCTTCTCTGGTTTTTCGCACAGGTTCTAATGTCCTTAAAAGCAAATACATTAGCATTTAATTTGTTTTTAATAAAGAAGAAAGCTCTGAAATACTTAAAGCACCAGCAACTAACTGCAGTTTACTGTTGTGTCAGTTGAGTGGCTCTTGTACACACAAGCCACATGGTGTTTTTCCCTGCAGTAGCTTTCACAATATATTAATTTTCATAATCTTTAATCAATACTGTTTTTTGTTTGTGCTTTTTTGGAGTTCTGACTTGAGAAATGGATTGTGTATAAGTGCATAATGCTGTCTTTTCCAAGAATGAAACCATTTGAAGGAAATGTTTATTTCATGTGTAAAAGCGCATTGGGCCTATTAGCCTGTAAGAGGCAGTGGAAATGATTACCTCATTAGTGGTGTTTCTTAAGGCTGGCTTCACTGTTACTATTGCTCATGCTTACAGGATTTGGACATTCATATCCACATCCTAGCAAATGCCTAGCATTTTCATTTTAAAACCTTGATTTAGTAAAACAAACTGAAGTTCATGAATATTTCCAGCGCTTTTTGTATTGTGAAATAATAAAAAAAATGTTTAAAAAAAAAAAAAAAAAATCGCAGTATATATTTTTTGTAAATTATTTTAAAATTATTATATAATATTATGTTAGATAAAATAATATAATTTGTATAAAAAAGTATAAAATGTTCTTTTAAAAATATTATTATAAGCCTATTATATTATAGATTTTAATCTGTCATTAACCACATAATAATAATATTATTTATAAAAGGTTATTTTTAAAGTATATTTATTATATTATATTATATTATATATTATATCAATTATGTGTGTTTAACAGCATTCTGTGTTGGAAATGACTGATGAAGATGGCTGTATTTTATCAATAAATTAGATGTATTTTCTGATGCTAATTTCAGAGGTAGCATTTCATGTGTCCTTAATACATTCTATTAAATAATATTTTCCCGCTTTTAGTTGAAAAAATAGCCACCATGGTTTGCTTTAGATCCAGTTTTTAATGGTGATGAATTCTTCTAGATTTGTGCTGCAGAGCACGTACATCCTCTCAGACAGACAAATAGGTCTTGCCACTCATAAAGAAGATAGTAAAACTTGACATGAAATGTGGAAGTGCCATCTGACATTCCTCTGGAGTTTATGAAGGAGGCCGTTAAACAGCAGGGAAAAGTTGTTTGTGTTAAAATGTCGATGCTGAGCTGAAGAGATGACAGGAAGTTGACATTCTGCTTTCTCAACCCACAAGGTGACACCCGCTGTTTTCGACTCTGACTTCACAAATTCCATTTAAAGACTGGATAATGCGACTATAATTGGGATGTTTCTGAAGCTTCGCTCATTAGGGACGGCCCAGGCACGCACAGATCCTGACCCAGAGTGCTCCAGTCATGCCCTTAGATTTAGCGTGCAGCATTTTTTATTTCTTGTCATAAATATTTAATTCTTAAAACTCACAGAAAGTGGTCTAAATATTCTGTATTTGGGTGCTGGAATTAAAGGAATAGAGATGCACAGAAATGTCACTGTTTTTAGTAATGTTTTCAGTGCTTGGACTGAGGATGTATTAATCTTTATCTAAGGAATAGGTCACCCCAAAAGGATAACTCTCAAAATCTCATTTGGCTTTGTTATAACTTATTATTTGATTTAACTTTAAAGCATACATTCATGCATTTATATTTGTTTTTTATTTATAGAATAGCTTTAAAAAATACAAACAGTGTATTACAGTGTATAACACGGTTTATATGATAGTTAATTGATTATCAGAATAATTGTTAGTTGCAGCTCTACTTTTATGGTGCTTTTGTCCTTTTTGGTAGTGATGGGAGAAACAAAGCTTTTCGAAACTTTAAATCAATTAAACCAATTACTTTACAAAATAACTAGCTGTTTCGCAGCTATGGAAACGCAATACGCTGCTAGAAAACACAAATTTTTGAAACTTTAGATAGGTTGCCTTAATAGATATGGATATGTTTTTTTTTTTTTTTTTGGTCATGAAAATGTCTAGTTAAAAAATCTAGGACCACAATGGAAATAAGTTAATGCAACTTTATTGTGTTATATTATCCTTGACAAAGAAGTTTTGCTATTTTAATTACTACTGTATTGCTACTTTTTATGTCAAATAAACTGAACTCAACTCAAACAGTTATGTTTTAAAAATGAAATCATGTGACTTTCGCAGATTCATCTTTCAAATCACTGGTTCGAAAAAAATTATGCTTTACTAAAATTATTAATACTACTAATAATAATGATAATATATATATTTATTTATTTATTATTATTATTATTATTTTTTTTTTTTTTATCAAAATATCAATACAAGAACGAAAGTCATACCGATTTGGAACAGCATCAGTAATGACCAAATTATTCATTTGTTGGTCAAATTATTTTGCTTTAAAGCGTATACTTTGTATCTTTACAACCAAATTCTTTTAATCGTGAATATGTTGGCTACATTTTAAAACGTGCAGGACAGGCCTTTAAACAAAAGAATGAACTTTTATACCTGGGCCCGTATTCATAAAGAATCTTAATGCAAAGAGTAGCTCCTAGTGACAAAATTCTAAGAAAATTCTTAGAAATGTGGGCGTTTACTCTTAAATTTAAAGAAAAACTCCTAGTAAAGAAAAAAGTAATTCAGAAAGCATCTTAACCCTTAAAAGAGGTCTTAAGGTCAAAATTGTTAGGAGCACGGACGAGGACTTTTAAGAGGCCTAAGAGTTTCTTTAGCAGAGGAGAAAATGGCAGCAAGACGAAGAGGGAGAAGAAATGTGTTGCAGACAATGGATGACAGAGAGTTAATAAGACGCTATAGATTAGATCGTGCAGGGATCATGTTTGTGACTGATCTTTTTAGAGACACGCTAATATCTCCGACACAGCGCAGAAATGCCATAGCGCCTGAAATGAAAGTAATCACTACATTACGATATTTGGCAACTGGGAAAATTCCATGTTTGATACATTAAAACCAACATTCAAACCACTGCTTAAATAGACATGCCAGCAATCAGTGTAACTGGAAAGAGTGGAACAATTTTTATCATTCTAATCAATCAAATACCTTATAGGAAATCAACAGCATGGTAAGTAAAAAAAGGATTTATACACATATATAATGTGTGTGTGTGTGTGAGAACGATCAAATAGGAAAAATTACGCATGTAAGTTCAAAGTGGAGGCTTAGAATAGACCCTATACTTAAAATCACTTTTTTTTTTCCTTCTTGGACAACCAACCAATCACAGTTTTCAAAAGATTGTGTCATATATAGCAACGGGGTCAACCCCGCCTTCTTACTAAGATAAAAGTTTTTGTATTTTCCTTACTCAGAGTTGCTCTCAGATCGGTCCCGAATCGCTCTTAAGCTAAGACTCCTACATAAAAGTTTTTAAGCTAAATTAAGAGTTTTCTGAGAGGATTCTTAGAATCTTTATGAATACGGGCCCTGGACTTTACTTAGACTTGTTAGAGGAACAGGAATCTCACAGAACTCTCAGCAGCATCTAAACTTCAGAAGTGACCCTGAGTTAGTGTTGTCTTGTTCTTGTTTACCTGTGCTCCTGTTGACTCTAGCAAGCCTTCTCTGTGAAGTGCTTCCACTAAATTGGAATCTCTGTGAGAAAGATAAAAGCTTTAAGTTTGTCTCATCCTGTCTGGTTCTGTTCTCCTGCTGTCAAATGAACTGTCCAGAAGCAGCAGCTTCAGAAATCTCTTTGTTGTTTCCTACCCAGCTTGGGCTTTTTAGAGCAAGAGAGAATCTATGAACTTCAGGAGAAGCTCTGAGGAATTCCCTGCAGGGGGCATTGACTTGATGGATCAAAGCTACTTTGAATAAGCATAGATTTAGCACTCCACAGTCTTCGGTGTGAGCAGTGCACGGTGTTGGACCCAGCCCTCATGCTTCATCACCGCAAATTCCCAGTTCAAAAAACTAAAAAAAAAAAAAAAAACATGCAAGGATTTTCCACATGCCACAGCCCTTAAGTTGAGTTCGCCTCAAGCTTATAGCCTTGGGTCAATCTCACATCAAAGTCTCAGATTTAATTTTTCACTTACCAACTTCATACTTCAAAGTTATAATGATTTAGCCATTCTATGCCGTTTTTAAGTACTTGTTTAGGCAGAACTGTGGGTTCTGGTTATCTGTTGTAGAGCAGCTCTCTGTTGTTTTAGACCTTAATGCTTGTTTTTCACATATCTATGATTTATGCATCCTACACCTGAAATATCGTTCTTCTGCTATTTTCGGCGCACCTTTTTTTGTTGGTTAGCTTCACTATTCTTCAGTGAAGTCTCTACTCCCTGAAACGGCACTACTTTCACCTAGTTCTTGAGATAAAAACAGCTTTATGTACAAAAATACCTGGGCAGTGTCATAATTTTTCCCATTTTATGGGTTTGTTCACATCTGTAAACCTAGGTATGATACTAAAGCTATAATTCTTTTCTTTAATCTTTTTTCCTCTGTATTCACTGTGTGTTGTAGGCACACATTCTGGCAGTACCGCAAAGAGAATCCCAAGTCCCAAGTAGGCGACCCTCCACCAGACGGGCTGCCCGGCTTCAACAGCGGCGTAATGCTTCTTAACCTCGAAGCCATGCGTCGCTCGACCTTATACAACCAGCTTCTGGAGCCCTGGCGGATTGCCCAGCTCGCTGAGAAATACCACTTCCGAGGGCATCTGGGCGATCAGGATTTCTTCACCATGATCGGGATGGAGCACAGGGAACTGTTTTACCCACTTCCATGTGGCTGGAACCGACAGCTTTGCACTTGGTGGAGGGAACATGGGTACGGTGACGTCTTCCAGCTGTACTATCACTGCGATGGCCCGGTGCACATCTACCACGGCAATTGCAACACTCCTATACCTGATGATTGAGGGTTTTCGAATGCTAAATTTTTGATTAAACTCGAGTTTTGTTTGCACATCTTGAACAAACTTTAAATCAAGTGGGCCGAGGCAGAAGTGACTCATTGTTAGAGGTGCTAATAGGGTAGCATTCCCATGCCTACCACATTTACACTATATATACTCCAGCCATTACCACATTATTCATTCATTTAACACGATTGAGGCTGTTGATGCCTTTCCAAAAGTTGCTGAAAGAGATGGTTTAAATACTGGTTCTTTTTCTCCTTTTAAATGATTCAGTACATCTTTGACTCACTCCCAGTAGTCTCCTCATGCAGGTGTCTCGTCGAAATGCTCTTAGACAGCAGGTTGGGAAGGAGCCAATCAGAGCGCACTTTTCCTTACCTCAGTGCCTCTCTGTATTATTTACAGGTACAGTTGCACTCTTGCAGTCACATTAAGGTACCACTTATGTCCGTAAAGCACTTTAACTGTTTTTAACCTCTCTTTAACTTTAATTCTGTGTGATACATTCCCATTTTATGCCACATACTCCACTCCATTTCTCAGTTTTTATGCAGCGATGATGAAAAAAGATGGGGAGAAAACGGTGTTGACCCACTTTCCTGAGATTTTTGCGTGTGCGAGCGCTGACTTTGGAAATCTGTTTTCTCTGTGATGTGCAACTGTTCGCCTTAGAAACCCAAGATACACTGCCTGGCCAAAACAAATCACTGTTTGGATTTAAATAGGCAAATGTTTAAGAGTCTATGATTGGATCATTATTGCAGTTATTATTATGTTTCTAGCATGTTATATATTTGGCAAAGGTTTACAGTAGGGTTGGGTATCGGTTGGGTTTTATCCGATACCAGTACCTACTCGGTATTTTTCAAACGGTTCCGGTGCTTAAACGGTTCTTGAAACGGTACTTAACAAAACTAAACCGCACACACTTTATCAAAAAAATAATACCTCTGTGTGTGTGTGTGTGTGTGTGTGTGTGTGTGTGTGTGTGTGTGTGTGTGTGTGTGTGTGTGTGTGTGTGTGTGTGTGTGTGATTTTCTGAAAAAGATTTTCTAATTTCTGATTAAATGAAAAATTGTGCTGTTTAAAAGGCTACTGATGTAGCCGATAACACTTGAGTTAACATCAAAATTTTGTCTTCTCATATTATGACTTTTACAAAACAGAGAAATATCTGACACTGAGCAGAAATATTTAACACACACAGTATAGCCTCATATAAATATACTTGATATTGATATACTTCATACTTGATATGCAAGATTTGCAGTTGGCATTAAAATATTAGACTTATCCGAAGAGGAACACTGGCAGCTGAACTTGAACTTTAGTCAGGCGTGTCAGAGGTTTTGGGTTCTAATCCGCATTCGTAGTTTTTTTTTTTTTTTTTTACGATTATGCTCATCAGTGGTTGTATATCAAGCAGGGACACTTTGTGTCCATTATAATTTGTGATTTCACCAGAATGAATAGATAGGCGTCGTCTAGGGCTTAAAGGGATACTCCACTTTAAAATGAAAATTCTGTCATCATATACTCACCCTCATGTTGTTTCAAACCTGTATGAATTTCTTTCTTCTGCTGAACAGAAAGGAATATATTTAGAATAATATCAGTAACCAGACAGTTTCTGGTCTCATTGACTTCCATAGGCTAGTAGGAAAAAAAATACTATGTAAGTAAATGAGACCAGAAACTGTCTGGTTACTGATATTATTCTAAATATCTTCCTTTCTGTTCAGCAGAAGAAAGAAATTCATAAAGAATTGAAACAACATGAGGGTGAGTATATGATGACAGAATTTTCATTTTAAAGTGGAGTATCCCTTTAAATCAAACTTCATTCACGCACATATGAAACCCTTGCATACACATAGGCCTACTAAGTAGTCATACATGTATACTGCTGAATGCTCAAACTAATATGAAATGCTCAACATCACATCTAAAGTCGCTCACGCACAAACACGCAAACTCTACACACACGAGACGCGCGGAAATATCCGCGCATACTCATCTGAGACGCGAGCACACACACACATACACACACACACACACACACAAACTCTCCGCGCACATAATCATATAGACGGCGCCTCATAAATAGATCGATCTCCGCAACGAAGCGCGCGTCCGAGTGACAGTGCGCGAGCCACAAGAGAAAACACTGTATCCGCGCCACTGATCGCAGCGGCAACGAGCACTTTGATCACTTGATTTAAAAAACGCATTTCAGCGCAAAATCGCCTCTTATTTAACAAACGAACTAAATTAATGCTCGCTCTGCTGGTTAACTGGAGATGTTATTGGATCATTCGTGCCGCGAGATGTTTTATAGGGGGCGGTAAAAAACGTCAGGCACCGAAATCAGGCACCGAAAGTTTCGTTCTTATTCGGTCTGGTTACTACCGTTTACGTCGGAACCGGTTCCCTATTGGAACCGGGTCTCGGTACCCAACCCTAGTTTACAGAGTGCTTGACTCTTGCATTGCCAATATAAGATCTTGACCAAAAATGAATGCACCTCTTAATGGAAATCAAAAGTTGTTGTGATGTCATTTCCATCAAGAGGTGCATCGATTTTTGGTCAAGATCTTGTATTGGCAATGCAAGAGTCAAGCACTCTGTAAAGTTTCCTCCAGCACATCCCAAAGACTTTCAATGAATTTAAGGTCTGGACTCAGAGGTGCCGATTCATGTGTGAAAATGATTCTTCATGCTCCCTCCCAACCATTCTTTCACAATTTGAGCCTGATGAATCTTGACAATGTCATCCTGGAATATGGCTATGATGTGTCTTCCTACATGATTGTTTAAGAACTGAAAAGCTACACACTCCATTAATAAGAACTGTTTCCAAACATATAACATGCTAGGAACATAATAATCACGGCAATAGTGATCCAATCATGGACTCTTAAGCATTTGCCTATTTAAATCCAAACAGCGACTTTTTTTGTCCGGGCAGTGTAGCATCTAGAACATCTGATCGTCGGTCTCATCAGGAAAACATTTTTGCCGAGGTGCTCTAATCCGCCTGTGAAATGTGGAAGTGGGATTTGCTGGAGTATTCCAAAGGGAACAGCCTCTGCCCTGAGGGAGATATGCACTAGATTTCGAGGACAGAGCACTAGCTGTTGTGGTTGACTGGCATTTATTGAACGATGTTGCTGTTGGCAAAGCTCTGCACAAGATTGTGTGAAATGCGCGTCATAATCTCCGCAAAGTCAAATCAACAGGCCGGATAGAAAGAACTTAGAAATGACTCCTCACATGTGTTGCCAGGCAGCCTTGAGATCCCACTTCAAGCTCTTCTGTGTTAATAATTGAATTTTGTGAAGTTAAGGACTGCGTGTTTTGGGATTTTCAGTTAATTTGTTTTTTGTTTTGGTGGGAGTGCAGTCATGTTTTGTCTAGCCATTTCTGTTATAGAGACCTACTTTTGCCTGATCAAGTTAAAAGCAAAATGTTTTACTTATTAACCTTTAATCTGCTGGTCTCAGCAAAGTTTCCAATCACATGAAGTATTCTAACCTTTTTTCCTTGTTTTATTTTTTATCCGTTACATTGGGTCTCATTCATGAAAGATGAGCAGAGCATATTTCTGTGTAAATCCTATTTTGTACATTATCATAAAAAGGTTTTGGGTCGGAAAGATTTTTTATGTTTTTGAAAGAAGTCTCTTATGATCACCAATGCCAAAAGCAGTAATATTGTAAAATAATATTACAATTTGATAAACTTTTTAATATCGTTTAAAATGTAATTTATTCCTGTGATCATTACTCTAGTCTTCAGTGTTACATGATCCTTCAGAAACCATTCTAATAAGCTGATTTGCAGTTAAATAATAATTTCTTATTATCATAATTTGTTGAAAACAGCTGTGCTGCTTAATATCTTTTGTGGAAACCATATTTTTTTCATTCAGGATTATTTGATTAACAGAAAACGCAAAAGAACAGCATTTATTTGAAATGGAAATCTTTTGTAACATTATAAATGTATTTACTGACACTTTTCAGTAATGCATCCTTGCTGAATAAAAGTAGTAATTTCTTTCAACAAAAAAAAATCTTAATGACCGCAAACTTTTGAACGGTAGGGTAAATAGGCAAAAAGGCTAGTCACAATTTGTTTTATGAACACTTTACACAAAATTGGTTTACATTTATCATATGTGTGTGTGTGTGTGTGTGTGTGTGTGTGTGTGTGTGTGTGTGTGTGTGTGTGTGTGTGTGTGTGTGTGTTTACCTTGTTTTTTGTGAACAAAAGGCACCACTCAGGGAAGATTGATTAATGGAGCAAAACAAGTTCTTAGTATAAATAAAATTTAATACAACTTCCACAAACCAGACTTAAACAGAACAGGTTATTTTTCTTAATATAACCACCTGTTTGTCCTTCAATTTTGAGTATTGAATGTAAAACACTCACTTGTTGTGTTATGTATGTCATGGAAATTGCATATTGCTAATGAACAAAATTCTAGAAGTGAAGTAGCACCAAATTTTTTTATAAATCTAATATATCGTTCTCTTAATTCAAATGTATTGTTGGTCCGAATAAAATTTCCTGGTATTTCCTAAGTTTCTTTAACATTTCTCTTCCTTTATGCATTAAAAATGAGCAGTAGTCTACATGTTTTTGCATGTTGTAGTGTGGCTATACCAGTTTGAATATGAAGTGGAGCTCTCATAATCATTAGATAACTCTCCAGTTGAATACCCAAGGGTGGGTTTCTGTAATTTCATCAAGCATCCTTATGTGTTGTGCGGAGGCCTGTGTCCTTTATCCCAGTTTCAACTTGTTCCAATTTTCACAACATTGTCTGAGCTGGCAGTGTTTTGCAGCATTGGTGTCCAGGAAAGGGGCGTTGTGACCTAAATTCTGTCACCTAACAACACAAATGATCATCCTGTTCACCAGCTGCTTCTGAGAATCTTCTTTTGCCCTCCTGCTTTAAGTGCCCTCATGTTGTTTATTGTAGACCTATATGTACATGTTTTATGTATAAAGCATCACAGAATGGCAGTCTAGAAGGATCTTAAGCAGTTTATATCAACTTCATTAAGATTAACAGCAAAATTACGGGGTTATCTCCTGACCTGCCAGAGTACTTGTTTTCCGGTCATTTATGGGATGTTGTCGTGAACTCATTTGCAGTCTGAGGGTGGAGCTGTTTACACGACACCGTTTTCAATTAAAAATGGAAAACTTTTTTTGCGTTTTGGCCTTTCATTTACATGACAACGGTGTTTTTGAGAGCCTGAAGACAAGTGTTTTTTTGAAGTGCAATTTTTTGAAACCGATGCTGTTATCGTCTTCGTGTAAACTAAAAAAAAAAACAATTTGTGAAAGCGGTGATACCATGCACATGCGTATTACGTGTTTCTTTACAATGCAACATCGCCAACTGGCCTGGCAACATCATAAAGCGTTTTTCTCATTATCCATTTTTCATATAATGTGATTTCTACATTTATGTTTTAATCTATTGATTTTAGTTTTTAGTGGTTTTATTTATTTATTAATTTAGACACATTGGCCATTAAATCGTTATCAGCTACTGTATAACATTTAACTAATTATCAGCTTATCTGATAAGCTATTAAACTATTATCAGTGCAACCATCATTCAGCTTTTATTAAAATTTAATTACATCCATTCACTTTGGCACTGCAAATCGCTGTCAGTGTGAAATCTCATTTTGAGGTTTGTTCAAATCCTTAACCGTTGCAAGTCATAGAGATTCTTGCTGGACACATTGCTGGTTATTAGTTGCCATAGAGGGTCTGTTTTTTTATTCCTCAGGTATGCGTCTAATCCATCAACACAGATGCATCTTTGTCATTAAACTAAGCACTTTTGTCATATAATTAATTCCTACACTGATATGTTTGCACTGCAGTGTAAACACTTATCTTGATGGATAAGAGCATCGTAGCAAGGACTCTAATTTTGGGTCAGACTCGTGCAGCCTTTTAACTGCGCTCATCCCATTAAAATGTCATTAATTTACCCTAATTTCAAGCTCATTTACCGTCAGGGGCACATCACCGAGCCGTGTATCCACTCATCCGCTGCTCTGTGTAACTCGATAAGCTGAATCACGTCACATATGACTTTTCTAAAGCCTGTGAGAAGGGGATGAAGTGACCAGAGTCCTCCTTTTAGTCGGATTAAATTATGCTTTTTGTCCATCGTCTCCTCAGGCCCTCTGTTGTCAGAAAGGTGCTGGTTATTTGGGCTTTGCTCATCACAATCACAAAGCTGCAGGTGAGGGCTGCACTGACCTACATTAATGTAGCACAATAACCTATTTTTCCACTCTTAAAATTCTATTCTGGTGCTTTTAGTTATATACCTAGGTTTATCGTCATGAAAGCACCAGGTGCATCCGTTGTTTGTTTGCCCTATAAATCTGAAAATAAGTTATATAAAATTTTGTCCAGATGCATTTTTATAAAATAAATGATTCACAAACAGAGTCAGGACATTTAGTTCCAAAGACAATACATTCATTTCCATTCATTTTTTGACAATTGCTTATCCAACTTTATGCCCATTGTGTGCATATTTTAAATGTGCACCTTAAGTTGTTAGTTCACCCAAAAATTAATATTCTGCCATCATGTACTCACCCTCATGTCATTAAACATGTAACACTTGTAACGCATGTAACATAAAATATTTTTTTGTCCATACAATGAAAGTCAATTGGGTCCAATGTTGTTTTGTACTCCTTTGATTTTCATTTTATGAACATAAACACTTCAATTCTTCTTCAGAAAGAAAGATTTGGAATGACTTGAAGGTGAGTGAACTATCCCTTGAAATGATCATAATCGAATTCTCCCACAGATAAATTGGTAGAACATGCGAATATTTGCGATATTCCATTAACTTTGTTCTTTTATTTGATAGGGACATATTCAGACTGGTGCTGTGACTCACTGTGCTGAACATTGGGACCTTTGAAATTGAAATGTACCCAAATGAACATCATTTCACAGAGCTCTGTGTGTTGTCAGAAGTGCTGTGGGGTAATAAGAATTCATCAGAACTCTTCTCTTTGAATCGCAGTGCTACATCAAGGGGAGGTAAGAAAAGACACGATGCATCCCATTGAGAATAAGTTGACAAGTTTTTGAACTGAAAGTGAGAGCAAATGAATGTACAGTAGGCTTATATGTAAGGCAAGCATCAAAGAGATTTTTCTAGTATTAGTATTTCTATGCATAACTCATCTTGCACAGTTTGTGCTGTGGATATGAATGAGATATCAAATCATGCCATTCTTCTTCTTTTCTCACTTTAGAAAATTTTACTCGGTAGACTATAAAATTGACAGAAAATCTAGATTCCCAATGATTGAATGTTCAGACTTTGGGCCAGAACATCATCAAGACAAACGAGTGCTCTTTATATCATATTTAGGGACCACAATATCATTGACAACTTTAAAAATCATGGAAAATTTGTCCAGTTTTGTCTAGGAAAGTTTTGCCCAAGCAAGCACCACTTGCAATTTCAAAAAAACAAACGAACAAAAAGACAAGTTAAAATCTAGTTTATAATGGAGTGATGCTTGCATCTCATGTATTTTAGTATTTTGTAGTTTTAGTTGTGTTTGTAGACATCAGGCGAACTCTCAGAGAATGCAGCGGTCCTTTTTTTTGGAAAACCATGTGAAATGTAAGTGATGGATGTCATTGGATTTCTGCCAGATGGAATGAAAGCCCAGCATTGTGCCTGAAATTGAGTTTCAGAAATGTTGGTCCAGGATAATGAGGTTAAATTACCCAGGTGCGATATGCTTCCTTGAGCTTTATGCCCAGCCAATGATGGAAGTCCTGTTCTGTGCCATCTTTAGAGAAAGCCACAGGTTTCTCACCGTTGTCACTCATTCAGATATGATAGATATAATAGATACTGTTAAAGTCAACGTGAAATGACGTCTGCAACCTTTTTTAATAACATATTGTGACACAACAAAAAAGACAAATGTAGGGCGGGACATAATTTTATCCATCTGGAATCGATTGGGTTGTGAAAAGAGGGCATTACTACCAGAATGGTGTCAGGGTTATGTTTGTTTTTGATCTGTTTCCCTGTTTTGTTCATGTCTGAGTTTCACATGTTCCTTTCAGTTTCCCGCCTTTATTCAGTTTCCATGGTTACGTCATTATTAGTTCATTGGTTTCAGCTGTGTGTCATTTATTAGCTCGTTTCAGTTGGTTATTTAAGCCTCACCCTTGCCTTCACTCTTTGTCCAGCCTCTGTTATGTTGAGATGTGTTTGCACTGCCTGTTTTCTTGCTTTTTTGAGTAAGAATGAAACTTATTAGTGTTTTGTGAGTCTTTTGGACACCAAAGTCAAAGTTCTTTTGGACACCAAGCAGGATATATTATGTAAGGGTTAATGCCCGACGAGGTGTCCATTGTCAGGTATTAATGGACGATGGCGAGGCGTGAACCGTCCGACGCGCAGCGGAGTCCATTAATACCTGACAATGGACACCTCAAAGGGCATTAACCCGCTTATACCATGGTCACTTGCCAAATAACACATTTTTAAAACATTAGTTTATATTTTAATTAGTTTTACAATCGAAATCTAAAGTTTTTACAAACAATAACTTGGCTTCCCTGGTTATGCCTGACGGTTTATTTAGCAACCGGAGATATTTATAGTCCGCTCGATTTATAGTCCGTATAGATACTTTGACTGCCTGTTGCTATGGTTACTCACAGCCAATGTAGCCAGCGCATTTATTAATTAATTTCAAACGGTAAACAGTCAGTTTCACCAGAACTCCTTTACTAGGTGTCCTCTATCACTTTTTAATGGACACCCTGCAGCCAATCAGAATCGAGTATTCACCCAGACCATGGTATAAAATGTTATAAACCATTTCTATTTCAATAAATGTTGTTCTTTTGAACTTTCTATTTGTCAAAGAATCCTGACAGTCGAGATCAACTATTTTCAAAATTGATAAATAATAATAAGAAATATCACATGAGCACCAAATCAGCATATTAGAATAATTTCTGAAGAATCACTGAAGACGAGTCATTTCGGCTAAAATTTCAGCTTTGCCATCACAGGAATAAATTCTATTTTAATGTATATTAAACTAAAATTCTGATTGGCTGCAGGGTGTCCATTAAAAAGTGATCGAGGACACCTAGTAAAGGAGTTCTGGTGAAACTGACTGTTTACCGTTTGAAATTAATAAATAAAAACAGTTTCATCAAATTATAATGATATTATTTCACAATATTACAGGTTTTACTCTATTTTTGATCACATAAATCCAGCCTTGGTGAGCATAAAAGATTCATTAAACATTAAAACAATCTTACCGACCTCAAACTTTTGAACGGTATTTAAACAGGGTAATTTTTTATGTCAGGTTGTCTTCTGAGAAGAGTTATGAGTCTGTGTGTGTGTGTTATCAATAGCCTGCTGTTCTCACACATGTGCTTTTAGCTTGTTGAGTCACAGCACACCATAATGACTGAACGTTGTCATGTTTGTAGGAGGAAATGGGAGCATGGTGAGAGGAGCATCACGTCTGTACTCTTATACCCTCACTGTGACCGTTTAGCATTTAAAGGGTATTTGAATGTACTTGATTTTGCCATATAAACGCAATATTTCAGGTACTGATATCTCCGCTTCACTGGCCTTTAAAGGTCAACAAATTAAGGTTTCATAATCTTTCAATCACTGAGCAATATGGCTGGAACGCGGCCGTCTGAAAGCTTGATGTGATGTGAGAAAAAAACGCAGCAATCTTCAAATAATTATCCGATATTGCATTGCAGGCTTGAGTGAAGAGTGATAGCCATTTAAGATTAAATATTAATGAAATATTGATGTCTGCAATTGATCTTCTCTGGCAGTCGAAATATCATTTTCTGTTGTCTTTTAACAAAGTGCTCTTCAACACAGTTTTCACCTTTTATGGGTGATTCTTTTCCTGATTTATGCCACATACATGATTGGTTTGAGTTATCAGTGTGATTTATCTTTTGATTTTCAAGTCTTAGAAAGTCTTTTTGAGCATATTACAGCTTACGTTTGTAAAGAAGACAAGCTAACAAGCTGAGAAGTTAACATTGATGGACACATGAAGCCTTACATGTGAAGTTTGACTTCTCTACTGTGACAGATTGAAACATGTTATCCAACTAAACAATGTCAGTTTGAGACTTGATTCTGTCTATTTGGACAAAGTGGTCACTATATAATATATATATACACTACTGTCCAAAAGTTTGTGGTCAGTTAGATGTTGTTTTGAAAGAAATTCATGCTTTTATTCACTTATCAAAGTTTATATGTGAATAAAAGCCTCTTATAAAGCGATCGAGTCTCTTCAGAAAATTCACTTGATTCATAAGGATTAGTTTTACAATCTCTTTAAGAACTTTGTGAAGAGTCAAAGTGGTTGTTGCGTAGCTGTCAATGGAGGGACATAAATCTCTCAGATTTCATTAATATCTTATTTTTGTTTAGAAAGTGAACCAAAGTCTTGACATGAGGGTGAGCAATTGATTAATTTTATTTTCATTTTTGGTGGAACTATCCCTTACACTTCAGTTTGCCTGTAAAACTATCAAACAAACTATTAAACCATCAAACTTTCTTCTGAATGCTTCCCATTGATCTGCTGTAGGAGTCATTCATCTATGGCTAGAATTATATCTGCATTCATGCTCCTCTTTTTGTTCATGCACTTTAAAATGACTCACTGTAACAACATCGCTCACCCAGCTGTCTTGGCCGGTGCAAATTTGATTCCTTTATTGTGTGAAATTGCTGACAAGCGTTGTCAGGTGGAACAGTATTGAATTGATGCTCATTTCAGAATCTCTACAGGTTCTCTGCGATGACTCATGGAGTTATAAGAAACTGTTGCATGTCGTGAAACATCAGAAATGTGTCACAAAATGTAGGTCAGTGTGACGGTCTGGGATAAAACCCTCTGGCTCCCTTGTGGCTCTCGCAGACATCCCTGTTGAGACGGGCATCGCAAATAAGACTCTCATCCGCAGACACATATTCTTTAATCTTCTTTTTCCTCCTTTCAGGTGGATTTTATAGAGATTCAGATGGATATGTTGTGACTTGGCCTTAGTTGGTGTCTGTATTTATCAGTATCCAAAAGTAAAACCTGTTTTTGTCATTTGCTGTAAACTGTCACAGTGCAAAAAGCACTTATTGACTCTAAATGTAATCAATTCATTCTTGAATAAGTTCATTACTCAACAGTTATTAATAAACATTATAGATCTACAGGGTGGGCCATTTATATGGATACACCGTAATAACATGGGAATGGTTGGTGATATTAAAGTCCTGTTTGTGGCACATTAGTATATGTGAGGGGGCAAACTCCTCAAGATGGGTGGTGACCATGGTGGCCATTTAGAAGTCGGCCATCTTGGATACAACTTTTGTTTTTTCAATATAGGAAGAGGGCCATGTGACACATCAAACTTATTGGTAATGTCACAAGAAAAACAATGGTGTGCTTGGTTCCAACGTAACGTTATTCGTTCATGAGTTATTTACAAGTTTCTGACCACTTATAAAATGTGTTCAATGTGCTGCCCATTGTGTTGGATTGTCAATGCAACCCTGTTCTCCCACTCTTCACACACTGAATGGCCCCCAAGGTCTCCCGATCTGACCCCCTTAGACTTTTATCTTTGAGGTCATCTGAAGGCAATTGTCTATGGTGTGAAGATACGAGATGTGCAGCACCTGAAACTACGGATACTGGATGCCTGTGCTGGCATTTCTCCTGCGGTGTTGCTATCAGTGTGTGAAGAGTGGGAGAACAGGGTTGCATTGACAATCCAACACAATGGGCAGCACATTGAACACATTTTATAAGTGGTCAGAAACTTGTAAATAACTCATGAACGAATAAAGTTACGTTGAAACCAAGCACACCATTGTTTTTCTTGTGACATTACCAATAAGTTTGATGTGTCACATGGCCCTCTTCCTATTGAAAAAACAAAAGTTGTATCCAAGATGGCCGACTTCTAAATGGCCACCATGGTCACCACCCATCTTGAGGAGTTTGCCCCCTCACATATACTAATGTGCCACAAACAGGACTTTAATATCACCAACCATTCCCATGTTATTACGGTGTATCCATATAATGGCCCACCCTGTACATTCTGTTTATATAATGCTTATATAATTGTTACTGTTAATAATTTAATTCATTAATTATATTGTAATTTATATAATATATTAAATACATTATATAAATATAAAACCATTTGATCTAAATTATATTATATCATAATTTATATAATTAATGCATTAAATATAATCTGTTTTTACATTACAATGCTCTAAAATAGGGTATAAATAGATTTTGTTTGAAATTACCTTAATTCATTTTCATATACAATCACCAATCCAAAATTTGGACACACCTAATTATATTTTACTGTAATTGCTTCTTCAAATTAGCCTCCCTTTGTCTAGCATGTAGCTTTACTGTAATAAACTTAAGAATTTTACTGTATAGTGATTCATTTATAATGATAGTTATCATAAAGTTTAAAAAAACATTAAAATATTGTGTTAAAAGCACAAATTAGCACCGTTTAGATATTAAACGACAAGTTAAGGAATCGGATCAAGTTTATGGAAATGATACAGGCTTTTTTAGTAACTGCAGTATTATTATTCAGTGGCCAAACCTTCATGGCCCTCGCTGCTTTTATTTCCTTCACAGCAGGTTTTTTTCCTCCCTTCTGAAACCTCGGACCACACTCTCTCACTTTTATTGCTCTTTTTATATTCATCAGTGAAACTTTCCAGGCCGCAGTCCCGGGAGAAAGTTTTTGTGTATTTGGGCAGGGAAGTGTGACCCTGTCACTTTCTTTACAAAGCCACTCTCTCCCCTTACACACGATCAAAAGCTGATCAAACCTCTGTTAGATGCAGTTTGTGAACGAATTCATTCCAGAAATGGCCAACGTGAGAACCGCATTACATTAAACACGAACAACAACAGGGTTGCGTAGTGATGCCAGTGAATTGAGTGTTTTATTCCGTGTACTCTATTTATCTCTGTAATTCATTTATATTCTCTGTCTTACTCTTTGCTTCTCTTTCATTTCAGTTGTATTCCCACTCTGTCTTTTTTCTACCTTTCAAAAACACACATTTAAAATCTCAATGGCAGGCTTTGTCACAGAGTAAAAAGGAGTCCTGATTTCATGTGAAAGCTTGTCTAGTTCTGACTGTGAGTTGACAGCAGAGCTTTTAGAAATATATATACTAGCGTTCAAAAGTTTGGAGTCAGAATTTATTCCTTATAGGCCTATAATTAAAAAACCCACACATTCCTTCAGAAATCATGCTCATATATTGATTTGGTGCTCAAGGAACATTTCTTTTCATGGTTATCAATGTTGCAAAAATTGTTGTGCTGCTTAATATTTTTGTGGAAATAGTAATAAAAAAAATGTCAGGATTAAACCCTCTGACACTCCTCCCAGTCAAAAGTGGCCGAACACCTCAAATGTAATTTCTTTGCCCAATAATATATTTTTCATATTCATATTTTCATATCTCATATTTTGAGAGAATTGTATGGTACTTATTGTTTATGCAATAATTATTATCCATTTGTCTCGACAATTTTTACTATACAATACAATTAATTAATCCATAAAAATGTTTTTCCCAATTAACCCCTTCATTGCTGTCTGCTTTTTTTCTGCATTCTGGCAGATTTATAGAATGTACCTGCTAAAAGTTTTTTTTGTCTTTTTTGTTTTTTCATTATTTCTATGCTGGTTTTTGACCACTAGGAGTACAAGTGTGACTGTTTTTAGGACCATTTAACCTTTTCGAATCATGTCCAAATTTATTTCACTTAGCAAGTGCCACAAAATTATTCTGATTAAGTAAAAAAATCAAAACTTGAAATTTTTCAGTCAAAATTAACCAAAGAGTAGCACAGTTAAAAAGAAAGTCAAAAGAATAGCATTTATCTGAAATAGAACTATATAAAGGCCTTTATTGTCACTTTTGGTCAATTGAATGCATCCTTGCTAAATAAAATTCTAAATTTTTCAAAAATAAAATATCATACCTCAAACTTTTGAACGGTAGTGCATAACCAATTTATATTATTATTTGTAAATGCAAAAATGTTTTTTTTTTTTTTTTGCTTTAATGATATTTTTGCACAGAATTACTGACTGTTAGCGCTATAAAAATCCTGCAGCTCTGATTCAGTAAGTGTATCAGGCAGTGTTTCTCTCATGAGTGGCTCCAGCATCACACAGGTCGAGCTGCCACAATGATTACACCAGAAGCTTCTGTACAATGTCTCAGCACACGCTGTGACACACAGACTTGTTCAGGAATCTGATAGAACAAGACCGTCGTCTTCACCTTACAGAACGAAACCCCGTCTCACATTACACAGTACATGCTGTGTCATTTTTGTGACTGTACACCACAACTATTAGTTATGATAAGTATGTATCTTTCACAACAATTGCATGCAGTAATTATTCATAGTAATAATCAGTCATGCTTTGAGCATGCAAAACATCTCCAGCTATCACATCGCGTGAGGGACCCGATTCCCGTCTTTATTGAACCTGCATGCGAGTCATGATTCATACCTGCCTTTCTGCAGATACAAAGAGAGACATTTTTAAAGCTAGACTGCATATGAATGCTTTTGTCATTGTTGATTGCAGATGGTGTTCCAGTTAGATTGAAGCGGTGCTGCATTTGTCTGCAGTGTGACTCATTAAGTTGGGTTCGTTTCGTGGGCGTTCTGGGTTATTGGTATTTTAGTAGACTGTATTGATAAAAACCCCAAAACACAATTCCTATTGTTCCAGAAGAGGTGGCACGTGCAAGCTTGTTTGTGTAAATCGCTCCAGCGTTCGTCTCTCAACAATAATCCTTTTTACGCAAACGCAAACATGCACAAGCACCCGCTTTCCAAGAAAATTCTGAGTATCCCGTAAAACAATGCCATCTGTTTACACCCTCAGACTGCTAGTGCTGGTCTCTCTTTTTGTGACCCTTGAGGAAATTTGCCCATCTAAACCAGACATTACAGTCCACTCTGAGAACAGAAAACATTGCCGCTGGATCTAAATCATGTGAAAATTGACAGGCCTGTGTTGGTGATTGTGCCGTCAGCCTAGATTTCTTGGCATTATTCTGTCTGTCATCTCTCCTCAGACTGTGGCAGTGGTGTATTCGTCTGTCTTGTGAGCAGAACAATGAGTTGTCCATCTGCTTGGCAGCCACGGATCTTCAGACAGCCGGGAAAATGAGAGATTCAGTCTGTCTCGCTTATAAACAGGGTCACTTGAGAGAATGGATAATGGACTTCACATCTAGGTGGCCGTTTTCCCTTGAGGTGCTTTTGAGTTTTACTGATGCATGATGTTCCTGATGACACACATCTTCCTGAATAAAGAGATTGTAGATGTAAGTCTAACGTGAAAGCCTGTATGTGGTGTCTGGGGAGTTTTAAAGAATTAAGATGGGTTTATTCAGCTCTCATTCTCTCTCATAAGTTGAATTGTCAGAGAGGAGTAGGTCCATTGAGGTCAGGTGATTGTCATTTGAAACATGCAAGCTGCGTTCCACATAGTCCAAGTCGGGTATTAGTCTGGACCAGCAACAAACCAACTTAAAGGGGGGGTGAATTACTGTTTCATGCATACTGAGTTTTTTACACTGTTAAAGAGTTGGATTCCCATGCTAAACATGGTCAAAGTTTCAAAAGTTAAGTTGTACGTTTGAAGGAGTATTTTTGTTCCAAAAATTGTCCTTCCGGTTTGTCACAAGTTTCGGAAAGTTTTTTTCGAGTATGGCTCTGTCTGACGTAAGAGAGGGCGGAATTTCCTTATATGGGTCCTAAGGTCACTTCTCCGGTAAGATCGCGGGCGCGCGCGCACTCGTAAAACAGAGCAAGAGAGCGAAAGCAGTTCGCCATCAAAGCGCCCTGCCCGGCTTTTGGGAAGTCAATGTCACCATAGAAGTGTGTTTTTGGTTGCCAGGGCAAGACAACCCTGCACAGATTCCCAAAGAACCCAGCGTTAAGGAACCCGTGGATGGAGTTTGTTTTCCTGAGCATAAACGGAGTTGTGTAAGACTGTTGTTCCCTGCATTTCGACGATGATTGTTTTATAAACAAAGCCCAGATCGTCTAATGCTTAAGGATCGAGCAGTCACAATGATAAAGGTTCGCGGTCGTGCGTTGGAACGGTGAGTAAAACTGTTGAACAAATGTCTCTGTGTGTTGTTAGCTCGGCGCGTTAGCACAGCTAAGCTTCGCCCACACGGCCCGCCCCCAGCCGCTCGTTTTTTTCCGGAAAGACTCGGTACAGCCAATCTTTCAATTAAAAATATAATAAAACAAAAGACTTTTTGGAGATTTGAAGGATGCAATATTACTCTATAGGTACTCAAGATTAACAGGAGATTGAGTGAAAATGAGCATTTCACCCCCCCTTTAACTTTTGCTTATTTTTCTTTTTTCTTTTTTTTTCTGCCGGGCCAGAATTGAGAATTGAATTAAGAATGCTTTTTACATTGAATTCAAATCAGAAATTGAATTGAGGCAGTAAATATGATTCAGAATTCAATGTGATGAATTATTTATTTATTTATTAATTATTTATTCTCAAATGTTTCATGCAATATTCAAATTTTGCGCACAAGTTAAATTCGCAACTTTGAATGGAAACATAAATAATGTGTCCGTACTCTCAAAAGTGGGATTTTAAATAGAAAAGCCAAGTTTCTCAAGGCAAACTTGTTTGAAAGTTTTTAAATAAGTTTGAAAAGCGATGGATGGATCCAAATTACAGCACTGGTTGAGCTCTGAATTTATTTATGTTATTTCATATTATAAAACAGAAAGATACAGTTTATTGTTTGAGTAGAGTGGGTGTAGATATGCATTGTGTAATTCAGCATCTCTAAACTCTTTCGGATGGTTATTTGGTAGCACACATTCTCATGTGTTTAAGCAGATGTCTTGGGTATAATATACTCAGTTAATGAGAAATAGCTCAATTGTTTCTCCTGACCTCTCTCATTTCTTTCCTCCTCTACTGAAGTCCCCAGGACTACTCACTCACTCACTCTTGTCTTGTGCACTGACACATTTCTGAATCGATGACCTACATACAGTAAACTCACGTTGTGTTCTTAGAAGACCCCCTCCTCTGCAATCCTGCTTTCCTTTTACTCTGTCCAAGTGATTCTCTTGTTCCATTCCAACTCAGATCTGAGAAAATCAGGTGCTAGTGAACCGTAAAGGGAATTGTTTAATCATTCAGATTCCCTCCTGATTCCATTAACGATTCTGTAAATACTTTTGAGGAGGCAGCAAATAATTAATCACAGCTATATTATATAGGCTACTGTGTAATATAATTAACTGACACATACCCATCCAGCTCCTACTGAGCAATTTGATACATTTCTTTTAATGACCCACTTTTTAGCGAGTCAGTAAAAAGTGAATCATTAAAAGAATTGGTTCATAATTAATTTGTCAGTCGATTCCTAATCCTAGAGCAGTTGCTGAATCAGTTTGTTTTAGCTTAGTTAATTTGGCTATTTTTATTTTATTTTATTCTGTCAGAGGATAATGTGCAAAAGTGCTTGCCACTATAGCTAGTTTCCATACACATATTTTTATGCAAATTTTGGAATATTGCATAAACTTGCATAAATGCCAATATGTGCATAAATTCTATGCGCTTAAGTGAGATAAAAATTAATTATCTGATAAGACATGCTCATGAACTGAAATGGAAAGACATTTACCAAATAAATCCCTCGATGCGCAACGAAAAACTTGCGTGACTTTGCCTCAACAGTGGATGTGAATGGATAACTGGACTATCCAGTGGACCAGTTTCATTTCGCAGCATCTTCAATTTTGACAATGCCTGAGCCAATGTCTGTTCTCTTTTTTCTTTTCTTTTTTTGTTCTCTTGAACACATTAAATGGAAACGATGCTTTATTCTCAAATGTTTAATGCGATATTCTGATTTTGTGCACAAGTTATTATCAAGTTAAATTATAGCTATTATTTAAACATAATGTGTCAGTGCTCTCAAAAGTACAAAAAAAATTAGCATTTCTATTAGTGTATGTGGATTTATTTATTTTCCACTGCAAAAACGTGATCATTTTTGTTTGTTACATTGGAGAAAACAGCTATTTGTTGCATGTTTTTGTTGTCTAATGGCCATGTGATGAGTCAGTCTACACGTGAGCCTGCTTGACACATGATTTCAGTCGAAATAATAGCCTGAAGAGATAAATAGAAGCATCCTATTGTACAGACAAACAATCTAGTCATCTGTACCAAACCCAAAGGTTACAAGTGTGAAGCATCAGCCATTATTGTCCTCTTTGCGTGAGAAAAGTTTCCTGTAAAACTGTGTGCAGATGACTCTGGATACAAATTAATCTGATTCTCTAAAATTTGGAGGGCAAGAAAAGCATAATCTTGTCAGTGATTCGTTTTTAGCTATGACATTGCAAAGAAAAGTTACTGATTCTTGACTTTATTAATGTAAACTTTACTGCATCGTCAATTAGCAGTGCTTAATAAGGCATTTTCACAACCCCTATCTCTAAATATAAAACTCTGATGGGTAGCTCATGCCATAAACGTACATTAAAGAAGGAAATCGATCAAGGAATTACGTACCAATCTTTTATTGCCAAGGGCATTACCAGTACCAGTAGTAATGCCCTATAGCAACTGCATAGCAGTGGACTTAAAGGGATAGTTCACCCTATTAAAGTTAAGTCATCATTTACTGACCCTGGTGTTGTTCTAATGCCGTATCCATTTTTTCTTTTATGAACCATAAACAGAGAATGAAAAAAAAAAAAAAGTCCTGCTTATGCTCGTCCAATGGCAAATAGAGCCCAGCATCAAGCCTTTAAAAAAAGATGCAAAAGTATCACAGAATGATCCCATGCCGGATATTCCAAGAATATGTCTTTTTAGTTGTAATCCATTTCATTGAAATGGCCATTCAATTGTCGGAGCGGTATGTGGGTGTAGAAGTTCGTGTCTATAGAAACTGAATTACACAACTGAATAATTTAGCTCAGTGGTCTGAAGCCTTGGGAACACAATGTCTTGAGGTCAGTTTTATCAGGTAAGCTTGACTACAGCTGTAGATGCAATGAACCCAGATGCACAGAATCCACAGTAAATACAGACATGCCTTTGAAATGCTCTTCATACTTTAACAAAGCAAAGCGAGAACTGAAAGGAGCTTTTTAATGTAAAATAGGTTAGGTGAATGAAGCGGTTTGTGGATAAAAGAGAGCTTCAGTAAAGCTTCAGTTTCACTCATTTAATTTAAAAGCAGTCAGCTCTGACATCTAAGCACAGATATTGATCCAACAGCCAAAGGTGAACAGCGGGATCAGCTACAAATATTTTTTCCCCTTTCACAAACTATATCTTCATTTCTTCACAGTAGAAAGACGAACATACCAACAGACCAAATGTAACCACTTGTTCAAAATTAACAAAATTTAAATTATTATAAGTGTCTAAATATAGCATTTATATTACTCCGCAGGTGAGTAAGGTATTTTATTGAACAGATAAATTGCCGTAAAGCATGATCTATTGTGAAGGCTCATTTCATTATGGTTGTTATAGCGCTGTGCTGTATTTATTTTTTTTTTTTTTTCAATTAAGTGTATCGTGTCTTAATGGGTTAAGCTACAGTAACATCTTAGCTAGTCAGCTTGAGATCCTTTCCATCTATATCTCTTAAGCCCAGTAGTGTATGTTTTATGTGCAGTGGATAACCATATTCATCCGCACAGTCACGCAGAGCCAAAGCACAGCCAGAACAATGTTCTTCTGCAAAATGAATGCAGTTTTGTTTTTTAACTGTTAGAGAACAAAAGTTACAAAGTGTACCTTTAACTTACACTACTTAACTACTAACAATTGCACAAAAAAATATATATACATGCATTTTGGAGGAAATGTAATTTTTGTTTTTTCTTGTTTCCATCACATCTCAAATGATCTATTTAATAACATTATGTGGTGGAAAAGACACTTAAACATTATTGGAATAAAAGGCAGCCTGCTTTGTTTTGCTAAGGTTAATTTAATGGTGTTTTGTATTCTAAATACAATAATACTATAATATTTCCAAACTTTCTGAATTATTTTTGAAAATATATATAAGACAGACACAAGTGATGTTTTACTTGATTATGTTGATGTCTTATATTTCCCAGATTTGAGGACTGGAAAGGCATTTTAAAAGTACTAAAAGTTCACATGGAAACTTTTAACTTTTTTTTTTATACTTCAAATCTGGGAATATCTATGTTTTAAGCAGAATCAAACTCTGGCACAAACTGGTGCCCACAGTTAAAGAAACGCCTGCTAAAAACCTAATGAAGAATATTTTTGCAATGCTTTATATATTTGTGATACATACTGTAAATTAGCTTTCATTCTTTTCAGTATTTTCACTGCCCTGCACGTGATGTCTTTTTTGCTGTTTGTGCGTGTTGAATTGGATAGTAATGGGTTCCAAATAGGTGGGACAATGAACTTCTGATGTCCACATCCATGAAAATCAGTTCTAATTCAGTCTCTCTCTCTTATCACGGTTTCCATTAGGACACAAGCTGGGGCTCGACTGTCTCTGCATGGTTGTCCTTTAGGTTTCTAGGTTAGCTCAAATCACTGAACACACACTGTGTTTGTGAGTTGTCAGCTGTGTTTCTGTGTGTTTCTAATCATTGGAATGCTGGATCCATATTCCCTGCCTTCAGGCGAACCCATGGTCATGAAAAAAAACTGGGTCATGAGTTTGGTATCTCTCCATAAAACTCATCTTCATAGTAATTGAAACCTAAATGAACCCCATTTGAGTGCACTTTCCTATGATACAAATTGAAATGCTAAAAAAATCATTAAATTAATTATTATCTTATAAGAGAATGTTGTGTTCAAGTTGGGCTAATGTATGTTACCATTCGAAAATTAAATTTACTTGATATATAAATATATAAAGTGATATTGTTGAATGCTGTTTTTAAAAGCTAAAAAACATATGTTTACTTTTACTTATTGGAGTAATGATGCTTAAAATTCAGCTTTGCATCTCAGCAATAAATGACATTTTTAAATGTATTAAAATAGAAAACAGTTTTTTTTTATTATTGTAATAATATTTCACAATATTACTGTTTTTTTAATGAAATAAACGCAGCCTTGGTGAGCAAAAGAGACTTCTTTCAAAAACAACTGACTAGTTTTGGCTAGAATAAATCTATGGTTCATTGATCAGTACTTTTTACTTTTAATACTTCTATACTTTTACTCAAGTAAAACTAAAAAATGAGTACTGGAGTGATATTTTAATAGGCTATTTATACTTGTGCTCAAGTACTTGATTTGTGTACTTGGTCCACCACTGTATACATGTGTGTAACTAAGAATATTAAGCAAATTTTGTCACTTGTAGTCTCTTGGAATCAGTTACTAACACTAATAAATCAAATAATCTGGTTTTGGAGGAGTAGTCTGTTACCAAACCCCTGTCGATGTTAATTAGCACTCGAGCTCTGCAGAATGCCAGCTAATTTGAAGGGCTGCAGGGCCACTGCGCTGCACTTTAGACCTGTAATTTTCTTGTGCCACAGACGTTTCCTGGAACAGCTGCTCTGTACTGTACAGAGAAGGAGAAAACAGGGATCTCTGAGCTCAGAAATCAGTTAATTCAAGGCCATGGTGATATTCGATGCACTTTGTTCAAAGGGATGAACGTTTAGTTTTTGATCTGTACAGTATAGTTCTGTAGAGAGGGCTGAATAGAGAGTCTGTAAATGTCTGTTCATTTATGATGTCCTGTATTAAAAAACAAGGCTTTTTTCCTTTGCAAAACACTACGCATAGTGCAACATGCAGATCATCACATCATTCTTGATTGAATGACGAAAGGCTTTCCGTTATTATGTTCTGACAATTTACATAATGATTTCTGAGCTGTGAAAAACATGCTTTTTTCAGTGTAATATCCTGTGATCAAAATAAAACGGACTCTAGTTGGACTTTCTGAGGTTGTCAACAAACATCAGATATGGAAGCATTAAAGCACCAGTAAATTACTTGCAATTTCAGGGCGGACGGCCTATTAGAGCGGTGAACGTGATTTCACAAAGTTCCTGGATCAACATCTGGATCAACTGTCAGTGCAGTTTGCGCTTTCTTTGAAATCAATCTTTGCAGCCAATCAATTTATGAGTTTTCTCAGAAACACTCGTTTTGTCCGTTTCATTTTAGTAGATTAAAAAACGCTGAATTATGGTTTAGAAGAATTGCTGACATCAGATGCAGCTCATTGAAAGTAAATGTGAACTGCGGTAACTTTGAGGTTGACGGAATCATTTTTGTAGTAGACCATGCTTCTACTATTTCTTTTTGTTTTTCATTTATTTGGCTCTGTTCTTCCTTCCACTGTCACAGCCGCCTAATGACTTCAAATGAAGTAAAGAATTGCACTGACATTTTTCTAAAGCAAGTGCATGGCCCCTTAAAATCAATCTCTGTCTAAAAGATGTGCATTGTCTGGACTTAATGGCAGTATCGGCAGTCTTTTATATTTGGGTAGTACCAGAGGTGAATAGCAACTAATAAAGTGGAATAAATGGGAAATGTATTGGAAGCAAATGGTCATGGCAGAAGGTCAGTTGAGTCTGTCGGCTCAACCATGCTTGGTGACGGCCACTAGTTACCCAGGTCCCACAGCACCTTATAAGAGTGGCAAAATGGCCCCACAAACATGAATTCAGCTTGTATTAAAGGTCTGTTATCATTGAGACTGCTGATACCTTTAAGATAGAATTGGATTGGTGTAGATAAAATACATTATTTGTAACTATAGTGGCTTGTTAAAGCTCTGAAGACATTCATGTTTGCTTTGTATGGGGAACCAGGCCATTGAGTCAGTGAGAACGCAAGAACCAAATCAATCAGATTCATGGACAAATCATTCAGACCAAAAATATCCAACTCAAAAGAAAGATTCATTCATTAATCTCTTTTTTTTCTTCTATTTCTGTTATCTTATGTACATGTCAAGAAGAGCTAGGGTAGATGTCAAGATTATCACTGAATCAATTATTTTTTTTGTATCATATGACTTCAGAAGGCTTGGAATATAGTGCTCGAGTGGTATGGATTATTTTTATGATGCTTTTATGGTGCTTTTACTTAAAAGATCCAAGTCTTCTGACGCCATGAGGAACTAGATTGAGTCAGGGAGAATTTATGGACGAATCATTCAGACTGGCTTTTTTGAATTGAATCAAGTATAGTTCTCAAATGGTGTGGATCAGATTCATGATGCTTTTGCATAGCTTGAAATCCTCATGGAAAAGAGCAAACTTTTTGGGTGAATTATTCCTTTAATCACGCTCTTTCTGAAGATTCAAGACTCATTCAGGATTCTCTTTCTGCAAAGCAGATGCACACATTATGACATCACTTCCCAAATTGCTTTCAGTAACTTGTGGATGAATGGCTTTATTTTTCATAATCAACCATTTTAACATTGGGTTTTTCCATTTAATCTTTTCCATGTTCCATTCATTTTGTGCTTTGACAAAAATGTGTCATAGTGCTATTTGCCTGTCTGTCTCTTGTTTGATTTCTCAAGCTATTGATGAGAAAAGACGCAATCAGAAGGATGGGAGACGCAGCACGTGTCCCGCGGTCCACCTGGCATCCGTGTGGAAATGAGACTCCTCCGCACGTGCCATGGTGTCAACGGTAGTCTTTCATTCTTTAACCTCAGCATTTTCAGTGGTTATATTGTTATATCGCAGTGGTAATATATCACTATTGTGCACAACCAACAAACATGGACTGAAAGCTTAAACTCCCATTTTGATTGAATGGGTTCTTTAAATGGTGAAGGGATGTTCTTCCCCTCCCATTCAAGAGTTGCACTGTGGACACGTCTATAAAAGGGTTTTGAGCCCCAGAGCAGACACGTGAAGTGGCCGTCGTCACATGTACAACGTCACGTGGATCGTGCTCAGAGATGTGTACATGGACAATAGATCCGGAGGATTTGAGTTTTAGCCTACTCTGTTCAGTAAATTGATTGCGTATGGCTGTTTTTTCCCCTAGTGGTTCTCTATTGAGGCTAAAGCTGTTGTGTCATTATACATAATTAAAAATAAATCACCTAGCCTAATTCATCTGATGTGGACTAAGGCAATATGCTGCAATAAATCTTTCATTGTTAAAGCATTTGTAAAGTCAGCATCACTCAGTATATAATATCTGGTTTTGTATCTAAGAGTCATCAGTCCTGCATGTGCACTGGGGAATTTGCAAGTCTGTTTGTATAAAAAATATACATTAAAAAAAATGTGCTTTACTTTAAGAGTTCTTATCAGTTGTTATGTATGCTATTTTGCACTGAATTGGTAAATCATTACAATTTTAAGTTTATTTTTATTTGAATGTATTTTAAAACATACCTCCAGTCTTCAGTGTCACATGATCCTTCATAAATCATTTTAATATGATGATTTGCTGCTCAAGAAAAAAAAAAGTAAACAAAAATAACGACTTTATTCCACTATTCATTTCCTTCTCTCTGGGCCTCGAGTGAGTTCACCTAGTGTTTTTGCGCAGCGCGTCTGTGTTGTACGTCACACGTAGGCTCACTATTGGCCAACGCTGGTCATGTGTGATGTACAACACAGACGCGTAGCTGATGTCTATGGACTACTTTGATGATGTCTGTATTGCCTTTCTGGATGTGAACAGTATGCCGTCCATTGACTTTCAATGGAGGAACAGAAAGCTCTCGGACTAAATCTAAAATATTTTAAACTGTGTTCCGAAGATGAAAGGAGGTCTTACGGGCTTGGAACGACATGAGGGTGAGTCATTAATGACATAATTTTAATTTTTGGGTGAACTAACCCTTTAAGTCGGCTATACAAAGACCGTTAGGCAGGTCCATGTCAGCATGAAGACTAGAGCCATTCACAAGTCAAAGTTGGCACATTATGGACCACAGGGCCAGATTTACTAAACAAGGCAAATTTGCGTGAGAGCGCAATCCCATATAAAGGGCGATGAAAGTGGAAAGTTAATTAAAGAACACAGACTCAGCCGGACCATTTCCATAATGACCAACTCAATCTACCAAGAGCAGCGCAAATTAGCATCTGGTTTAAGACATGCTTTTTTGGGGGCTGTAAATAATGGCGCAAATACCAGTAAATTGACTAGCGCAAACCTTAGTAAATCACCTTGCATGATTCATCTAAATACTCTCCTCCCATACATTTTGTGTCTGAAAGGGAAACTCCTACAAATGCATATGCATTTAGGTCATCGGCAAAGATAACATTGTCCACACCTTTTCAGCGCTAATTTTTCACTGCGTGTCTTTAGTAAATCCTGACAGTAGTTTTTACCGCCAAAAGAGGGTTTGCGCTGTTAATAAATCTGGCTCTATGTCTGTAGCATGTAAGGCTAGATGCGTAGAAGCAGTAATGTCTCTGCCACCGTTGGCCTCCATCTGTTTGCATCAGTGACTCAGGCGGAGTGGAGAGCGAAAGGGTGAACGTGTCGAGCATCATTCTCATGTCTTAATATAAAGGGTGAGCTAAATATACCACAGCAAAATATATAAATAACTTCTTGCTTGCGCAGCGGATGTTTTTAGCTTCCCAGCAAATGCAAAAGTAAGTTGATGAATGAATAAATTGGCCAGTCCAGCATGTACTCCACTTATGAGAGAAGCCATCTGCTGTCCAGAAGCTCATCAGGAGAGGGTTGTAGAGAGACACACTGGCTGGTTCTACAATACACTAATGAAGCTAGCTGGTGTTCTGGTCTCTCTTCATGGAGATTGAGTTGAATATGTGGTGACTATGACTGGCGGCAGCAGTAGCAGCATAACACATCCTGTCCGTCCGTCCGTCTTTATACAGTATCTATCAGTCTGTTTGTCTGCCATTTTATCATTCTTTCTGTTCTTCTATCTTTCATTATTTGTATCTATAAATCTGTATGTAATTTTACTGTTCTGCCTGTCCTTATCGTTCTATCTGTCGCTCTATGTGTTTCTATCGTTCTAATCAGTCTATCTGTCTGTTGATCCATCCATCCATCCATCCATCCATCCATCCATCCATCCATCCATCCATCCATCCATCCATCCATCCATCCATCCATCCATCCATCCATCCATCCATCCATCCATCCATCCATCCATCCATCCATCCATCCATCCATCCATCCATCCATCCATCCATCCATCCATCCATCCATCCATCCATCCATCCATCCATCCATCCATCCATTATTGATTTGATGGTAAAAAAAAAAGTTTTGAATGTTTGTAAAATCATGTGATATCGTGATTGTTAGGCGTTTCCTCTCAGTACCTGCTGAGTATTTGAGCTCTAACCTCTCAAGGATTTCACACCATGATAACACCGCCTGCTCTGTCACACAGAATCCCATGCACCGTCCTTTGCCCTTCGAGGTCCATCTGGGCATGAGTGTGGATAAAAATAAGGGTGGTTTTCCTCTGAGAACAGTGCCGCTGCCTCTCTTGTTCTCAGTTGATTTGAAGAGAAAAGGCCTGAGCTCTCACTCCCACTGAGAAAAAGGCTTATATAAAAAGGACTAAATGAAATGTTTAATTCATATAATCTAATGGAAATCATTAGGTTTGACAATTTAAAACATGTAGCCCACATGTAGAGTTTATTGCACTGACGTCATGTTCTGGTCAGTGCAAATTACAGATTTTTTGTCTTTTTGTCTCATTCTTTGTAAATTGTTTCATAGATTTGTGTTGACAGGTTTAATGGGTTTTTTTTTTTTTTTTTTTTTTTTTTTTTGTAGTTTTATAATGGTCTATTTGTATTCATCCTGGTGGAGCTGGCAACATTAGAACTTATTTAAAATGCATTAGGCCTGATGCCTGCATCGATGTTTCCATAGACAGTTGATTGCTCTGCAGAGGTCAGATCAATATAGTCCCAGGAACAGTCAAAGACTCACTGAACTGTGTGAGTGTATGTGCGTTTTTGTCGGCACTGAACTTTGGCTTCTTTAGAACTTTCCCAGCTGTAAAATACATGATGTTCTTATTGATGCTCTATTTAGATGAAACTCAATAGGACGAATAAGTGAGCATGAGACTGAATAGAATTTATACAGCGAGAAGTGCATTAATATTTAAATATTTAAAATGTGAATTAATATTTTCATAATACATCATTTCAGAGACGCACTATGAATACATTAATTCATTATGCACATCAATATGAGCTAATTTAACTTTTTTGCATATTCAGCCTCAAGGTCAGAGTCTTCTGTGTCTTATCCGTTGATATGAAGTGTGTGAAGCCTCAATAAGACCCTTTATGCAATAAGCTCCATAATATTCCATAACTCAAACCAGCCTCTTGAGCTATCCAGTGAGACAATTGTATTTGTAGGTTATCCGAGTGCAATAGCCCCGTTATCATCCGGCTATCCTGTAGAGTGCTGGAAGTCTTGAGCTCCAGTGGTTGGAGAGTTTGCTTTGGACCACTGCCATTGTTGCGATGCATATTGCAATAGCTATGTTTCCATCCACCTATTTTAATGTGTAATTTGGGATATTGCATAAAAAACACTGTATGGAAATGCAAAAATGCGCACAATTCTAAAAATGAGCATAAGAAACATGTGCTTAATTGAGGCAGATACATGTTTTTTTCCGATTAGAAGACCCGGCATAAACTATGATGGAAACGCATTTACCAAATCAATTCCTTGCACAGCAAACAAACTTTGCCTCATCAGAAGATGTGAATGGATAACTGGATTAATCAATTTAATTGCACAGCATCTCAAATGTTGGTTTGGCCTTTCTGAAATGTGTTCCCAACACCAGGCATCCACCTCTGAACGCAAGATAACATGAGAACATTTATTGCGTTTTGTCTGCGAGCTCTGAGACGCAAGTCAATTCTTCTAAGTCAAGATATTCTTCAGACACTCATACAGGTTTAGAAAGACTTGATGAGAGAGAGCAAATAATGACAATGCAGTAGTCCAATAGGCCAGAGAGCTGAGTACATTAAGGTTTATGGCAATTGAATAATCAGTACACTGTACTAGCTAGAAAAACATCATAACAGATATTCCTACTCATGTGTTTTATTAATTCTTCAATGTTCTGGCTTTCTCAGGGAAGCAGGAAATTGCTGCTCAAACAGATCAGATCCATCAGGCAGATTTGCCAGAATATTGAAACTGCAGAATTCCAGAAATCAGTTTTTTAATATATCTCTGAAGTTCAAAAATGCTCTCATTCCAATTTAAATGCTGAACAGAATATTCTCTGATAACTGGTGTCATGGGAAATCATCTTTTTTTGGTGTCTGGTGTAGATAATTTCAGCATGTCCTACTGGAGTCTTATCAAAAGGAATAAAATGTTCTTGATATTTTGGTTTTAAAGAGCTTGATGAATGGATAGAACAGTAGAACTTCTCTTTCAGTCCAAAAAGACCATCTATTGAAATAAGACTACTTATTTTACTACTACTTATAATAAGTAAACTACACCAATTTAAATCTCAATATTAATTTGCTATATTGTGGTGTCATTTAGTATTGCAGCGGGTGTTTTAATGTTTATCATTAATCATTAGCTTCAGGTATATATAAAAAAATCTATTTCCAACCATGACCCCTTTATGGTAAGAAAAAAAGTATATTTGTGTGTAATGGCATATTCGCTCAGAACGGTCCAAGTTTTTGATATGTTATATCTATTTAGCAATGCTTTAGAATTATGAACAATATTACCGTGGATCATCCCGTCAAAGTGTTTCTCATCATGTGAGGCCCAAATGTGTGAACTCATACTTGCACCAACAAAAGGTTTCTTTTAGAAATATAAAATACAGAGGCAGAAAAAAAAGTAGGTCAAGGAAATTGTGGACCTGATGTCATAACTGACAGGTTTGAGATGCCGACATACCTTTGTGTTTTATTTGAATGAGCATAAAGGAAGACCTTCAGAGTTAAAGAACCTCTTGAATGGCTCTGTATCCTCAGACAAAAACGCCAAGGCTTTATCCTTAGTTGCTTTCGTTGTCCTGCTTCAGTATATATAACAACAAGAGATACTGACAAAAATTCTGTAAGTTTTTATAAGAGCCACCATTTAAATGTTCATATTTCGGCAACAAACTGGAGTAGATAAGACATTAAGTGATTTCAAAACTGCCTTATGTGCAATATTGAAATGTTTGTACAACTGATTAATGAATTAATTATTAAATAAACTTTTTTTCCTTTCTTTCAGTTTTTATGCCTAAAAAACTTACATTTTGGTTTCATCTATTAATAACTTTTCTTGGACAAGTACAGCATGTGACCACATATGTGTACATATAGGTGAAAAAAATACTATGGAAGTCAATGGGGTCCAACAACTGTGTGGTTACCAACATTCTTCAAAATATATTCTTTTGTGTTCAGCAGAAAAAAGAAATTCATACAGGTTTGAAACAACTTGAGGGTGAGTAAATTATGACAGAACTTTAATTTTTAAGTGACCTTAAAGTGTTATCCTCTGTGCCATGCGTGTCCCTCTGGGTGTGTTGAAGCTGAGTGTGTTCTGCACACAGTTGCGGTGGCTTAGGAGAGCAGCAAGATACCGAAGCCCACCAGGAGACGTGACGGTCATGCTGATCTGGTCTCCGGCGTGGTGATATATCCCTACCTACCTCCCACACTGACAGCCCTTTCCCAGAGGCCTCTCTCCACGCTGCCATTTAATATATCTGTGCCTCCCTGAAGCTCTTCAGACATGGTGGGAATTTATCACAGTCTCTGATATTTCTGAATTTGTCAGTTGTTTCTGCCTCCCCTTCAGTCTAAAAGCCCATAGTGCCTTATACATTGCTGTATTATCAATTACACAATAGATTGTTGTGACACTCTTTGGAAAGAGGTAACATTTTAGACATTCTACTAACTATTAGTAACTCTTCACTGACATGTCAACCAGTCATTTGAGTATTAGTAGACTGTCTCACTGTAAACCCTATCGCTCAAAATAATTAATTGGTTTGAGTAGGACAAACTTAAATTAATTAGTTCAGTCAAATGAACTTTTATGAGTATTTAGCGCTTTCTTTTTCTTTCAAGTTCACAGAACTGATATATTTTAATTAAACTGAACTGTTTCATTGTTTTGAGTTTTATGAAATTATTTCTTTCAATTTAGACGAACTAAAGTTTAACAGAAACGGTTGGGATTTCTATTTCCCAGCATGCTTTGCCCATGGCACACGAAAGGGAGAGTAAATGCTAAAATTAAGTGTGATATAATGTTTTTGTGTGTGTGTGTGTGTGTGTGTGTGTGTGTGTGTGTGTGTGTGTGTGTGTGTGTGTGTGTGTGTGCGCAAGATTAATGTTAAGATTTAGTTGTGATTAATGTTTTATTATGCTGAAGAATTTCTGTTAATGTTTAGGTTATTACCATCATGGTGACAAGTGGTGCATGCGGCTTGGTTTGAGAGCAAGTTCGTTGCAAGTTTTATATTTCTGCACTCATACAGCAAGAGGTATATCATGCTATTGTTAACATGTTAGCAAATTAGCAAGGGAGCATTTATTGAATTAGCTTGTTATAGCAAAGTTTATACTAATAAAAATGTTCACATTGAGGCTACATGAAAATATTAAGTTCAGTGTATGAATTAGTGTATTCAAACATTTCAAGTTAAGAACAAGTAAAACGTATGAGTACAGCTTACTTAAACTTTGAATTTCTTAACTTAAAAATTGTGAGGCAACTGAATGCCTTACATTTTTTGAGTTTTGCCAACTTATTCGATGCTCCCACATCAGACATTCTACTGACTTAGTAACTTTGCAACTACATGTCAACTTATTCAACTTAACCGAACCCTGTAACACCTAACCCTAATTTAACAGTCTAGAGTTAGTTGACATGTTCCTTATAGTTAGTCGAATGTGTAAAGTTGACCATCAGAATTAAGTGTAACCAGAATTTTGCCTTATTGTAGCTCGAATTAAGCATTGTTTTATAAGTGCTGCATATCTGAACATTGGATTGACTTTGAGAGTGTGCTGGTGAGAACAAATCACAGGTACAATACACATGCAGGAAGCCGTTATACGTAGGAGTGGAATTTTAATGAGCTTTGGTGCTACTGTGACTGACAGGATAACTCTACATGAGGGCATTGGGATGTGAACTAATACCGCTGTAATCTCTGCTCTGCCTCTTCACGAATGTAAAACAGTAACATCACAGCGTACGCAGTAAATGCAGAAAAGGCAGGTTTTCTTTACTCTTGATGGTGGATGGAAAATGGTGCGTCTGCTAGAATCAGGTGGACTGTTTCATGGCCTGTCAAACGCTGTCTCTCACTTCATCTTGCTCTCTTTTGCTCTTTCCTGACAGTGGGATTTCACCCAAGGCTCAATTCACCAATCATGCAAAGTGGTCTAATCTCCAAACCAACTGGATAAACCAGATAAAATGGATTAGGAGGCCTAAATTTAATCATTTTGGAGAAGAAAAACATCAATGGTAAACAAAAGTTGCATTGTGGCTCTGTTCACACGACACACAAATCCGATTTGCACTGTCTGCACTGTCATTTTGCATGTGATGACAGTGTAGAAATTTTGCCTTATTTCTGTCAGCGTTGAAGGTATATTTTGCCCAAAACCACTGACTGATTCATACACTATTCATTACTTAGAGAACATCACATAGAATGTAAAATGTGCACGTATGCATATGCATATTTTTTATGATGTTACATAATGGTTGCATTGTCGTATTGAATGTAATTTGATTTTCTTTTAAATAACCTTGAACTTTGAAAAAAAAATATATATACATTTACAAACTTTTATGTTTTTTATGTTAGATTAGTGCTGTCAAATCGATTAATATGATATATAAATTACACACACAAACTTTTGTTAAATGCGATTAGTCGCAATTAATCTATTTGCCAGCACTTATATATATATATATATACTGTATATATATATATATATATATTAGTGCTGTTAAATTAATTAATATATATATAAACATAAATATAAGCATATATTAATTATGTTAGATGCGATTAATTGTAATTAATCGATTTGACAGCACTAATTTGTGTGTGTATATATATACACATATATATATATATATATCAATATATATATATATATTATACAAACTTTTATGTTAGATGCGATTAGTTGTAATTAATTGATTTGACAGCACTAATATTAATAAAAATATGCAATAATTCGTGAAAAACCTTCAAAAATATAAAGTGGATACATTGCTGCAATAAACAATTTTGGGGGAAAATGTGCTTAATTGTCATTAAAATAATGCTGCATAATAAAATTCTTTATTAATCACTAAATTAATTTTAAAAGTAGGCTTTTTTTCCTCCATGCCAATTTTTGCTGTCAAATGTGACTTGGGAAATGTTTTTGTGAGACAGTCATCTTTGCTCTGTTTCTCTGGCTGAAGCCGTAAACCTGTCAGTGTACTTCACAGAGAATATGCCGTGCGTGTGGTCAGGTAAGAATGATAAAAATCGCTCTGCATTGAAATGTCACTGGAGCAGTTTACTGTCCCTCACTGTGGCGCTGCAGCTCAGCTGATGCGCTTCTATAAATAGAGCAGATGCTTTTCTTATAAACTCAGAGCTTAGAGCTGATAAATCCAACTTGCTGGGAAGAAAATGCTTTGGTTTGATGCTTGATGGTATAAATGTACAGTACATATGCACCACCATCTTGTTCATCACGGTGTTGGTCTATCTACATATACAGTACAGCTTACACAGATAGTCAAAACACTACTGAAACAGATTAATCAAGAGTGAGCTGGTTGTTTGTCCTCAGTTTTCCCTGTTGTGAACTTTTGTCCTGCATGCACACTCTCATTTTCTCTTCGGTTTAAGCCTCTGAGATCATGTTAAATCTTGTAAGGAGCTCAGAAGACACACTGTGTAAACAATGCTGTCATTGGCCAAAAGACGTGAAGAACAAAGTCATAAATTATCCAGAGGTGTGGCTTGATGTCAGCACAGTTTACAACAAGTGCTGAACACCTACCTGCCATCTTCACAAGTCAAAGTTACCTTGCTGGCCTACCCTAGCTTGCTACAAGTGACCAATGAGGTTTCATTTTCTTAAAGGGCTAACATTTTTTATCTTTGCAGATTATATACGCATTTTAAAATGCTGATTCTCATTAAAAAAAAAAAGTGTGTAAGCAGCAAATTATTCCTGTGATGCAAACCTGAATTTTCAACATCATTACTCCGCTCTTCAGTGACACATAATCCTTCAGAAATGCTGATTTGATGCTTTATATTTGTGTGGAAACTGTGATAATTGTTTTTCAGGGTTCTTTGATGAATATGAAGTTCTAAAGAATAGCATTTATTTTTAATAGAAAACTGTATTGTTGTAACAATGTTATATATAATATATATTTATGTGTTATGAATTATAGTACTTTTTATACAATTAGCATTAAAAACAACAGGTTAAACATCATGCAGACTTCTAAGAACACTTTTGAATCTACCAGCGTCGTGTTGATGCTATTCACACATATTGAACGGACAGTTTGTGTGCTGGTGTGAGCACACATTGTCACACAAAGACATTTTCTGTCTGAACTAAACCCTCTGAACATTTGCTAGTATAAATAAAGATCAACGTGCTACAGAATATTGTATAAAATAGCGGATACATATATTTTCAAAATACATTTTCCCTCAGCTCTGAATAGGAAGCCTTTCATTCTCAGGCAGAATGGATTGTGTCATTGCTTTTGATAAGAGGCAATCAAGAGAAGAGTGAGAATAGCAGACAAACAAGAGGAACCACTTGAAAAAAGGGTTTCTCTGAATATGGGCATTTCAAGTGGCTAAAAAAAGCAGATTTGGAAGCTGGAGGCTTGCTGTTTCTCACACTCAGCAGGCATTACTCTGACTGTTCGAATTATACAAAGAGAGTGTTGAGTCATGCATCATGTGAACTCGGCCTGTTTCTACTGAAAGCTGAGTAATGTCCACATTGCTCACTGACAAAACTTCTTTTTTAAACAATTATTTATACATATTTTATACAGATTGTTAAATGTATACTGTGTCATCAAGGTTTCACGTGTTTTTTTTTTTTTTTTTAGATGACATTTTAAGTTCAATGCCCCAGGTCTGGCCCATCTTACCCAGGTCATTGCATCATCCAAAAGCCTGAAGGCCATTCTGATCTTTTTTTTTTGACACTTACAAATGCGAGTATGCTTAGGCATACTTTTTGAATGTTCTGAATTCCTGATAAAGATGAGCCAAATAATAAGTACATCATGTTTTAGATGTTCAAACCAACTGCTTTTGCTTGATTCTGCACAATTCGGACAAAGCGCGATTAAGTTCAGATATAGCTTATTGAAGGAGATTAATGAAAACATGGTTTTTTGGGGGTGACTAATTGGGCTTCATATATATATATAAAATGTCTGATGTGCAAAAAACATGTCACAATATCTGCTCTGATTCACATAGCCCAGACTGGTGCAGTGTATTGTGTACTCATCAAATATTTATGAGGAAATGTCTTATGAATAGAGAGAAGACGGGAGCCAAGGAACATTCTTCACAGCCTGTTCTGTTTTGATTGACAAATAGGTCACAGTGTGAGACAAATTCATTGAACATGTTATAAAACATGGCCTAACCTAAAATAAATGTATTACAGATTATTGATCATTCATTTAATACGTACTTTAAACCACATCACACTCGATCAGCTACAACAAAACAATCAGATTCAGTTCCCACAGCTAGGTGTCACTGTTTTTGTTGTAGGCAAAGCCAGTGCTCTCTGAGATCTGTTTGTTTAGTTATATTTGCAATGTGTTAAAAAAAATGATGCTTCACAAATCAAAAACGTGGATTAGATTTCTTAAGTATCTTCTGATTAACACATTTTGTCAGCAATGTTGCATCTAATGACAGATGAGAGGGATCCATGGAAATGCATGGAATTGTGTGAAATCTTTCTTTTAATCTGCAAAGCCTCTTTGGCCTGGGAAAAGTTTCCATTAACATACTTCCACATAACTGGGGTTGTTTGGAATGCTATTAAGTTTATTACAACTGTCTATGCTGATCTGTTGGGGATGCTCACTGGTTTAATAAAAGTTAAATAATACAATGGAAATTAAGCAGTCTGAGGTCAACCATTTTAAGTTATAAATGAATTATATATTAAATATAAATATATTGATGTTAAATATATTTATATTAAAATAATTTATATTATAAATAATTATAGTATAAGTAATTTGGTCGTTCTATAACTGAGTAGCTAGAGGGTTTCTTATTACACACTGTTTGCATGTATAAGCTTATAGTGAAAACTAATATTTCCCTTTCCTTTTTGTTTTTTATTGCCTGTGTGTCTGCCAGTTGTATTACATGAGGCCAATGGGAATTGTATTTTACCTGAAGATTCAATTTTGTATTTGAGTCACTCTAATGGATGGAAAGATACAAAAGGAAAAGCAGCTAACATGAGAAATCCCAGTGGAACAAGAAATAAAATCAGTATGATTTTTATCAGTATAATAATCATATAACTGCAATTTTTTTATGTTTGTATTGTATAGGATCTCTGAGCTAACATCAGAAATGCATCCTGCTTTGTTTGCAAGAGTTCTAACACCCCAAGAGGAGACACGCCTGACAACAACACAACCATCATCACAGCTTAGACAGGTCAGGGCAACTATCTCACAAGACTGGAGTAAATAAAGGCACAGACACAGAGCATAGCCTCATTTAGAGTGCTGAGTATGAGTTTTTTTTTTTTTTTTTTTTTCTTGTGAAGTTGTCTGTTTTGTTTTCACACTCTCTCTCTTTTACATTCTCTTTTATACAAAATTAGTTAAAATTCTGCAGGTATAAAGCAAGTAACATACCCTTGTGAGTAAATTGGATTGGCTTAGCTGAATCTACTATAGTATAATAATATGAAGAGCAAGTGTGCATGTCAAGCCTGTTTATACAGATGTTTCAGCAACAAATTATGTGGTAAAAGGCAAAGGTGTACTGTGATAGGTTCATCTCTATAGCTAAAGGCAGAGATCTGCTGTGATAGGCTGATCTCTATAGCGATAGACAGTGCTATGCTGTGATAGGCTGATCTCTACAGAGAGAGACGGAGCTTTGCTGTCATAGGTTGATCTCTATAGCGATAGATTGAGCTCTGCTTTGATAGGCTGATCTCTGTGATAGACTGAGCTCTGCTCTGATAGGTTGACGGCTTTGGCCTTAGTCAACAAGTTCAACAGTGACAGACTGAGAGCACAGATTGATTATTGTATTCTATAGTTCAGAGATTCCTTGACAATCTATTGCACACCTCTTGTGCAACAATGTCCCAATCATAATGAGTGTGTATTTAGCTTACAATATTATCTCCACCACAATGCTATTGTCCTCACCAGCAGATTCTTAAAGGGATAGTTCACCAAAAATGTAATATTCTGTCATCATTTACTTACCCTCATGTCGTTCCAAACCTGTATGACTTTTTTCTTCTTCTGCGGAACATAAAAGAACATATTTTGGGAAATGTCTGGATTTTTGTTGTTGTTGGGTTTTTTTTCCACATACAATGGAAGTCAAAGGGCATGAAAACTGTTTGGTTCCCAACATTCTAAAATGTCCTCTTTTCATATTTGGGTGAACTTTTATGCTTGTGGTTCATCAGACAGTCCTATTGCTTAAGGAACCTTGATATGAGACCGTGTTTCCATTTTTTGGGTAGTGGAAGACCAGTATACTCATGAGCAAACCTGTGGCTGTCTTGAGTAAGTAAAGTGGCCCCAGATGTCAGCACCTGACCCCCAAATGTTCATAAACTAAGCACCTCTTCTATTAGCCAATGCCCTGGAGTTGACAAAGAAACTCCCTGAGGGGTCTTACTAAGGTCAGGCATCGAGCTGTGCAAAGAGGAAACTCTTGCAGGATAACAGAGAGGTCAGGGGTGATCTACTAATTTAGATACTTTGCCTCAATGGCATTGGAGGAATTCCCATTAGCCCCTTGAAAAATGAAAGGATCAGATAACTAAGTTCATTTTGCACACTTTACCATTGTAATGAACTTGTGCAAATGTGCAGCTCAGTTGTACTCAAACATGTAAATAAAAATCTGGCCTGTAGTGACAAACAACTGATGGAAGTGGCTCTCTGAATTAGCTTGAACAAAGTTGTTACTAACATACACAAAGGACTCTTATTTTCACTGCAGTTCTCTTAGCAAATTCACGCATTGAGATTTAAAACTACCGTTCTCTAATCTTCATCTCAGCCTGTAATCCTCCAAATGGCTCTGAAGAGTTATCCCCCACTTGATCGTAGAAAATCTTATAACCCCTGGATGGTAGGGACCTTTTATATTAGTCAAAATGAGACACACTGAGAACAATTTGACTGGTACTGTTAATTGTCTTGCCAATTATAACTGCACCGTTTGTACTTAAGGGGATAGTTCACCCAACAATAGAAATTCTGTCATCATCGACTAACCCTCATGTCAGTCTAAACCAATATGAGTTTCTTCATTCTTTCATTCTTGAAAAATGTTTCAACTGTTGCTGTAAGTAAAACATACTGCTGCTGCATAAATGACCGTTAGCAAATCTATACAGGTGGAGCTGGGGAAGGTGGAAGTGCACTGCAAACTGCTATAGTGAATGCTATTTGGCCGTTTAAATATTGAGCAGCAAGCTCATTGGCTGTAGATGCAACATGAACCAATCAGCTTGTGCCAAGAAGTTAACACTGTGAATATCATCAGCTTGCGTTAAGGACCCATCAGCCAGAGTTTCATGCATTTGCCTTCTGCAATTAACATTGCAATCTTATTTTATGTTTGTAAGGGTAATATTTTGCTTTAGAAATGTACCTTTAAAATACAGAATATGTGTTGAATAGAGAGATCACGGTTTTACAAACCATAGTGACGATGACGTGACATTAACAAGTGTTGCAGCCTCTTTTTATTAATAAATAAACTGGACGGAGCCCTTCCAAGGACTTTCCACACAAAGCCTATTGTCTTCCATCTGAAAACACACACCGGCCACCCTCCAAAAAAAGAAAAAAGTATGCGCCTTAGCAAGCAAGGTCTGCTATTTATATTACATCTATCTTGTCTATCTCTCTCTCCTAAGCTCTGTAAGTCTGACTTCCTTGACAACCTACTCTTTGTTTTCAGTGGCACTCGTTCAAGTTGAGAGTGTGAGGAGCTTACGTCCTGGAGGTTATCAGACTTAGAGACGGCTGTTGCCCAACAAAGAAACTCCCCAGTTTGGAGGCGTACAGAGTTCCTGAGGAACAGGAGCTACATTGCTGTATCATCACAGCTAGGTAAAAGTCATCAGTGTTTTTCTCTCTCTTTTTTTAGTTTTAGAGTTGCATCGTGTACGAGCCAATGAGCTTTATGATTCTTTTGACAAAGAAGTAAGCATTAAAAATGCATGACCTGTAAATGCAAGCTAGGCATTCCCCATTCATGTCAATGTTAGTTGCTTGAATGGTCCGAGACCCAATCTCGAAACTGATTTCAACTTTGTTGATCCTGGAACAACATTCCACATCAGTCTTGTTCAGCATCATTTCCCTATGATTTTAGGGATAAGTTATAGGGTTAGGTTTAGGGGTAGGAACGCGTCTAACTCGATGTGCGAGCCAATCACCTGTTCCAAAAAAGCCATGTGACTAATCATGTGACTAATAAACTATAGTGCCGTGAGAAAATTCAATCATGACAATGTCAACTGCTGATGACACCACAAGAACGTCAAACCCTTCATTAGCGGCTATTAGAGCTCTCCAAAAACTTGGGCCTTGACAGTATTTTCATTTTTGGGTGAACTATCCCTTTTCAATAAAATGGCTTTTAGGATTTTTTGAGCTTTTAGCAAGATCATTTCAAATATGACAACATATCCTTCTGTTTTCAGAACTGATTATCCATGAAATGACACTAAGAGGCGATGTATGTGTTCGTCTTTAAGCTGCTCGAGTGTTGGCCATTAGCTCAATGCAATGTGTCCCCGGAGCTTTCTCTTGAATGTGTGGCAAGAATGACATCAGAAGATCATCCTGCTTTGTTTGTCACTGGTCTAATATACACTAATAGGAAACACACTGACAACAACCTAACCAAGTTAGAGCCGGCTTAGCTAGCCTTAACAGGTCAGGGATAGCTATTTCATAAGACTGGGATAAATTTAAAAGGAACATGGTGTAGCCTGATTTAACCGGTCTGCTAAGAGCATTTGCTTAATTTATTCCTTAATTTGTTCAAAAACTATACCTGCAATAGCAAAGCAACAGACCCTTGTGGTTAAACTGGCTAAACTCCAATGTGGTGCTTTTTGAGTGTAATCCAGTCACTGGTCTACAATCCTCTAAAGACAGTTTTACGGTTTAAGTTAAAGGTGATTATTTTTCATGTTTAAACATTTTCTTTTATCCCTGATTAATATTTAGTTACTATAGAAGCTTGTTTCCGCCACTGAATAATAAATACATAATAATAATTGTGACTTTTTATCTCACAATTCTGACTTTTTTCCTCACAATTGCGAGATATCAAGTCAGAATTGTGAGATATAAACTATTATGAGGTAAAAAAAAAATCTGTCTTTTTTTCCTTAGAATTGGACTTTATATCTCACAATTGTGAGTTTATATTTCACAATTCTGAGAAAAGATGTCAGAATTGCGAGATATAAACTCGCAATTGCGTGTTATAAAGTCAGAATTGCGTGATATAAAGTCGCAATTGCGAGAAAAAAAGTCAGAATTCTGACTTTATAACGCAATTCTGACTTTATAACACGCAATTGCGACTTTATTTCACGCAATTCTGACTTTATATCTCGCAATTCTGAGAAATAAAGTCAGAATTGCGAATGTAAACTCGCAATTGTGAGATAAAAAGTCGCAATTGCGAGAAAAAAAGTCAGAATTCTGACTTTATAACACGCAGTTCTGACTTTATATCTCGCAATTCTGACTTTATAACACGCAGTTCTGACTTTATATCTCGCAATTCTGACTTTATAACACGCAGTTCTGACTTTATATCTCGCAATTCTGACTTTATAACACGCAATTGCGACTTTATTTCACACAATTCTGACTTTATATCTCGCAATTCTGAGAAATAAAGTCAGAATTGCGAGATGTAAACTCGCATTTGTCAGATAAAAAGTCGCAATTATCTTTTTAAATGTTTTATTTTGTGGCAGAAACAAGCTTCCATAAGTTGCTAAGCAAAAGTTGTTGTTTTTTTTTTGGCTGTGCTAGTGATACACTGAAAAAAATAGTGTAAGAGTTACTTGAAAAAAAAAATAGAAAATATACACTCAAAAATTAACACATTGAATTAACAATGCGATTTTGAAGTTGAAAATGATTTAATGAGTTACAGGAGTATGTTTTACAAGAAAATATCAGTCTTTTATTTAAAGTGCTTGCAAGTTTCTTTGCAATTATTTGTGACATTTTGCAATTTCTGAATGAAAATGACTTCCTAGCTCATTTTGGTTGTTTGGCATCATATCAGCATTGCATTTTAGCATGGTTGGGACGCTGTTTTGATCAACTCTGGGACTGGAAACTGTTTTATAATCCATTTTAAAACTAACAGGCGTCAGCTAGCATTTCAAGACTATTGACTGATTCTCATGCAATGCATAATTTGCACCTTACTACTGTACTTCCCCAAGCTTGCTTTAAGGAAGCTCTGTGAAAACAGTGTGACATGCAAGAGTTCAATACAATTGTTGGTTAAGCGCAGGAATGTGAGAAAATATGTTTGATTCCAACAGCTTTTTATTTAATGTAGATTCAAATTCAAAAACCGAGCTGTGGAAATGATACAAATGTGCAAATGACTGGTGGAATTTGTCCTGAATTGGTCTGTAAAAGCATAAAAGGCTGTTTTTATGAGGAAGGAACACATAAAAGTGTTTTTGTGCTTCCTGGCTTCATGCATCAAACATGTTCTCTTTTCACAAATCCATTAGGCCCTGTTTTGTTGTTGTTGTGCTATTACACACGTTAATGTTGTTTTTACCACAGGCGATTGTAGTTTTTTTTGAAAACCAAGAGCTCTGCACATTGCGTTACGTTCCCTACAGGACTCTTCCGGTTACTTGGATCTTCCATGATGTCTATAAATAAACCCTTCTGTCTCACCCAGTGACTGTGGCTGGAGTTCAGCTTTATTTAAAGGTCCTGTAATGCTCCTGTGCTCTTTTTAGAAGTCCTCTTTTGAAATTCCTCTTGTAAGGACAAAGCACCCGATTGCATTTTATTTGTTCTGACACATGTGTGGTACTTTGTAAACTTACAGGACTATAGTTATTAATGCATAAACTCTGAAGTATTTATACAGCGGCTGAGTGCTTCATCCACAGATACTGTTCAAAAAGTTGAGGAAAGGAAGGGCTATTAATGCCCTAGTATGAAAAGAAACCCTGCTGAGTCTGTTTAATCCGAGACACAATTTTACAGAGCTTATAATTAAAAACCACATGAAATCTATTCGGACTATAATCGGATGTCTGTGTTTTTATCAGTTATTAACTAATGATGTCTGCCATTTTATGTACTGATTCAGACAGGATCTCTGTTTCTACTAAAAATAATAAAATATAAATAATGGTTCACCCAAAATGAAAGATTCTGTAATTAGATACTTACGCTTGTGTTGTTCTAAACCCATGTGTAGTTATTTAAAAAACGGAATATTTATTGAATATTTAGAATGATTTCTGAAGGATCATGTGACCGTGAAGACTGGAGTAATGATGCTAAAACTTTGGCTTTGCCATCACAGGAATAAATTACATTTTAAAATATATTAAAATAGAAAACAGTTATAATAATATAATAATATTTTTCCCAAAAAAAATGTAATCTGTATTTTTGATTAAATAAATGCAGGCTTGGTGAGCATAGAAACAATGAGAAATCTTACAGACCCCGAACTTTTGATGTGTAATAATATATATATAAAATTATTCTGATATTCTGCTTTTATTCTATTTATATAATAGTTTTCAATTTAGTCTGTCTCTGGATCTGTCTCTTTAACATTTATTCATAGCCACTAAGAATTTTTCAATCACTGATGGCAAATTCCTCGTATTTTGTCCATTTCAAGCCTCTCGTATAGCTGCTTATCTTTAGTTTGCAGAGACGGCGTCACTGAAGTTGAGTTCTTCGTTTGAGGTTGCTGTTTAGCCTATTAATGATGACACACTCAACCTTCAGAAACTCTCCTGCCAGTACCAAGAGAGTGCTCTTCACAACACATGTGCTGTCAGGGTAATTCATACGTCCAAACCCATTACTTGTTTATATCTGTGCGCCAGTTTAAAAAAAAAATTCTCAGAGAAGGTCTGGTGCTGAGTCTGATGCAAGGCTAGTGCAAGAGACTTGCATTCTCATTATACCAGTAGACTCTTTTTATTGGCTGAGGTTTTGTCTGTCCTCTCAGTTGCTAGGCAGATGTAGTGTAGTCTTTGTGTCTTGTATGAGATCATGCATTTTTAAATGTTTTTTGAATGTAATTATCATGTGTCATTATCATACACTGTTAAGGAAAGTCTGTAAAAATAGGGCACAATGTACTGTATAAATGTGAAGGAATTTTCTGTATAGTTTTTTTTGTGTGTGTGTGTGTGTGTTTTAGGGTTAATGAAAATTTCTATGAAATTACTGCATAATGTCCTGGCAGAAAATATTTTTATTTTCTACAGTATATATGTAATCGTGATCATGCTATATATAGCCTAATACATATAATTATTATAAGAATATTTAAAATGATATATATATATATATATATATATATATATATATATATTATAATCTCATATGTGTATGTATCATATGTGTATGTATACCTATATGATACGACCTCTTATATATAAAAAAATCATTAGTATGTATATATGCATTAACATGTACATTAGTATGTATAACATTAGTATGTATAATACATTAACATGTATTTTCAATGTTTTTGTTGTTTTCTGTGTAATTATCTCATCATATACATATATATTTTAATATATTTTTTATTATTATTAATAATGTAATAGTAATAATTATAATAATATTTAATACTATATAATTATATTTAATATATTTTATTATTTATAAGTTATATATATATGTATATATATATACACATATATACATACTAATATATATATATGTATGTATATATATATATATATATATATATATATATATATATATATATATATATATGTATATATATATATATATATATATATATATATATATATATATATATATATATATATATATAAATATATAGGTATACGATACGTATAATGCTTTTGAATTTTCATTTCCTCCAAAAATATGGGTATATGTGATTAATTCAATTAATTAATTAGTATATCATAATTAATCTGATTAAATTGTTTTACTTGATTAACAGCCCTATAAAGTTTCGTGGCAACCTGATGCTGGTGTGTGTGTGTGAATCAACACGCTCTTTGTTCTCTGTTGTGTTCACGTGTTTTCATCAGAAGCATTTTGAAGAAAGCACTAATAGCTTCCCACGCTGCACTGCTCTCAGAGCTCTCTCCCCGTGTGCCCGCTGGCATTCTGCTGAAAGAGAAAACAAGGACATGATATATCCCCTTATTACAGACCATCAATCTTTTTAATATGTAGTGCAACGACTTGTTAAATTATTCTGGACTTACTTAAGCTTAATTCTCTTGTATATGTTAATGACACATTCAAATCAAATGGGCACTTAAAATAGACCTCGATTCTGAATTGCTGCTAGCTTTTGTTTTAGTTGACACAAAAGGCACATTTTATTTTATGCAGTCTGCAGGGTCTTACTGGCAAATGTCCAGATTTTAAACCAAGGTTGTCCTAGAGAGAAATCACAATTAATCAAGATTACAGGTGGAAACGCAGGAGGCGCTTCTTTCCATCGCACCCCGGGCCAAAGCAGCTCACCACGTTCATTCATCATGCCTTGCAGAAAAAACAAATGATCTTTTTTACCTTGTGAAAGCTAATCCATGCAGACCACAGTTAAGAACCATGTTTTTGTCTTCCTTTTAAAAGTGACATTTGCGTAGTCACAATAGCCTTGTGGTTTGTCATGTGATTTGCTAAGTCAATGTAAAGATTCACAATGCAACATATGAAAAATTAATGACCCAGATCCAAAAATGGCATCTTGATTTCAGATAATGTGACCATTGACCTTATATTAAATGGATATTTAACGCACCGATATGAAGTAATTACGAGGTTAACTTGTAACTGTTGAGTCATTTTTCTGAGAAAGTGTTATGGATTTCTCATGTAGCTGTTGCTATGACTGGCCAATCGCTGAGCGGTGTTGAATCTAGTGCGATGGAGAGACATGCTTGCTCAGAAACGTTAATGTTTACTTTGAAATTTCCTCTTTAACCTACAAGTGTGCGGGCCACATATAGAAAACTTTCTGAGATTCAGAATCGCTCTCTAGACTTTTAAGAATTAACCTGCTTTGAATTACCCAGATCTAAGCACATAAGTAAAAGTCTGTGTCCAGCAAACCTGTCTGTCCTAAGAGATTAGACTCCATGCTTTGCTGACCTCTGATCTGATTCATAGCACTAAGTTTAGATTCTGTTCCTCAGCTCAGGGAGACTTTTGGATCTTCAAAGGGTTCTTTTTCACCCGTCCGCCCTGAAAGTGTTCAGCGTATTCGTTCTATATGAGAAAAACATTGAACTGAAACTCAAATGATACAAACACATACTGTATAAAAATAAGGCCTGTTTCACACTGCATGCATATGCAGCACATGCGCTTGTTGCAGCGGGTTCACATTGAGCTTTTACGTAAATAAACAAATAAATTAATAACAAATAAATAAAAAAGTAGGTTAAAATAAACAAGTTAATAAACGAGTAAATAAATAAACAATAAAATAAGTAGCTAAATAAATAATTTAAATAAACAAATAAATACAAATTTATTTAAGGGAAAAATTTGTAAATACATAAACTACAAAAAATAATACAAACAAATAAAAATGTGATTAAAGTAAGTGAATAAATTATTAAATAAACAATAAAAGAGGTTGATAAATAAATAAAATAAATAAAAATTAGGTTTAGATAAATAAGTAAATATGAGTAAATAAATACATAATTAACAAACAAATGAATAAATACGGTACTATTACAGTATACATTACCATGAGAAGAAAAATCACCCTGACTAGTTGGTTACACACAATGTAAGGGAAACTCTTTACTCTTTACAGTGTTTAGTGTGTTTTCCACCACCTCATCATTAATTCTCATTGCCCAGTGCTAAATAAAAAATGTTGCTTTTGTGCTTCAAAGAATTTATCACATGTACACATTTGTTTTATTTCCAGCTCTTGGGTTAGATTTTTTTATTTATTTATATTATTTACAGTATATATATATATTTTTTTTACATGACCAGCAAATATTGATCATCAAGCCTCTAGGACAAACAGCAACAAGCGTTTGTTTTCCTATAAAAAATGAGATTCGGAATACTCCACATACTGGCTGCAGTTCTCTTCTATTCTGCAAGCCTGTATCCTGCAGAGAAGTTTCTTAATAAAGTCTGGTTTGATGCTCCAGATAGCAGTTTTCATCTGGTGTGATGATAATTCTGGTGTCAGAAATCTCAAAGCCGATTTATTTCATCCTTCAAAAACTTTCTTCCAACTAATAAAGTCTGCACAGTGATCCTCAAGCCTTGCTGGCTGTAGCTGATATATAAGAAGTCAACTTAAGCTCCTGGCATTAGATTTCTGAGAGTGAACTTTCATGACACGACCTACTTGTCCTTTAAGTTTGAAGGATTTTTTTCTTCATTTGTGAAATTTTTTAAAACATTCTATCCATCCGTCCGTACGTCTGTCACGTCTGGTTTGGTTTTGTTTGGTTTTGTTTTCACTGTGTTCTGTTCCTGTTTTGCCTGCCTGAATTTCTATTGTTTCCCTTGTGGTTAATTAGTTTCTGCACACCTGTTTCTGTTCACCTTAATTACGTTCCCCATGTATTTAAGTCCTGAGTTTCTGTTCCTTTGTCCGGTATCGAGTTTTACGTGGTTGTTTATTATTCCTAGTGTTCTCCTACGTACTCCCTGTGTGGATTTATTATTAAAGACCATTGCATCTCTCTCTCTCTCCCCCCCTCTCTCTCTCTCTCTCTCTCTCTCTCTCTCTCTCTCTCTCTCTCTCTCTCTCTCTCAATGACATGAATGATCTTTCCACTTTTAAAATGAGATGGTGCAGTCATGATGTGTTGTGTACAGTAATTGAGGATGATTTAATCTTTTGCTTCTAAAAAAAAAAAAAAAAAGTATTAAGTAGCCTAATTTATATACACACTATTGTTTGTTAAAAAGGTGATTGTAATTTTTTGGCTACTTGTGAATTAAAGTTTTTTTAAAATTCAAAATTTTAAAAACTCTCTCTCTCTCTCTCTCTCTCTCTCTCTCTCTCTCTCTCTCTCTCTCTCTCTCTCTCTCTCTCTCTCTCTCTCTCTCTCTCTCTCTCTCTCTCTCTCTCTCTCTCTCTCTCTCTCTCTCTCTCTCTCTCTCTCTCTCTCTCTCTCTCTCTCTCTCTCTCTCTCTCTCTCTCTCTCTCTCTCTCTCTCTCTCTCTCTCTCTCATATAGATTCATATATGTGACCCTGGACCACAGTCACTTGGGTACATTTTCTGAAATTGAGATTTATACATTATCTTAAAGCTGAACAAATAAGCGTTCCATTGATGTATGGTTTGTTAGGATAGGACAATATTTGGTCGAGATACAACTATTTGAAAATCAGAAATCTGAGGGTGCAGAAAAATCGAAACATTGAGAAAATCGCCTTTAAAGTTGTCCATTTATGTTCGTGATTGTGCTGCATTCACTCACAAAAATAAATGCTTTATATATTTACGGTAGGAAATGTACAAAATATCTTCATGGAACATGATCTTTACTTAATATCCTAATGATTTTTGGCATAAAAGAAAAATCCATAATTTTGACTCGTACAATGTATTGTTGGCTATTGCCACAAATATACCAGTGCAACATGTGACTAGTTTTGTGATCCTGGGTCACATATATGCATGTATAAATCTGGTACTCAATTGGTTATACTCAGCTTTTACATTGGACAATATGATTTTATTATATTATTGAATTTTTTGTGTGTTTTGTTCATGGTTTTTGAGGATGAGGGCAAGTCACAAAACATATTCATGATAGCATCCGTTTAATTTGCCTAGCTTCTGCAATGTTATGTATAATATTCAAAATACTGTAGAGTTTGATGTGGAGAGCAAAAGATATGGGAAGCGTTTGCTTCTGCTTTATTTTGTTGTCCTGACTGTGCATGATTATACAGATAGTTTACATTTTCCCCTGCTGTTTTCTCTGCTGAATACAGATGCCGCTCTTTTTTGCTTTGCGACCCACCAGCTTAGAACCACTGTTGTATAGTGTATGTGAGTTTAAAAATGAGAAAGCAAAGCCTAGTTTAGTGAAACGGTGGGTTTACTATTATCACCTGACTGAGTGATACAATACAACTCTAAGAAAAGTCTGTTAAAATAGGGGCAATGTACTTATGATACAATGTTAATATGAAGGAATTTTCTGTACTGATATTTTACAGGGCTTTTGCCTGTATTTTGAATTACGCCTTGCATTGTCTTTTGAGTTATGGGTTAAAGGAAATGTCTGTAAACTGATAATGACCTGGTAGAAAAATAACCAGTACCTAAATTGTATTGTGCAATGCTCTTCAATATTTTGAAGCTTATGTCACAGATTCCTCTTGAAATTTATGACCACTGATAGCAATGTCCAAGATAACAAATCAGTTCCATCTTATCATGGGTGTATACTGAATTATTTTTTTTATTTTTTTTGAAGAGGTGAGTCAGGCTAGGTAACATCAGGCTAATGAGGTTAATGAAAACCTCACTGGAATTATTTAAGTGTTTAATTTCTGAACCAAAAATAATAATTGTTTTAAACAGGATTCTTGAACACCCCATTAGTCACTGTTTAACAGACTCATGCTATTGATTTAGCTGATGTTGCAACACTATTTAAAATGAAGATTCTTTATTGGCATTGATGGTTCCATGAAGAACATTTAACATCAATGGAACCTTTCCATTGGACAAAAGGTTCTTTATAGTGGACATTTAAGAACTGTTCCTTGGCGGAACTCAAAATATTTTTTTTGAGTTCCACCAAGCCAAAGCCAAACTGCTGTAGATTATAAAACTCATATTAGCAGACAGGGATGTTAATAAATCTAGACCTGCACAGAGCTCTTATGGCGCGCTAAATTTGCACTGAGAGACACACAAATGCCACATTTCTAATGACATTTATCAATTGATAGCTGTGAATTATCACATGCTGAGATCAAAAGAAGACGCTGGGCCAGAACAGTCATTTAAAATCCCTCAGAAGCTATTTAGTTTCTTTTCATTCTCTCATTTAAGATGACATGGCTTTTGATAAGGGGAACAGGCTTGGGAAGCTGTAATTACGACACTAAAGGTCGGTGAGGTGCAGTATCTATGAACAAATGTGAACTATCACTGGTCTGTCACAACTGATAGTGAGTTATGGACTGTGAGCGTATCAGTGTGAATGGGCGAGTTGCCCTGCTGTCTCCGGGCGACTGTAGATTGTACTCGATGGAATGTGTGTGAAGGTGTGTCAGGACAGAAAGGTGTATTGTGACTCAGTAAAGGTGCTATAGAGGAAGAGCTGATAAATGTGCCTGTGAACATCTTAGCTGCCTTTCACTGTGTTTTAGACCTCAGTTGATCTGTATGTTCCAGAATTGCATTCTTGTGTTCTTGTTTTCGCAACCATTCGGCATTTTTTTGTCTGATTGAGAATTCCATAAGGGAATGACATTCTTGCACATGCTTACGGTTGGCTACTAATATACTGTGCAACAGTAGCCTAGAAATCTAGACGCACCCTAACGGCAGCAAAATGTATTTTGCAGTCAGGGTAGTCTAGCAACTCTCCATTGACTTTAGTGCTGCAAAAATTGGGTCAGGCCAATCACGTCGCGTATAGAGTAGGCTTAACATGATGACAGAGTTGCGACGGTTCCCTGCTACTTGAAAACAAAGAATGGCGGCTGCTGCTGGAGAACAGTCTTTCGAATCGGCTTTGGCCGCGACTCTGGAGGACTTGGAGTTTAGTTTTTCTTTGAGAAAAGAGCAAAGAACGGCACTTAAGTCATTCTTAAAAAAGGAAGATGTGTTCGTAGTTTCGCCGGCCAGATTCAAAAGTTGAATCTATCAACTAACGTTAGCTCCGCTGTTGGGAAAATGCTCTGGTTTGTTGAAGCGCTGTCCTATTGCATTCAGAGGGAATTTGAAAGACAGCCGTCTATCCCGCCCCTCGGATTGAGCCGTGTCTATGGTGAGTTGCCAGACCAAATTTCTCAGATAGAGAACGATTCAGACAGTTTAAATATGTGTAAATGAAGTCTGGTTTCACATTCACATGTGAACCGCCTCAGCTCCGGTCCAGAGACACGAGAGCGGATCATATGTGTGAATCGGCTCAGACCAGAAAACGTATCAGATCCATTTGAAATCTGCACAGAATGCTATATTTTAAAGCGATATGGAGGAGGTTAGAAGGAGAAACGGTTAGAGATTAGGAGGAAACTATGGCTTTACCGGGCTCAACGGCTCTGGCCGTGCTGTGATATAAACTAAATGCTATGGGCTATTTTAAAAAAGGGGAGGAGCTGTTTGATATGTTATACCCTGTCTTCCTGTTTCAGAGGAAATTATGTCAACACACTGAATAATGTAATGCGTGTTTCAAGGGCCCTCAGTGGGGTATATGAGCTGCTTCTTTTTGGTGAATCAAAAACATGTAGCTCAATAGTGTAGTCTGATTCTCTCACTAATTGATTTGAACTGAATAATAAGATGAAAAAATATGCTGAATAATGACCTATTGTCTTCTATAGAGCAGCAGATGGAAATGTGAATTTAAAATATATTTTTTGGTTTGTTTAGTGTAATATAGTAGCCTGGCTAACGTAAGACCTCTTCTCATTGAGACGTGGTCTAGGAACTACATGTTAATTTTCTCGTATTTGAGGCGTGGTTTACGAATGCCCAGAGCCGTTTATTGGACGCTACGAATGTCTATCAAATGCGCCTGTACGTAGATCATAGCCAATCGTTTCATTTATACCAGATGACGTATGTAGGGAGACAGAAATTCGACGAGGAAGAAGACGAAATAAACTTGCATTCTAAACTACTTAGAACTAGGGCTGCAACTAACGATTATTTTGATAATCGATTAATCGGACGATTATTTTTACGATTAATCGATTAATCGTTTATGTACTTATATTTTAGTTTTAGCCATTTTTTCCCCAAGTAAATTATTAACAAAGGGTCTTTATCATTCAACATAGACTTTTTAGAGATTTTAACCATTTTGCATTGTCATATCCTCATCAAAAACATACTTGGAGTTGTGTTTTATTATGTGTTAGTAATCCTTTGTCGAACTCTTCTGCAATCAAAACACTGACCCATAGGTACTCTAGCAAATTTCACAAAGGAGATTTCAAATGTTTTCACCATGGCAGTCCTTAGGGCTCCTAAAGTAAAGTAGTTTAACATCCCGAACAAAGCTTATTAAGGAATCTTGCAGAACATATTTTCACGAAGAATAAGAATAAAGAATACAGTTGCAGTAAATTGCATTTTATTTTATTTTTTCCTGTAAACACACAGCTTATACCTGGGAAACAGCTTTATAGCTTATGCTGTGAAATCAATCAGAAAGTTGAAAGTAGCTTTTTTTGGTAAATTTATGGTAAACTTTCGTTCCTACCAAAACATTAGTTCTGAGTAAAAATAATGAATTGCAGAGTTTAACCATCATAGAGTTAAAGTGTATCATTTGCTTGTGACAAGTCCTGTCAGTTTAACAGAGAGCCCCGGCCGCGCGCGCGCGCACTCACCCGAGCGCTGTCTTGCTCTCTCTCTCTCCCTCGCGCATATTAATCAAAATCAATTGATACGATGGTGTCGGAAAAAAAAAAAAAACCTCTCCAGTGATGAAATGTTTTCTTTGTTGACAATTCTTGTGCGATATTCTAAACTGCCGAATGCTGCTTCGTTCGATTAGTTTCATCTTCCGCTTTTTTCTTTTTCTTTCTCGAGCTGCCATCTCGCTGAATGCTGCAGAGACGCTGTGCGGGAAGCACGTGACATAAAACAAGGCCAGCTATTGGCTATTCGCTACTTCTCCTGCTGTACTGGCTGAGTAAAAACTCCGGTGGATCATTACTGCCACACTTTGGTCACCGCAGATTTAAAATATGCACGAAATGAGCCGCTTACGGCAAATAAAAGTTATTTAGCAACTAATCGATGACTAAATTAGTTGACAACTATTTTAATAATCGATTTTAATCGATTAAATCGATTAGTTGTTTCAGCTCTACTTAGAACACTGTCTAAAGCGGCATCAAAAGGTAACTTCGCGTCTGCTGCCATGTTGGATCCATATAAACAAACTGCTTCTGTGTGTCGCATAGACGTCGTCATCTTCTTGCTGCTCCCTCCCCGTTCTGTGATTGGTTCCTTTTTTGAGGGGAAAATCTGGTCCATGGTGTCCAGGCTGCCTAGCAGCGTGAATAAAATCGCACTGCGCGCAAGGCAGCATGGGGAAACCCAGGCTAGTAAGGCCAATTCAAAGTCGGTGGAAACATACCTTTTGATTTTTTGTTTATTTAATGATATGTCTCATTGTTATTCCTTAAAAGTTCTAAAAAAAATGTTAATGGAACCCTTAAGCAACATCAATTATTAAGAGGGACTGGAATGTACTGTGCATAGTGATACTTGCTGTATCTATACTGCTAAGCTTTTTGTTCTATCCAATAAATAAGAATTGCATTGTTGTTTGTTAGCTTCTCAGTTAGCACTGCATGTTTACTGGACAATGTTACAGTAATCATTTGACACATTTGTCATTAGCAAAAGGTCTGCGGAGGAAATTGAATTTAAACAGCTTGTTGGAGCCAAACACAATAAGATTGAATTAGTCGCTATAATGTGCTGTCAGATATATGACAACAACCTGCAGGGAGCATTTAAAGCTCTCGGGAGACAAGGTGAGAGGGGCATTAAGCAGGAAAAACAACTAAACACGACTCATGGTGAGTCAAGCTGCCCGTCATGACCCCCACCAAAAACATGTCTATTCCAGATACATCTCTGTCCATGAGCGACACTTAGATGTCATTACACCCCGTCACGGAACATAATCAGTCACCTCCAGTCTGGCCCAGAATAGATTTTTAAATTGTCTTGTTGCACATGTGTTTTATTTTTAAACTAACTGTTGCCACCAGCTCTTAGTGGTGCCTGTGATTTGATCGCTGGAAATGCTCAAAAGCGTAGACTGCATATTTTCCGTACTCAGTTAGAAACACGTTCACAATCAAGAAGAAAATGGACACATTATTCAAAAATGTGTTTGTCTATATTGTATTTGGAGGGCTGGAAGAGTAGGTTGCATCAGATTTGAGAGACTCACAAAAACAGGTTTCTCTTTGTTGCCTGTATTCTTTCAGGTTCCCAGCATCCTCTCAGCAGAGCTCTACATGCATTGTAGTCTGAAAGCGACAGCTGCATTTTAACATTGATCAGCATGTGTGTTCTTTGAATGATTTGGTTTGCAATTGGTTGAGTTTTCACAACAGCATCTGAAATACTGGGTTATTTATAATCTCTTAGTTATATATGGAAATCCTGTGCTGGGTTATTTTGACCTAGCTTGTTGGGTTTTATACATTAACCCATTTGCTGGGTTGTGGTATATTGCTGGGTCAGTCAACCTGAAATTGAAGCCGGTTAAATAATAAAAACGCACTCTAAATTCTCTGTTGAGACTATATAAGACAGTCCTTATAAAAAAAAATTATTTCATTATTTTAATCATACTCATACTCGCGATGCTAACGCACTAGATCAATAGCGCTCTGATTGTTGTATAGTCAGTGGAGCGCGTGGCAACTTTGTTATATATGACAGCGTTGTGGCGTCGAGCCATTCGTTTGGCGGGAAGTGAAAATTCCATGATGGCGTAGAAGGCTAGCGTTCCAAGCAGACCTTAACTGTGACGTACATGTAAACAAAAAAAGTCAAATTTGAGACTATACAGACGTTTCCCTTTTTGTACAGAAATAATTTGATATGAAAACAATGTAATACAAACCTTATTTTCTCTCAGTACAGAGCACAAAATGACCATTGACAAATGTATCCAGTTTTAACTAGTTTGACACAGACTACCCAACATTGGGTTACATTGGCCCAGTGCTGGGTAGGTGTGTGAAGGGGGTTCATCATTTGTTTTGACAGTTAAATTGACCCAGCAGCTAATTTCTTTTCATTCTTCCACCGGATATTCTACATTCAAAATAAACAGTTTAATATTTATATAATGAGGTTAATAATTATACTGACCATTGTAATTGGTCACAATAAGGCTTGCAAGCTTTAGTCTATTCCCAAGGCCGACAGATGGATGGGCGGCGCCAACAATGACAGTGGGGTATTTCATGCCATCCTAATGAGGATGGATGCCCTCAGTGGTGCAGTAAGTGTAACTAAAGTTATTGTCTAATTTTGGTGTGTTGCCAAACGGGGTAAAATCCCCAGCTGTGTTGTGACTACATTGCACGTGTTTGCTTCTGTAATGGAAGCCAGGATGATGTACAACCTGTGTAAAAATAGGATGTCTGGGGTGTGCAGCATTAGGGACTGTTATTATAAAAGCTGAGGGATTTCTCAGATCTGACCCTATTTGGCCTTCATACTACACTAGAAATAGGTCATATCAGTGCAAAGTGCAGCCTTGAAGCCATGATTATATACTTAGATTTACAAGTTTAGATTGCGAAAAGGAAGGAAATGTAAGGAAGTTTGTTTCCGCCATGGAATAATAATAAAAAAAAAGGTAATTTAGAATTTTTTTCTTGGAATTCTTTTTTTTTATTAGGATAGGATAGTAGCAGGAAGTGAGAGAGAGAGGGGGGACGGGATCGGGAAAGGTCCACAAGCCGGGACTCGAACTCAGGTCGCCCGAAGCACAACGGCGCTACATGTCGGCACACTTGCCCACGAGGCTATTGGCGCCAACTTTTCTTGGAATTCTGAGTTTATATCTCACTATTGTTTTTTGTTTTTTTTTTTGCCACCAAAAAAAAAAAAAGGCTTTTCTCACACAAGTTTATATCTCACAATTTCTTCTGAGAATTGTGGCTTTATATCTCGTAAATCTGACTTTTTTTTTCTCGCAATTCTGAGAAAAAGTCATAATTGCAAGAAAACAAATCAAATTGTAAGATATTTTCAGTTGAACTTTCAATTGCGAAGAAAAAGTTTATGAGAATTATGAGAGAATTTTGAGACGAAATGTCACAATTAGGCTACCTTTTTTATTTTTGTTTTTTATTCCGTTACGGAAACAAGCTTCCATAAAATAAAAAAAAGGATTGAATCTTTCGGGCAAGATCTCTCTTACTCTCTAGAGTATTTTTTGGATGCACTCCACTGATTTCTCAAACTTGAAAGTGTGCTCTATTATCAGCTCCATGTGTTTATATAACCCCTCTCCCTAATGAGATCGTACAGTACCATATGTAGGTCATGGGCATCTGAACAAGATTTTAGGCGTTAATTAAACTATGTCCTGTGCCATGGCTTTAAATCCATTGAGAATGTGGTCATTAGCTGCTAAACAACTTGATGAGCTCTGATAAAATTAGGATGTGAGCTCAGATCAAGTGTATGTGGTGATTGTGTGTGTGGCATCAGGTCATGTTATATGTGTCTGCTGTTTATTTTAGGTTATGTAACTACGGTAGAATATGACTTTAGGCCACACGCTCAGCCCCTATGCTGATAAAAAAAACTAAAATACAATAGCCAGGCCCAGAGCGCGAGCGGTCTTGTTTTAGTAAGCGTTCGTGCGGTCGGGAGCATGGCCGGGATCTGGGACATAGGGTTGTTTTTAGCTGCAGATTTCAGGCCTTATTGCCGTCTAATTTATTTACACCGCTGCCCTTGTAGAGAGGTAAATGACAGTGTGCGGATGTCACCACCACCTTTTCTCTCTCGCTCTTCATTTTTCATTCGCAAAAAATCAAAACAAGTTTTCTCGGTATGACAGCAAAAAATTACCTTTACCTTACCCAGTTTTTTAAGTTGGAAGACCAGCTGGATGACCAGCTAAACACCTGACTGATTAAAGCAGCTATGACCAGTGAACTAGTTTTTTTGCTTACACTTTATTTTGATTGTTCCCTTTAGATATTCTGTTGACTATAAATAACGTTGCATCTACTTGTCAACTAACTCTCATTAGAGTATTAGTAGACTGGTAGTGTTAGGGTTAGGAGAATAAGTTGAGATGTAGTTGTAAAGTTACTTATAGTCAGTAGAATGTCTGTTGCGGGAGCATCGCAATAAAATGTTAGCAGATAATACTCTAATGACTGGTAGTTGACTTGTAGGTGCAACATTACTTATAATTAACAGAATGTCTTAAAGGGACCATCAAAATAAAGTGTTACCATTTTTTCCCCAGAATGGTAATAATAACAGCAGCTATAGTTTGAAATAGCTAGTTTGAAATGGTATCCCAGCCTGATCAGCTGAAAAGTGTCTAAAACCAGTCTAAAAGCAGCCAACATACCAGCCTGACCAGCTTTGGCTGGTGTAAAATGGGTGTTTCAAAAGGGAATGGATATCAGCTGGTCATTTTCATGAAATAAAATTAATTAGATTTTATTTTATTAAAAAAATAAAATAAAATTATATATAATTATTATTATTATATTTTTTTTCCTGTGATGTAAATATGCTTCTGCATCAGCATCTAAAAGCACTGAGTAACAAACCACTTGTATTGCAGCATGATGGATGGATTATAATAAAAGATTTCTTCTGCATCCTCATTTTTGATTTCTAGTTTTTCATTTCATGTGCTTTTGTTACATGTTATTGCATCAGGTACACATAAATACGCACTGCACAGAACACAAGCAATGTCATGCTCATAATGGAGCGCATTATAGGTTTTATTGTTGCCGCTGGCATTGTCATGAAGGAATAATCTCAAAAATTGTCTTTATTACTTTTATGTGTATTGTGCTTTATTCATTTGTTGGTTTGTGTTGTATTTGTTGTATTCAGGACCCAATCCTTTGTGTAAACCTTTGATATATGAAAAATGTGTGAATAATTTGAATTCATAACAAAATCATTTGGCCAATGGTACAGTTTCCCCTTTATTTCCAATTTAACAATGGGTTAAAGAATGTTCAACGTCTGGATTCACCTCAGAGCAGTTTAAAGTGGTACAACTAATGTGAGGATGAATGTGAGTACTTGCTAATGAATGACTCATTCTGTTATCAGGTAAAAATGTTCTCATGTGATTCTCATTCATATCTGGAGCAGAAACGTTGAGGCGAGTTATGCATTGAAGATTGGGTCAAGCGATTGAACAAAATATGCACAAAAATAATACTGATTACCTTAGCAAACCTATTTGTTATTTTGAAACAATGTATACCATGTATGTCAGCAGACAAGAAAGCACTCAAAATCTATTGAGGGAAATGCTTTTGTTTGTTTGTGTTTGTGTCTGCGTGTGTGGGTGTGCGTGCGTACGTGTGTGTGTCTTAGTTCAAATTCTGAGAGTTTGCATCTTAGATAATTTTGTAACCTTCCAATTCCTCGAAATTAAGCAATGATTGTCAGACAGGCGTTCCATAAAAACTTCAATGTGTAGTTCTCCTGTGCTATCACTTACCAGAAAATACCATGGTCTTTTGGACATTGCACTGTATTATTTTCCTGTTTATTGGGCACATTTTGTGTTTCTCTATGAGCCAGTGAACTCTTCTTAAGTGTTTGTGTAATATGCTGCTCTTAAGCCCATAATGGTTCAGTTACTCCATTGCTTGTGCATAAGGTGTTGACAAAGCAGCTCAGGTCTGTCTCTGTTTCATTACCGTGGTGAATAGAAGTAGGCGCTTTATAGAAGTAAACACAGTCATGATGTATTCAGACAGGGGCTTAAGTGCAAGAACCTGTTACACAAACACTGCGAGTAGATGAAACGCAGCTTTGTAGCAGACAGATGTGAAAGATTTTATAGCGATTTTCTACTTCTAATGGGTTACATCATCCAGTTATATGTTTTAAAGGGTGACTGTGACTGAGAACATGATCTTTTCTCTTCATATCCAAATAAAAGAGGTCAAGTGCGACTAGGACATGTGTTAAAAAGATTTGTTGAGGTGATTTTTAAAAAATATTAACCCTAGATTGGAGAGATTAAATGGATAAAAACAGATTTTTTTAGGATGGGAATAGATACCTTGAGGGTTTTCACTAAAGGCCAGTTTCAGAATGGCCCAGTTTTGGTGGCTTCATCTTTCTTGTTTATGAGTGCCATCGGGTTGATATGAATGTAATTTAATTTAGTCATGTGTAAATTAAATCAGCGTTCAAATGCATTCATGTGAACTGAGTTCATGAAATCTCAGTGTTTTGACTTTGCAGTGGTTTTCAAACTTCTTGTGGCCAAGGATCCACAATTATTAATGCCGATCCTTTGAGGAATACCCAAAATATGAAAATAATTATACAGTTTCATGTATAAATATCTGAGAAACACATTTTCTGAGTTTGCTGAGTCAGCTTTATTATTACCAACCCTCATGATCTTGGCTTTGCTGAAGAAGATGCCAGTTTTACAATTTGTTCTCCACAGAGATCTTTTCTGTTTTTTTTTTTTCTCTCTATGTGTTTGTGTGAGTGAATCAAAATGCGGCCAAGTTGCTCTGAAGCACCATGTAATGTTACAGATGGCCGCTCAGCGAGGAGCCCTGGCATGTGGCGTTAAGAAACATTGACAGACCTCATCTGGGTCTCACTGGTTTCTTCTAGTTTTACTCTCTCTACTATAGTTGTGTTTTCTTTCTAAGCTTTTTAAACCAAAGCACTTTTTTGTATGCTACTTTCTAAAGTCATCTCTTAAAACTTGGGTAGCCAACTCTCTTCATATCCTGATAGCAATCAATAATAGAAGTGGTGTAAATATTACACAAAATACATTCAGGTCATTTTGTGATTCATGGAAATATACAACAAAAAGGTGAATAAATCATGACAGAATTTTCAATTTTGGCTGGACTAATTCTTTAAAAACAGGAATTCTTAATGTATTACATAATTACAAAAAAGGCCAATTTGGGAATCGGGACTAAACTCCTATTTAAGACCTCAAATACAAGTCATGCACCATTTCTCAGTGTCAAATTTAGCAACATATACATGTTTGTGAGATCATTTGAGGAACTGATCATGTAGCAGGTGTTGAGGGATTTCTTTTCAGTGTGCAGCTGTCTCATGGTGTTTGAGTGTCTGTGAACTTTGTGTTTCTATAAATGTTATTTTTGGAGGTTTAACTGTAGTTCTGTGAATACTGAAAATGTGTATGACACATAATGTCTCACTTAGTGACATCATCAGCACTTCTCTCTTGGGACGGTAGTGTGAAAAAAAGGGCTGTGCTCAAAGGCCAAGCACAGACTACCAGTAGTGACTGCCAGGGACAGTTGAACCCAATTTGTTACAGTGGCTTCTCGTATTTAGTGGAGGCGTAACACTATATCGGTCCGCTGGGAGCTGAAACGGCTCTGTCTCCATGAAGACTGTCTGCATTCCCGAAATCAACTGTCATACATATTAAGTAGTATTACATAAACTACATATCAAATGTTTGGAGTGTGTGTGGAAAAAGGTACTGGCTATTTTTTTGTTTGGAAACCAGCAGGACGTTTTGAAGGCTATACAGTCAGTCAGATTTAGTTCTTATTGTTTTGAAATGTTGGCAGATCTAGGGCATTTCCCACTTTAGCTTCCTTTGGCCATGAGGCCCTTTTATTCATCCAAAAACAATAACTCATTTTACCCTCTCTGAGTATTCTGTTACAGGAATTGCTTGTGTTTTCGCTCCAGGAGTTGCAGCTGGCATAAAGGTAAATGTGAATTTCCACTGGCACTGACATTTACACCCAGTGCTCTATGTTTTGGCTTTTATTTGGGGGGAGGGGGGGGGGGGGGGTTTATAGCCTTGAATACGAGCTCAAGGATTGTAAAACAGTTTACTCACTCATCTGACTTAATGGGAGAGAAGTGTTTGGCTGAGGGAAATCATGTGTGCATGACTCTAGTGCAGGCAGTGCATGTGAGATGGGTGTGAAAACGTCAGTTATTCAGTTCCATGAACATTGAACCTGTCACACTGGTAAAAGAAAATGTATTTGCAACATGTTGGGTGTGACTTTAAACTAAGAACATGTATGAATGTGAACAACACAAAGTAATAGAAATGAGTCACAACTAACAATTAAATATGGATAAGGTGCATTCAAGCCCTGCGGTGTGATTTGTCTTCCGAGTTGGTACAAAATAGCAGCATGGAAAACTACTTATGAAGCTAGATAGTAAAAAGCAGTGAAAACATGAGAAACATAAATCATCCTGTGCTATTTGTGCTAGACATTAATGATGAATGTGTTTTTAAGGTGAGGTTTTCAGGTGTTTGATTCCAGGAGAGACCTGAGCCATGGAATATCATAGACTTGTAAAGTCTTCTGGCGGGGTGGCACCGAAAACAGCTTAGCAATTACCAGAATAACCTTGCAACCACTTGGCAACACCCTAGCAACCACTTAGAACACACTTATAATCACCAGAATATCCTTGCAACCACTTGGCAACACCATATAAACAACATAGAACACCCTAGCAATCACTAGAATACCTTGCAACCACTTGGCAACACCATATAAACAACATAGAACACCCTAGCAATCACTAGAATACCTTGCAACCACTTGGCAACACCCTAGCAACCACTTAGAACACACTTATAATCACCAGAATATCCTTGCAACCACTTGGCAACACCATATAAACAACATAGTACACCCTAGCAATCACTAGAATACCTTGCAACCACTTGGCAATGCCCTAGCAACCACTTAGAACATTCTAATAATTGCAACCACTTGACATCATCATAGAAAACAACTATAACACCCTTGCAACCACTTGGCAACTCCATAGCAACCACTGAGAACACCATAATAATCATCAGAATACTCTTGCAACCACTTGGCAACGCCCTAGCAACCACTTAGAACACCATAATAATTGCCATAATACCCTTGCAACCATTTGGAAACATCCTAGAAACCACTTAGAACACCCTAGCAATCACCAGAATACCCTTGCGACCACTTGCCCTAGCAATACCCTAGCAACCAACTAGAACACCATAGAAACCACCTCAACAGCCTAGCATCTATTTAGATCACCCTACCAACCACTTGGCAAAACCCTAGAAATGATTTAGCAGAGTCCTAGCAACCACCGGAACATTCTATCAACCAATTCCCAACACCCTAGCAATCACCAGAATACCCTAGCAACTATGAACACCCTGGTAACCACCAAAACACCTTGTCAACCACCAAGAACATCCTAGCAATCACTTAGTAGCTATTTAGCAGCACCCCAGCAACCATAAGAACACCTTATGAACCAAATAACAACACCATACCCTAGCAACCACCTAGATCACCCTAGCAACCACTTAGCAGCATCCTAGCAACCATCAAATACCCTAGCAACCACTTATCAATGCCAGAGCCATCACTCAGATCACCCAAGCTTCTGCAAAGCAAATCACTAAAAAACTGCATATAGCTTTATCATGGTAATCACTCTTACAGAGAATGTAAAAATCTAGTTAACATTGTTAAATGTTCACGCATGACTCAATGTTGTACACGAACGTGTACAAACATTATGGCATCTGAAATGACCTAATTAACAGTCCAGTTTGACCCAGCAGCAGCTCTCGCCTGCCTTTCTCCCTGCCAAAGGAAAAGCATGCAAAAATTCCGTTGTTTGCTAAATCACCTTCAAAGCCATTGTTTCACAAACATTCCTCTAATGCTCAAGTCATTCGTCAGATGGACTGAAGTTGTTTTTTTGACTATCTGCTAGCTGTCGGGCTAATTTCCCCTCTGCTGTTGCTGGTCTTGATCTCGAGTCCCCAGAGCCCTCAAACCTCCACATCCACTTCCTGTTTACGCTCTGTGCAGTGGCCTGAGCTTTTCAGACCACCGGAGGTACAAAAGTATAGCTCGTAAGAAAAAGAGGAAGGATTGCAGACCGTTATAGAGTTGCTGAAAGCTTACAGCTTGTAAAGAGAAATGTTGCAAGCCACGTGTTGGTGTAATTTTGAGGTGTTGAGTGATCTGAGAACATGTTTCCTTTGGTACTTCTACAGAGGAGAGAAACCTGTTTGAAGTGTGCCTGATTTGCATTTGCTCAAACAGCTATTTTGAAATTTTTAGTCTTTTTTTTTTACCTCATTAACAACCCTGATTTATAAGCATTAAAGTTCGCAAAAATGAATTAAGTAATGGAAAATGTATTATTATCACAAAATAATCCCAGGCTGGGTGATCAGGTGATCTGAAGGGGTTTATTTTGCGATGATGTCTAGCTAGCATCACTTATTTGACAGCTACTAAATAAAAGGACATGAAATATTGATTTGAGTTGAAAAAATGTCATTATGTGAGAAGACAGACACCATTAACTGATACAAGGACTATAAACTGAGACAATATTAATGGTTATATAAAAATAATATATGTAATATATATGTATAATATACACAACCATTCAAAAGTACGATTTTAAAAAAGGAAGAAATTAATACTTTAATTCAGCATGGATGCATGAAATTGTTAAAAAACGACAATTAAGACTTTTCCATTGCTACATAAAACATTCTTTTGAACTATTTATTCTTCAAAGAATCCTGAAAAAAATATTAAAAAAATATTCAATATTAATTCATTTTGCCATAAGCATCACAAGTGTTTTCAACATCAATTATGTTGCTGCAATTATAGTTATAACTTAACATTTGTTGAGATAACTTAAATATCCAACTTAAGTAAACTACACTAAAGTTAACTGAACTTAAAATTTGTCAAGCATGCATACTTACTTTTTAAGTTGAAACAACACATTATTACTTTTTCTAATGTTGCATTTTAGGTTGTGAAAAAGCAATCTTTTTTTTTCACGGTGAATAATAATAAATGTTTCTTGAGCAGCAAATCAGCATATTAGAATGATTTCTGAAGGATCATGTGACACTGAAGACTGTAAGACTTTCACTGAAGACTTTCACAATAGTGAAATATATTTCACAATTTATTTTTATCAAATAAATGCAGCCTTGGTGAGCATGAGAAACATTTTTTTTTTTTCAAAAAAGCATTAACCCCAAACGTTTGAACAGTAGTTTACTTACACTGTAAAAAGTGAACAGTTGGATCAACTTGAAAAAATTACTTAAGTTTTCTCAACTTAAATTATCACGTTTTATCGTGAAAAACGTGATGATTTAAGTTGAGAAAACTTCATTTCTTTAGATGTTACCAATTGAAGTAATTTTTTCAAGTTGATCCAACTGTTCACTTTTTACAGTGTACCAAATAAACAACAACTACAACAATATTGCACTATATGGCACGATTTCTATGATCATAAAATAGAGATATGCATCGCAGAACATGGAATCTGGAATAGCTGCATGCCTTGGCGCCTACACTGTCCTCTATCACACCTGTTTATCTCCTTCATTTCCTGTACTTGTTCTGTGGTTCCTGTTTTGCATCAGTCCCTCTCCCAAAGCTTCCATACTCCCCTCAACTCCTCCTTCCTTTGTCTCACTCCATCCCTTATTCCCTAACTCTCATCTTAGCTATAAATCAGAACATTGTTCATCTGTCATTAAGAGCCCGTGGGCTGTGTTCGAGCCAATGACCGAAGAAAGGCAGCACTGCGTGGATACTAATGAGTCTCAGTCAGCATGTGGAAACCAGCTTGGGGACCGACTCATCCCTTCCACTCCGTTCTCTGTTAGAGAGCAAGAAACAAATACTGAGAAACGGACGCCAGCTGTTCTCCCTGTCCCAAAGCATTTTTTCCTTGAAGTCGGCACCCACAGCTGAAAGACTGGGCTCTATTTTTAGTCCGTGTTCTCTTGTTTACCGAATGCATGTTTAGCACGTTTGTGTTGAGGGTGTGCAGGGGAAGTGGGTGCTGTTGCTACATCCTATTTCAAGCAAATCGCTGTCGGCTAAACAGTTAGACAGTCTTTTTTTAAATGAATGGACAGTGTTTTTAATGGATCTTTCCATGCTGACAGTCCAATACTTTCCCTGAGCTTCCCAGGAGGTTGCACACTGTGTCCCCATTAGCTAGGGACAGATTGTGGCTAATTGTTTGTTGTTCAGGGTTAACACAATGACCAAACTCTTTCAGTGAATCATGTTGCCCAGCTGTGCCATCACTCAGCACTGCAAAAAAAAAAAAAAAAATTTAAATCCAGCTGTGTTAATATTTTTCCACTCAGTCCTTTCCGTTATCAGAACATGCAACATAAATAGAAACTGAACAACCTAGTAAGCATTTCAAAAGTTTGTGGTTAATAATATTACTAAAATACAGTAAAATAGTAATATTGTGGAACACTTTTTTAACATATTTTGAAATGTTTATTCCCATGATGGCAAAGCTGAATTTTCAACATCATTACTCCAGTCTTCAGTGTCACATGATCCTTCAGAAATCATTCTAATATGCTGATTTGCTCCTCAAGAAACATTTCTTATTATCAATGTTGAAAACAGTCAGAATCGCACCTGCAGGATATAATGCTCATTGTGCGTCTAGATTATATCAAGCAGTTGCAAGCATGACGCAACCTTCTCAGAGTGATAATCAGAGGGAGTCATGCGGACGCAAAATCATTACGCAACAGGTGATCGCAGAATCCACAGGGAAACGCAGAAATATTACTGGATTGATTCAGCTTTGCCATTATCATACATGATACATTTTTAAATATATTAAAATACAAAACAGTTATATTCAATTTGAATCATATTTCACAATAATGTATTTTTACTGTGTCTTGGTGAGCATTCATATATTATATATTATAATTAGGGCTGTCAAAAGATTAATCGCAATTAATCGCATCCAAAATAAAAGTTTGTGTTTACATAATATATGTGTGTGTACTGTGTATAATTATTTTTTTAGATATAAATAGTAATACACACACATGCATGTATATATTTAAGAAATATTTGCATACATATACTGTATATATATTTATATAGTTTATATTATATAAATATACATTTTTATATTTTTCTTAAATATATACATGCATGTGTGTGTATTTATATATACAAATTTAATTATACACAGTACACACACATATCAAACTTTTATTTTGGATGCGATTAATCGCGATTAATCTTTTGACAGCCCTAATTATAATATATATTATATTATATTATATATACATTTAATTTGAATTCCATGGAAGATTACAAAAAGTCATTCAGGTTGTGATCAAACAGGTTTTTTCCTGCATAATCAAACTTCAGAGGAATGTACATTTTTATTTATAGCTCAGCAGGTGTAATGAGAATTTCTCCCGTCCAGCATGAGACTTCACAAGCACATGTCAGATCTATAACGTCACTTTCTTTCTCCGGGACAGATGAAGACGTTTCTGTCAAATCAAAGTCCAATATCATGTAATGACCTTTCTGTTTACTGTACAGTTAAAAGCACACACAGTTTGTTGTTGACGTGCACCAATGAACTGTTGGTGCACACAGATACAATCTAGTAACTAGTCACAAGTCATACCTGAAATATTACATAGCACTGATATCACACTGGGTTCTGGCTGTGCTTCAAGACTGAGTTCACATGCAGCAGAGCTCACAGCCACACTGGAATTATATAAGGGGACAAACCGGTTGCAAACTGACTTGAGGCAGTCCGGCAAAACAGCCGAGGATCAAAACTGTCATGCAGAACTAATTAGTGTGTTTATGTCAAGTTTGAGACATCAGTCAAGTTACAGCCAGACTGGTGGCTTTGTGCACTCTATATTCAAGCTTTACACATCTTGTGCTTTTATTGAGTAACCTTATGTATGCAACAACTTGTCTGTGTCCGTTTCTGAATGAACCGCGTGGAGACAAAGACTGCACATCTTAAGTAAGATTCCAAATCAGGAAGGTTTATCATTTAAATATATTCAACACATTCTCACCCCAAGACGTCACTTTTTCGTCACTTTCAACCATGCTTCAATATCCGACGCACAAAGCACCCTTTAGCGTCCATATGTTACGCTTCGGTTATGGGTAGGTTTAGGCGTCATATAACTGACGCTTTCGAAAGTTCGTCAATATCCGACGCACAAAGCACCCTTAGCGTCAATATGAGACGCTTCGGTTATGGGTAGGTTTAGGTATGTGGTAGGGTTATGCGTCTCATATGGACGCTAAAGGGTGCTTTGAGCGTCAGATATTGAAGCAGGGTTGAAAGCGTCAGTATATGACGACTTGGGGATGAGAACGGGCATATATTATAAATTGACATTACAAATATTATATTTTTTTGGTCAGAAAGGATGCTTTAAAGTGATCAAGTGACAGTAAGAGATTTCTTTTTCAAATAAATTTTCTTTTGAACTTTTTATTTATCAGAGAAACCTGAAAACAAACTGTACGGATTCAACATTTAATATAATAAGTAGCACAACTGTTTTCAACATTGATAATAATAAGAAATGTTTCTTAAGTATCAAACCAGCATATTAAAATGATATCTGAAGGATCATGTGACACTGAAGAATAATGCTGAAAATTTTGCTTTGCCATCACAGGAATAAATTACATTCTACAATATAATAAAACCAAAATCAGATTAATTTGCAATAATATTTCACAATATTTCATTTTTTTCTGTATTTTTAATTAAATAAATGCAGCCTTGATGAGCACCATAGACATCCTCTGCTCAATATAGGAATCGGTGAACATTGCATAGGGACCCTGTGAATCAAATTGTGGCTTGTTTGTCTACAAGTTCACAGGAAATCTGAATGAAAGGAAACAGGAAGGAAGTGATGGCGATTTACTTTAAACCAGTCTCCCTCTGTCTCTCCACATCAGCAGTGACGGGAACTTGTCTGAACAATGCAGCTGGAGGATTTAGTCGAGATGTTGCTTTCTTCGTCACCAAGCAAATATCATTAACGTTACACTGAACGTACTCATAGAGTTTCTCAACTTTTTTGGTCTTATACACCACTACATCAGTGAAACTCAGGCACTTCTGACATTAAAATGTTCCTGCAGCTAATTTTTTTTTTTTTTCTTATAACTGAAAGACCAAAATAAGTTGATAGGTCACGAAATAGATTTTTATGAAACTGATTAAAAGCCCAGGTTGTATAACCCCATAAATCACAATTTAAATAATAATAGGCCTAATAATATAAAAACTCCATGAATGCTGGAATGTGATTTCTTGCTATATATTTGACTTACGTGCATTCTTGTGAAACTAGAAAAGGGAGTTAGTTCGAGAGTGCAGATTTAAGGGGTGTGCATTACTTCCCACTCTGTTTCGGAAAGAGTAACTGCTGATGACTGACATCGACGAGCTGCTCTCTCATCCTCCGATCATGCCATTTTTCAACGTGAACACAGAGAAACGACAGAAAACAAAGGGAATCGCTTCCATATTCAAGAGACTGCTGTTTACCATGATTTGGCCAAGTAAAATTGTTCCTGGATCAACATCTTTTTTCTGTTGGACCTGACTCCTGGAACATGATTCCTTTCTCCCAACCCTAACAATAATCACTTAAAACCATGCAGATGGAAACGATTGGCTGATTAATGCTGTTCAAGCTTCAAAATTCTCAGGGTTTTAGTCATCTAACTGTTGTGAAATCCTCAAAACTATACCACAGAGGAAAGCCCCAAACTCCCAAACTGGTCTTTGATGGGTATAGTGCAAAGATTTCCACAAGATCTTTCCATTGTCTTTGACCTGTGTTTACTTGGTTAGCACCCCTACAAACCACTAGCACATCAAAGAGACGGAACTCCCCGATTAATGACACTTTCAGACGTCAAACAATCCAGTTAATGCCCAGCAACTTCAGCTTTCAGTTGATGTTCTCTTATATTTGCATTTGTATTAGGTGTTTTTCCTGTTTAATAAGCTTCTTTCACCATTTATAAATCTGCTTTGGCACTTTTAGTTTTGTGAAAAGCACTGTATACTCAAAATGACCCTGTGTTTAGGTTTTGAAGTTATCTACTGATGTTTGTGTCTGTGTGTTCTGAGTATATACACAAGTGGTAAAAATAAAGTCATAACATTACATGTAGTATAATAAACCATGACTGGGTGGTGTGATGCTGTCTGGACATGGTTTATTTTGGTGTGCTTGCACAGCCTATGGCATTGAGCCTCTCTCTTCTCTCTTGACACTTATTTTTTAATTATTATTATTTATGAAGGCGGCATGATATCCTGTTTGAAACCATTTTATTTTATTTTTATGATACCCTGTTGAGATATTTTACATTTTATTTTCATGAGACCCGGTTGAGACTTTTTTTATTTCTATTGAATTAATTAATTATTTTGTTTATTTGTTTGTTTGTTTGTTTGTTGTTTTATATTGTATCTTCATGATTCCCTGTTTGGATTTTATTTTATTTCCATGATACTTTGTTGAGATATTTTTTTATTTATTTTATACCTGGTTGACACGTTATTTCATTCATTCATTCATTCGGTTGCGTTTATTTATTTATTTAGTTAGTTAGTTAGTTAGTTAGTTAGTTAGTTAGTTAGTTAGTTAGTTTATTTGGTGTTTTGTATCCTCATGATTCCCTGTTTGGATTTTATTTTATTTTCATGATACTTTGTTGATATATATATATATATATATATATATATATATATATATATATATATATATATATATATATATATATATATATATATATATATATATATATATATATATGTGTATATATATATATGTGTATATATATATATGTGTATATATATATATATGTATATATATATATATGTATATATATATATATATATATATATATATATATATATATATATATATATATATATATATATATATATATATATATATGTATATATATATATATGTAAGGAATAATTGACAACAGGCCGTTGAATTATTAGAAAAATAATGCACACCCGAGGTGGTAATGCGGTCACGACGCGAAGCGGAGTAATAATGTAAAAATAATGCACACCTTAGAACGTTCGTCAACCAATCAGATTCAAGCATTCAACGGCCCTGTAGTATAAATATATATATATATATATATATATATATATATATATATATATATATATATCTCCATGGGTGACAATTAACTTTTGACTCTTCCAAAGACTGATTTAACTTTCTATGTTTCATTTTTGTTTACGTCTCTGCCGAATAAAAAGGGTATTTTAAAAGTTAATTTTGCGCACACAAAAAACTTGCGTCATTTATTTCAAACAGCTATTAGATTAACTCTTCATAATTGGAGACAGAAATTATCCTTATCTTTCAATAATTTTGTAAATGTCTCTGTGACCTACATCATTTGTGAAGCTGGCCTATTTCTGTTAATGCATCTGCTATTAACCGTACATTTAATAAGCTCCATAAAGGAAGCACCAGCGCAGAAGCTGAAACTAGTTACTATTATTTTATTTTATTTCAGTTGCTAAGTGTTCTTGATGTTGGATAGAGAAGCTATGTCTCATAATATGTTGTACTAGATATCATGCAAAACATCTCAAATGGCAAAGTGAACTTTGACATTTATTCTTTAAAGTAAGAGAGCTGCACTGCCGTGGGATAATTGTCATCCTGTTTTTGTCATGTTCTTTCATTTCATAAGACTTGACACGCTTTATATCATATTTTATTTAACTATCTAAAACAGCAGTTGCTTCTTGTCTTTTGGGCTGCACACGACTGAGCAGGTGCCATGTGTCCTACAGGGTAAAAACACACTCTGGCCGAGTGGAAATCAAATATGAGCCCTTGGAGAGGCACATTTCCATGAAATCTCCCAATCTAAGTGTGCAGATTGGAGCGTGTCTTGTGATTCTTCCTGTTTTCCTGTTATTATTCCATTTCCTGTCTGTAAGCAGAAGGATTAAAATAACCGTACTGAAATGTATTGCTCTCTGGGGGAACCGTTTGTGTAGAAAACATTAAGGAGAGGTGCACGCCCCACAGCGTTAACATTTCACGAGCTCTCTGAGACTGACTCTTGGAAATGTGGGCATGTCAGGAACAAGATGTGAAAGATAAACTTTGTGACTGCATGTAATGATAACATTGACACCCGCACTAAGAGCACCCTGATAACAATTGTTTGCACTCTTGCCTACTTTCAAAATGACAGTATTGTTTGGAGCCCTCATGGTGAACGTTCTGTCAAGATTGTGGGTGTAATATCTGTTATTTCTCATCAAATGTCAAAAGTTATGCTAAGTGTTGTCTTCAGGTATAAAAACAACCTATTGCTTTTCCTCCCATTTCACATTTCTCTTCAAAATATGCAGAGGCAGATTTTTATGTAATATGATTTTATTTATTTTATATTTATTGACACTGAAATATAAAAGGATGTGTTAAGGTATTATTAGGCATTTACGCTAAATTTAAACGTAAATCTAAACGTCTAAATTTAGATAACCAAACAAACACCAATGTTTTGTTTTGTTTTGTTTTGTTTTGTTTTGTTTTGTTTTGTTTTGTTTTGCTTTGTTTTGTTTTGTTTTGCTTTGTTTTGTTTTGCTTTGCTTTTTGTTGTTGTTGTTTTTCTTTTCTTTTGTTTCCAAGATTAATAGCAACTATTTTGTTTTACCAAACAAGTTGGGCCTTTTGATGTATTTGACTTTGATTTGGACTAATCCATGACAGATTGTCTGCTTTCAAAACCCAATAAAGAAATGGGATCAAAATAAAACAATGTGAGTCTATAATCTAAACAAACTCCATGGTTGCTACGATGACATTGCATATTTAGGGCTTGTGCATATGCACCAACGCAAAATGTGTTGCAAGACATAAGGGAACCCTGGGGGTTTGTGTGTGCGAGAGAGAGACTGTGGGTGAGTTGTTCTTTTTTTAGACGGGTGTAACAGGAGACTAACCTGTGAGGCCGCATTGGCTTTGAACAACAGCATGCATTATTTAAGTTCATATTGCTTTCTTTTGCCATGTCAAATCCCGTCTCAATAGAAAAAACTACAGTTATGCAACACTACAAAAAAAATAATGAAGACGAGCACTTATTAAAAAGCACCTTCCTGCAGAAATCCCTTGCGGAGACAGATATCAAGATTTTAACGTTTGCCTCTCGCTATTTATTTAGTTAATCAACACTGTGATGCACTGCAATAATGCGCTTTCTTTAATTCAATTTCACGCATGAACCATTAAATCAATTAGGCGATTTTCTATTAGAGACAAAGTTGACTTCAAGATGGATTTTCCATGGGTGAGAATTAACTTTTGACTCTTCCAAAGACTGATGTTTACATCTCTGCTGAATCGAAGGGTATTTTAAAAGTTAATTTTGCACACACAAAACTTGCTACATGTATTTCAAACAGCGGTTAGATTACCTCTTCATAATTGGAGACAGAAATCATCCTTATCTTTCAATAATTTTGTAAATGTATCTGTGACCTACATCATTTGTGAAGCTGGCCTATTTCTGTTAATGCATCTGCTATTAACCGTACATTTAATAAGCTCCATAAAGGAAGCACCAGCACAGAAGCTGAAACACATTTTAACAGTTAGGTAATAGGTTGTTCCCTTATAGGCTATGCAGGCTCATTTTAGCATATCCGTTTATTGTTCTGCGCTGTGCAGTGTTATATACTATATGCACATGGAAGCTTTTGATGGTGAATCCCATGGAGGTGGGAAACTGAGAGCAGAGGAACATGGGAACTTGTTTGATGCTGCTGGAAAAGTCTTCAGATCTGAAATCTGACAGCCCCATTTTTAGCGTGGCTTATATTATCATGTCTAATAAGGTAGCAGGTTTATTACTTTACCCCTGATTAAATTCAGTGGCAGGTCTAATAATTAGTTTAACTGCATTTTAAGATTCTATTGATTCTGCCACTCAATTGTTTCATAATTTGAACTTGTTTTCATTTGCAGATCTGAATGGAGGAACATGTACAGCGATGAAGAGCTGCTAGTTTGTAGGAAGTGACCTCTCTGCCAGCATTATTAACACTCTCACCACAGGGAACATGCGGCTCCCCCTCAAGTGCAAACGTGCCAGCTATTGTGAGACTCCAAAGGGAATGTAATATGGTGCCTGTATGCTTCTGAAAGCATAAATGCGACAGATGATGTTGCAGAAAATATTCAACATCGACGTTCAATTGACTTTTTTTATTGGTGTTCACAGAAACAAACCACATTGTTTAAAAAATAATGGATTTTGTTTACACATTATGCATTTCATATATACATCTCTGTACATCAGGAACATTGGCTCTTTTGCACAGCAAAGATAAAACATGTTTGTAAGAACAATATTATGCACATAAATAACATAATACTTGTCTGAAATCCACCACAGTGCAAAACAAACAAACAAAGGAACATCCTGAAAGGAAAGTAGTTTTTGTAACTCGTTGTTCAACTAGTTTAGACACTTCTTTCGAAAGAAAGAAACAAATATAGAAAGAAATAAAGTGAGTTACATATTTCAGGACTGGTGTTTTCATTCAAACAAGAAAACATTTCCTTGAGGGAAACATGTTAGGTAAACAGATCTTTCCTAAAACCGCTTTCCCCATAGAGAGGTTAACAGAGACTTTAAGCGTCTTATTGCGCAGAGCAACTTCCATCCAGACCCCTAATGAGGGATTATTGTGCGAGTGTCTGCAAGTCCACAAACATATCCATGGCTTGTCTCAAAACCTATGAGCTGCCTACCTAGACAGCATTTTAGTGCACTTTGAGTTAGCGGATCTCAAAACCGCCACTGTAATAAAAGAAAGTGCATTACATTTGTCTTGGTTTCCATCTTCTTGTTTCTGATTCTGCTATTTAAACTCAATTCTCTTAATCAGTAAAACCATTTAAAATGTTTTTTTTTTTTTTTTTTTAAAGTGCAGGTTGTAACTTTGGCACCACTTTGATTTTACTTAAGGCGGCAGTTAAGTGAACTTTTTTACACTTTTGGCCCAAACATGATGTCTAGGTAGGCATGCAGCTCACTAGGTTCTCACACACATCCCGTGAATAACAGCGCGCTTTCAAGTCAAATGGATGAAGTGGCACAGTCATGCACTCAAACGCTCATCATCATCATCATCATCACTATTACCATGTAACATCGCATGTCATTGCTGGGTACAAGATTGTCTTTATTCTAGAACGATCAGCCGACTTCTTGCATTTTCCTATCCACAAAGCCATTAGACAGAGAAACAGTCTCTTGGTTGCTCTCTATGGAGGACTCGCTGCTCGTGCTCTCCCCGGACAGCAGGCGAGTCACTCTCAGATCGGCTTTTAGCGTCTGCACGTCGTTCCCTATACTCATGGAGCCCAAGTCATTGATGATCTGACACAGTTCTTGCTTGCCGTTAGACACACAGTCGCTGTCGTTGTCCAGAATATCCTCGCACTCAAAGTGCATGGCTTTCTCCTCTTCCTCTTCCCCGACCAGGTCCTCCGTGATGGAGCCCAGCTTCGGTGCGCTCCTGCTGCGCTCCACCGGGGGTTTATAGTAACACTGTCCGTTTAGCAGCTTCCTCAAGGGCACCAAGGGAATCGTTTGCTCCCCGATCAACTGCTGCTGCTGGTGCCTGGCATCGTCCCTTCTTTTGAGTCTTTTAAACTCGGCCAGGGCTGTCGCTGAGGTCTGGTAGAGAAGCAGCGCCATGGCCTTCGCCTTCTCCGGCTTGGACACCAGCACGGCGTGGCAGCGCAGCATCACCGCCTTGTGCTTCATCTCGTGCCGGTAGATCCAGGCGAATATCTTGGGGAGCCGCGGGTCTGCGACGCAGTAGGTGATCCTGTGCAATAAATAGAGATGTCCGGGTCTCTTCGCCTTTTCGTCGACGTGGACCATGCGGATGCCCTGCGAGCTGATGGTGAGCTTCATCTTGGTGCCGTTCTTCCCCATCTCGCTCTTGCCCCATATCTTACTGACGGCCACATCCGTGCATCCGTCCCCCTTGGACTGAATGGTGGTGGCATTCCCCAGATACAAGACCGTATACGTAGGGTCCTCGCTGGTGATCTTCGCCTTTTTCCTCTTGGATTTGAACATGCTCCCGACTCTGTTGAGTGCGCTTTCTGGGCAGGATTTGGCGAATGAGGTGAGCGCGGAGTAGTTGAGGCTCACGGCATAGCCCTTCTGCTTGGACTGCTGCTTGTCTTCCTCGATCAGCTCGAACTTGTTCTTCTTCCAAGGCAACATACTGGTCGTCTTGAGGACAGTGAAGATGCTAAATCTACTGTAGTAATTCTATTACGCCTAAATTCTACCTCGAAACCGGCTTTAGTCATCTATCGACTTGCTTTAAGACATTTTCAAAGTTGCAGAGCACTTCACTGACCGGTTGGCGGTGGAGTATCGCGTCGGACGCTATAATCGCCGCATCACTAAATAACACACTGCACAATACAAGCGTGAATCAGTGACTTATATACCGGAATGAACCAATTCAGATTCACAGAGGGGAGCGAGGACGATACCAAGACGAGGATTAAAGGGACAGTTCACCCATAAAGGAAAATGTGGTCATCATTTACTCACTCCCATGTTGTTCCAAACCTTTAGTGAACACAAAATTATATATTTTAAAGAATTGACAGGTGACGGTACCCCTTGACTTCCATAGTATGTTTTTTCCGTCTATGGAAGTCAATAGAGCCCAATCAACCCATCAACTGTCTGGTTACCAACATTCTTCAAAATATTTTCTTTTGTGTTCAACAGAAAAAAAGAAACTCATACAGGTTTGGAACAACAAGAGATAAGTTTATGATGACAACGGGTTTTTTTTCGGCATCTCTTTAAATGTGCCTGGAATTAATATATTTATTAATTAGTTATTTATTCAAGTAAAGTGTTACTCGTCTGTTCTCATTTATATACATACTTATGCGTATGTAAGACAGTAGGCTAAAGACTGGTTAGTTTGGTGACAATAAAATGTTTGTCTTTGCTAATAATATATCTTTAGTGATATTGATACCTACATAAAAACAAAACACAAACTATTGTTTGAATTTCTGTAAGGTTAAAAATGGCAAAAAACTAAGAATACAACCTGATATTCTAAGTAACAACAACAACTATAATAATAATAATAATTATTATTATTATTACGAGATATTCTGCAATAATGAAAGTAATAAAGTTTAAGCATTCATCCTGTTATTATAGATTTATATCAACAAAATGTAATTGTTAATTAAATATTACAATGATTAAATACACACAAGTATTATTATTAATGTTTACTTATTATTATTATTATTATTATTGCCCCTCTTTTATCTAACAGAGGCATAGAGCAGGAAGAATGGTTTGGGCGAATCTGAAACTTGTTCTTTGATTCCCTCTGCTGGTGACATGCTAACAATACAGTTTGCAAACATCCGGAACTATTCAAAGCAATGCCTTTGGATTTCCCAGGGACATATTTTAGTGAGACACCCTAGCCCTAGAGCAACCCAAAATATGTATATTTTCGCTGTAATCTCAGTCAACCTTTAAAAAGTAAACATATGCACTCGACTAAGCTGAACAAACCTAAATAAAGGATCTATTCTTGACGCCTCATTGCTCTAAAGAGGAGGTTCCTCTCATACACCAGTCCGTGTGACTTCCTTCCTTTGCCATAACAAACATACCACATGGGAGTTCTGTCTATTCGTATATCCACGAACAGCTCGCTGACACATTTATATCGCTGTTTCTGTAAAAGTATCTAATATGGGAAAGAAGAAGACTCACGGAGAAGGCTCGGGGTTAGGGAGAGCTTTAATAAAGGAGAGGCTGAACGCAGGCCGTGGATACAGGAGAAATGACACATGGGTAAGAAAAAGTCACTGTCTGATCATAAAATTGCTCTTTCACCTATAGCATTAGTCTTATTGTAAAGCTCTATTAATATAGAACATTTATAAAATAATTGGAGATACCATGACTTATTATTTTGTAATTTTTTTTATAAGGGGTCGACAAACGTACGATATGAGTAACATAAGTGCAGAAACAAATATTTATGGATTTAAAAGGGTTTTCATCATAAACCAAAACACATGGACTACAAAATATCCTGTTGTAATAGATTATATTTCTTTAGACAAGAGGTAAACATCAGTAGATGTAAATTAAGCTAGAGTTGTTCAATAAATCTGATGTATTTTCATTGTTTTATGTCTTTTAGCTCCACACCAGCGAGCTGAATGATGGATATGATTGGGGTCGGCTAAACCTACAGTCTGTCACAGAGCAGAGCTCTCTGGATGACTTTCTTGCCACGGCTGAACTCGCTGGAACTGAATTTGTTGCAGGTTGGTGGTAATGATATCTCTGGATTATTTAATAGTGATTATTTAAATAGTGGCTAATGAATCAGAAGTCTCGCACATTAAAATAATTTCTTCTGCTTTGCAAGTGTTTAATAGTATATAAATAATACTTAAAGGTATAGCGGAGGATCTTTCCAAATTTTAGATAAGACCCGCCCTCTCCACTTTTTGAAAAGTTTGATTGATTCACCAGAATGATTGACAATTAGGAGGACCAATAGTTCAGGTTACCCACCAGGAAGTAAAACATCCTCCGCTATACCTTTAAATAACCCTGCTAGTAACAAATCTAAATATGTGTTATTGTTTTGCAGAGAAAATGAACATAAAATTTGTCCCAGCTGAAGCAAGGGCTGGCTTGCTTTCCGCTGAGGAGTCCAGACGACTGAAGAAACTCCATGAGGACAACAAAGAGCTCTTGCGAATCCCCCGAAGGTATGTTGTTGTGGAATTAAATGTGATTATTTTTTTTTTTTTTACCTGTAATAAAGTTCCACTGATCTGCCATAGATACACAATTATGCAAAAGCAAATGTATTCAGGATTGTGTTCTGTCACCGCAGGCCTCCTTGGGACGAGAGCACAAGCTCTGAGGTTCTACAGCAAGCCGAGAGGGACAGTTTCCTTAAATGGAGAAGAGAACTGGCTGGGTGAATGTTTGATCAATTTAGTCCAAAGACTAGCAAATCAGATTCTCCAACAGGAAAGTGTTTGTGAGCAAATGCACTCTCTGTTATAGGTTGGAAGAGGAACAGAAGTTGATTCTTACCCCTTTTGAGAGGAATCTCGATTTCTGGAGGCAACTCTGGAGAGTTATTGAGAGGAGGTGAGCTCTTCTACCATGGATATTTTATTTGTACTTTTACTATCTAATCACACTGTGATATAAGCATGATGGTTTCTTAGGGGCCATTTACACTACAACTGAAAACAGAAAACTTCTTCTGGCCGCTCATTTACACGACAACATAGTTTTGGGGGCCTGAAAATGCAAACTTTTGAAAACTATACTGTTTTTGTCTCGGTGTAAACTACAAAATCGTGAATTTGTGAAAACGTTGACGCCATGCACATGCGTATTACGTGTTCAGTCTTTAGGTTTGTAGTGTTTCTTTACAAAGTGACATCGCCAACTACTGGCCTGGCAGCAGAATACAGCGTTTTTAGTCGTATTTGCAGATCCGTGTGAACGGGGATCGTTTTGACAACGGTGTCGTCTGTATGCAAAAAATGCAAAGGAAAACCGTTTCTGTTTTTAATACATCGTTGTCGTGTAAATGTACCTAAGAATACTAATTTTTTGTTTAATCCTCAGTGATGTTGTGGTTCAAATCGTTGATGCCAGAAACCCGCTGCTTTTCCGGTGTCCAGATCTGGTAAGTAACAATTAGACATTGGCTCAAAACAAATACACTTGCTCTTCCTATTTTAATCATACTTCATTTTCTGTCTCCATCAGGAGAAATATGTAAAAGAGGTCTCTATTCACAAAGTAAACATGCTTCTGCTGAACAAAGCTGACCTGCTCACTAGAGAACAGCGGCGAGTTTGGGCCAGATACTTCCAGAAACAGGGGATCAGAGCGGTGTTCTGGTCTGCTTTAGCTGAGGCTCAACGACTCGAGGCAGAAGAGAAGGTAAGATATTACCTATATATATATATATATATATATATATATATATATATATATATATATATATATATATATATATATATAAAATATGTATATGAATGTGTATTTATGTATATGTACTTTTATTTAGCAATTAACTGATTACAAATTACATTTGTTACAAAGAATAATATTTCAAATAAATGTTTTTCTTGTGAACTTTTTAGAGATTAATCGATTGTATTCCTTATTTATAAGTCGCTTTGGATAAAAGCGTCTGATAAATGTAAAAGTTCTATTCATAAAAATATTCTGGAAAAAAATGTACTGACAAATGTTTCTTGAGGAGCAAATCAGCATATTAGAATGATTTCTGAAGGATCATGTGACACTGAAGACTGGAGGAATAAATTACAGTTTAAAATGTATTAAAATAGAAAACAGTTGTTTTAAATTGTAATAATATTTAACAGTTTTACTGTTTATACTTATATTTGATGAATACAGCCTTTTCAAGCTTGGTGACTCCTTTCAGAAACATTAAAAAAATCTTACCGACCCCAAACTTTTGCACGGTATTGTATATCATTTTTGAATTAGGCTAACCTGAATATTTGTGTTATGATGCACATGAATTGGTAAGTTTTGAAGCGACTCATTCTTGTCAGCAGCATTATTCTTTGAGAACTGAGTGTTTATTCTTCTGTTTCTCCTCAATGCCTGGTGTTTAAGGGAGAAGAGCTGATGGACCAAGAGGATCCGAGTGATACAGAACAGGAAGAAGCCTCCAAAAATGCCACAGATCATCATGAGGAAAATAGCACTTCACCAAATGAAGAGATAGATGAGAGTGAGCAGGATGAAGAAGAGGAAGGTGAAGCAGGGAAAGTCTGTGTTGATGATAAAGAGTGGCAGACATGCTCTGAGGAATCAGGAGATGAAGATCACGCTGAGGAGAACCCAGAATCCACAGCGGCTTTTTACAACTCGAGCCGTTTGTTACGTAAAAATGAGCTGCTGGAAATTTTTAAGTCTGTGCATTCTGGGCTGACATGCAAAGATGGACAAATCACAGTTGGATTGGTGAGTTTAAACAACAGTTCTATAATCTATCAAACATTTATGACACTGTCCATCAGAACTCATATTCATATTTTCACTCTAAATTCTCATTAAGGTGGGATATCCTAATGTTGGAAAAAGCTCCACCATCAACACCATCATGAGGAATAAGAAAGTCTCAGTTTCAGCCACACCTGGACACACAAAGCATTTTCAGGTGACTATTTCTAATTCAGGAACAATTCACAATGGAGTTACTGATATTTTCACACTTTCCATTACTCTTAAGAAACTCTGAACTACTTCCTTACACCACCAATTTTCAAGTTGTATACCAATAGCGGTCAACCAATCTGAATCAAGAATTTAGCAACTAGCAATGTATAAGCATGTTTACATGCAATAACAAGCTCACTGTTCTTGGGGTTTAATTGACTGTTGGTGCGTCTATGTTTCAGACTCTGTTTGTTGAGCCTGGTCTCTGCCTGTGTGATTGTCCTGGACTGGTCATGCCATCTTTTGTGTCCACCAAAGCCGAGATGATTTGCTGTGGGATCCTACCTATCGATCAGATAAGAGATCATGTTCCAGCCATCTCTTTGATATCCTTTTTAAACAGCAATGACCAGAACAATTGCATTTTTGCTTGATCTTTTAAGTTGTATGAAACACATAAAAATGTTAAATGTAGGGCTGTCAAACGATTAATCGCGATTAATCGCATCCAAAATAAAAGTTTGTTTTTACATAATACATGTGTGTGTACGGTGCATAATTATTTTCTATATATAAATACACACACATGCATGTATATATTTAAGAAATATTTGCATGTATATACTGTGTATATATATTTATATTATATATAATTTATAGTATATATAAATATTTTAGATATAAATAACACATTTTCTTAAATATATATATGCATGTGTGTGTTTATATATAGAAAATAATTATACCCCGTACACAGACATAAATTGTGTAAACACAAACTTTTATTTTGGATGCGATTAATCGTGATTAATCGTTTGACAGCCCTAGTTAAATGCATTACAAATTTATGATTTCTGGGTTAGTAAGTATCTTATGCTCACCAAGGCTGCATTTATTTGATGAAAAATTCAGTAATATTGTGAAATATTATTACAATTTCAAATATTATTTTAGTATATTTAATTAAATATAGCCATTACTCCAGTCTTCAGTGTCACATGACCCTTCAGAAATCATTATAATATGCTGATTTGCTGCTCAAGATTTTTTTTTTATAACAGTGGTGCTGTTTCATATTTTTGTGTAAACTGCGATACATTTCTTTTCAGGATTCTTTCATGAATCGAAAGATAAAAAGTACTGCATTTAATTGTAATAGAAATCTTTTGAAGCATCATAACATCTGACAAAGTTTGAAGAGCAGGATGTTGCCCTTAACCTAAATACGTATGTCAGACTATCCCTCGAACTGTGCTGGAGGGGACCTACGGTATCAACATCATCAGACCGAGGGAAGACGAGGACCCTGATCGACTGCCAACCTATGAGGAGCTGCTAATGGCATATGGATGTCAGTTAACTTTGCAAGATGCACACATTAAGGCATTTTACACCAAAAGACTCTGCCACTACTGACCAATCATAATTTATTTTCTTCATGCAGATATGAGAGGCTTCATGACAGCACACGGCCAGCCAGACCAGTCAAGATCAGCCCGTTATATTTTGAAAGACTATGTCAGTGTAAGTGCCTCTACATTTGCCACTACCAGCTCTGAATTTTATAGTTGAACATGGCGAATGGGAGATGCTAATCTGGTGTTTTCTGAATCTCTGCAGGGAAAACTCCTTTACTGCCACCCTCCACCCCACATTGACCCTAAAGACTTCCAGCCTCAGCACGCCAGGTTTGCCACGCAGACAGCAGATGCCGAACTGATCTCTAGCAATGCCAACAAACCATCAAAAGTCAAACGCATAGAGAACACAGTGGATAAAAGTTTCTTTCATCAAGTGAGATTCAACCCGTGAATTTATTTGTTTTGTAATAATGTTCAGCTGACATATAAATGTCAGTGTATAAATCACTGTGCTCAAAACCTGTAATTTTTCATAGGAAAATGTGCGAGCGCTGACCAAGGGTGTGCAGATGGTGATGGGTTATAAGCCTGGAAGTGGTCCTGTTGGGCCTGCAAATGCAAACACAGAACAACAGGCTGGGAAGCCCTGGAAAAAACATGGTAACCGTAACAAGAAGGAGAAAGTGAGAAGACTCACCAAACATCTGGATGCGTGATCCCTGATCTAATCAGTTTGCAAGCTCAACCTCAAAGATGTCAGGATTTCATACACTCTTTAATGCAAAGACTCTTTAATGAATTTTTCAAATTTCACCCTACATTGAAGTGATTGATGAGTGCTGCTGGACATTTGGACATTCCTCTTTGTTTGAAATTTCATCACTTATAATAATAAAGAAATTGTCACTATTTTATCAGTGTATGGGATGGCAAGATTAATGGTCTCACAGATAAACGCTAATAAAAGTTCCTTGATAATGTAGTTTTATTCTTACAAAAAAAATGCTGATTTAATTTCAGTAGAATATATGGATGTCTTGCAAAGCTGACAATTATCATTTAAGTTTAGTGACCTTTTCTCATTGTAATTTCTCTCAAATTCATCATTGGGACTGCGGCTTCTCCGAAGCTATTTAAATATGAGGTATAAAATGTATCTTAATATATAAGGGAATGTGTATTTTTTGTTATATTTTGTTGTATACATGTTTTTCCATTCATTCTAATCACGCTTAGAATTATTTCCTGCAGTATCTCAATGACAGGAGATCATAAACTTGCATTACATTAACTTACAAACAGTCTTTTAGGAAATGTTTTTGTGAGTCCTTATACTCACTCCCTATAAAATTACAAATTGTGGGAGGTCAAATATAATCTTAACTTTGAACTATACTAATACTAGGGATGTACATGTACGAGCTACATCACAGGATAGACTAGCATTCACTTACCAACCGCAGCCAATCAGCTGGGTGAACGTTACGGTACGTAATTAATATGTATGAGCCACGCATGTGGGCGTTACCAAAAAGATACAGGTGAATCAGACGGGCGATCGGTAGTACCATCCATACAGCTGGCAGCTAATGATAGAAGTTAGAAACAAACATTTGGATTTTCTCGGAGTTTCTTCTCCCTCAATGGATGACAGTATAAGTGAAACATATGGATAAAATCACATTCTTAGACATTGCCCACCGATGGAGCCCAGAGTTTGTTAAAGGTTGTCTTTCGACATATGAAGGACATATTTGCATCTCGGCTGCTCTTTACGTCTTGTCTGCTTTTATATTACTGGTTTCCTGTTCACTGTGAGTATCATGTGATTACAATTACCCGAAGTTTGTAAATGGATAAACTATTAATTTGTTTTCCCTCTCAGTCTTCTTTATCACAGATGTAAAACGCGAAGCAGGAGTATGGGCGATGAAGCAGCCTTCGCCTTGTATTGTTTCGTGGGCAACTTATGCAGCGCAGTGGGCGCTTACCTTTCCAAACAATTTGATTTTCAGGTGAGAAATTAGACACAAGTTCGCAGAACTGTTTTATCATTACCGTAGTATTGTAATTAAAGGGATAGTTCACCCAAAAATGAAAATTCTATCATTAATTACTCACCCTCATGTCGTTTTCTAAACCTAAGACTTTCGTTCATCTTCGGAACACAAATGAAGATCTTTTTTGATTAAATCTGAGAGCTTTCTGTCCCTCCGTTGACAGCTACGCAACTACCACTTTTACGCTTCAAAAAGTTCATAAAAAGATTGTAAAACTAACCCATATGAATTGACTGGTTTAGTCCAAAATTTTCTGAAGAGATTCGATCGCTTTATAAGACGAACAGATTAAATTTAGGCTTTTATTCACATATAAACATTCATCAGTTGGCACATCAGTTGTGGTAAATGGAAGCTCAAGCATGCTTGGTTGACGTGCGATAACCAATGAGGTTCATTCTCTGCTGCTTCCCAATTCGCCTACTTATACTATGCCCTAAAAAAGTATACTGTTTTTATGAAGAAAAAGTGCATACTTTTGAGTGTGTAGCAGAAGAGCTTTGGGACATACTGCTTCGTCATAATTGCATCTTTAACGGATGCTCTGTCGCTTAGTTCCCGTCACTTTTTAAACTGAACCGTCAATAATTTTGTCACAGTTAAAATCCAACATATTCAATTTAATTTAATTTCCTATCGTTTCAGAGAGAAAGAGAAATATAGGAGCACGTTGATCTGCCAGTCGTGGGTCTTTCATGCGGAGAACTCCTCATGTGTTTGCAATTTGCATAATGATGCATTTAAAGGTTAATGACCAAACTTATCTTACAAAAGTTCGCATTGCTGTTGCAGATGAAACATAATCTGGATAACATTGAATAAATATCTCTTTGTCAGGTTAGATACTGATAAGTAATCAGTCAAACCCGAGTCCTCGTCCAACACACAATGAGTTGTGGACAATAGTGGCTGTGTTGACCAGGTATCTTTGGAATACTCATTTCAACATACTACGATTTGGGACACACTAATTCAAAGTAGTTGTGTAGACTGTCAATGGAGGGAGAGAAAGCTCTCAGATTTCATTAAAAAGCTCTTCATTTGTGTTCTGAAGATGAATGAGAGTCTTACTGGTTTGGAACGACATGAAGGTGTTTAACTAATAACAGGTTTTTCATTTTTGGGTGAACTATCCCTGCAAGAGCTTTGAATCAATGACGGTTGAAACCTGCCGAAATGTTTTTTGGGGTATGAAACAGAGGAGTGTAGACATCATCAGAGTGAATTTGGATAACATTAAAGCAATTGTGTGTGAAATAGAGAGAGGTAACAGCTTTTGGGAACCTGTAATGCTGCCTTGTCAGACCCTGCTGTCACGTGATTCACTTCAGCACAAAGTGGTACAGAAGAGAGAAGTTTGAACATCACTAGAGTGAATTTGAGCTTTACAGACAGTTTGTCAATAAAAGAAGAATGATTAAACTATAAATGATTTGCCACAAAATTTACTATACTACAAATACTACAAGAAAGCAATGCTAACATTCTACTTTTTCTTATAAACGGCCCTTTGAAGAACTCTGTTCTGTGCATCTGTTGCAGATTTCTATGGCTTCATTTATGGCAATTTTGGATGTCGTTCATTTCCTGTCAATATCTTTCTCCATTTATTTATGGTATAAGTCAAAAATAGGTAAGGGTTAGATACCACACACACACACACACACACACACACACACACACACACACACACACACGTACACATATCACTCATTGGTGTAATTGTGCTGTCACAATAAATGGTGTATCATTTGTGCTTTTAAGGAAAGAAAATGAGAATGATTTCCAGGAGGCGGCGGCAGAATTTTCTAGCTGTGTGTCTGCTGTTTGTAATGGGCGGCAGTGTTTACCTGGGTTTACCAGTCCATTCGAGTGCAAAATCTCCAACTCCATCCATGAGGAGACTATTTGGCTTCTTCCTCAATGTAAGTAAAGTCATTCTCAAAAGAGAGGAGTATATGGAGCCATACCATATGTAAACTTATGGCTAGCAGCCATATCACCCGGTAGCCTAAGACTGGTTGCTCACTGAAGCTAAGCAGGGTTGAACCTGGTCAGTACCTGGATGGGAGACCTCCTAGTAAAACTAGGTTGCTGCTGGAAGAGGTGTTAGTAAGGCCAGCAGGGGGCGCTCACCCTGTGGTCTGTGTGGGTCCTAACGCCCCAGTATAGTGACGGGGACACTATACTCTCAAAGAGCATCGTCCTTCGGATGAGATGTTAAACCGAGGTCCTGACTCTCTGTGGTCATTAAAAATCCCAAATTTGCCCATTGGCCTCCTAATCATCCCCATATATACTCATTGGCTTCATAAATCGGTCTCCTCTCCACCTATAAGCTGGTGTGTAGTGGATGTTCTGGCACAATATGGCTGCCGTCGCATCATCCAGATGGATGCTGCACATTGGTGGTGGTTGAGGAGATTACCCTTCTATGTAAAGTGATTTGAGTGCAGAGAAAAGTGCTGTATAAATGTAATGAATTATTATTATATTCAAAATACTGATAAGTCTGTTTTAAGCAAGAGTACCACCTGGACTTTACATGCGTCTTTTGGGAACAGGACCATACTGAGAACCTTGGTTACGTGCTGGGTCTTCTGTCCTTCGCAATTAACTGGACTGCCAAGTTTCCCTTCGTCCTGAAAGCTGTGAGTAGCATTTTTTTTTTTTGTTCTAAGTAATGATTTTAGCACATTATCATGCCTCTTGCTTGGCTTAATAAATTAGTTGTGCACTAATTTCATAATATTTTCATTAAATGAAAGAATTCAGTCGCAAACCACTGTTGGATGCAATGCATGTGAGCATCATACCCAAGTCCTCATGCACTTTGTGCACTAAACTGTGCACTTGTCTTTTCTGTCTTTTTCAGAATAGAGGAGAGCAGAGTTCTGCTGTGCAAGTGTCCTCTAGAGTTCTGTCTTCTGTTGCTGGAGCTCTGTACGGCTCTGCCATTCTTCTCTATGACACAGAGCTAAGATCAGTTATCAGAGCAATGCCATGGATACTCTCTGCTATTAGCTGTGCGGTTCTGGATCTTTCTGTATCCTTTGACACATGCTGTGAGTGAATGTAGGTCTGCATTATCGGAAAGTCTGCATTTAAATGTTTTGCTTTGGTGCTTTTTTATGCCTTAAGTATTGGTGCCTGCAAAGGCAAGCATTAAAGTGCCCCCATTATGCTTTTTCAGATATTACCTTTCATGTAGTGTGTAATATAGCTGTTTGTGAATGTAAATGGTCTGAATAAGTTAAAAAAGATCAAAGTGCACAACAAATGGACTTAATGTCTCCTAAAAGAACTGATTCTGAACTGCCTGAAACGAGTCTCCAGTAATTCCAGTCTTTCTTCCTGCTCGAACAACGTCTGTTTGACCCACCCTCAAACACTGTAGTTTTAGTTGAGGCCTGGAAGACCTGCAAGTTTGGTTCAGGTTGTTGACATGTCGAGAAGACAGTGTTTTCTGCTCTGCAAAAACAAATCCACTTTGCATGCACTTCCAAACGATGAGGACTCGGGCTCGAATTGATACAGTAAAACCAACGCCATCGTTACTGTTCGTATCATAAGTGCTGAGGAAGCCTCTGGAGATGAAATTCAGATATGGAAATGGCCATTTCATTTTCCAACTTGTGCTTTGTTAGACCAATCAGAGCAGAGTTGGCTCTTGGAAAGGATAGGTTTAGAGAAATCGGATCCTGAATTGAACTGTTTCAGACACTGTGAGAAATGAAAAGAGGTGATGCTGCAAAGTATATTGAGAAAATTAGTGTTTTTTGACCTTGGATGGATGTAAACCTGGTGTAGGAGACAAACTAGGAATATTTAAAGTACCATAATAGTATTTGTGGAAATTCTAAACGTGAAATTATGTACCTGTTCTCTATCCTCTCTTTAACTTTGATCTTTCAGATCGTGGTCACCATCTGTTTCAGATCCTGCCATAAACGCCGTTCTGTCCGGTCTTTAGACTCGGATACTGAGTCTTTGCTAGGTGACTCTTCTGGCCAGGGTCAGCTGTGCAACAACAATGTTGAATGCTGCAGGAAGAAGCCTCTCAGCAAGAGGCTTTCAGCAAGAGGCATCTCTCCTAAAGGGACCGACATGGGACTCTACATGGATGTCAACATACAGCCAATGAGGAAGGTTTGCACTAGTTTTTTCATTTTGGTAAAGTCGTTATATGGTGTTTTGAATTGTCTATAAGGTATGTTAATGATTAACTTCAAGTCATGACTGGTGCCTCGCCAGGTTTGTTTAAAGGAGGTGACCATCTCACGGGATGGCTCATCAGAGAGTCTTCCTCTGAAGAGGACTGTCAGGGTGGTGCGGGTTGATGAACCGTGTTCATATGGCACCTCGACTGATTCATCCTCTCTCGGCTCTGAACTAGAGGTTAGAACCTCATTCTTTTTTCTATTCAGAGGGATCCATACCTCTATTGAACATTGTGTAGTGGTTGAAGGCTGCAGTACTGCTCTCTGAGGGTAGATGGTAGCAGAGTTTTCAGTTTGCTGAAGGAAGGTGACTTGAAACATGGAAAACATGAAAAGTAAAAAAAACTGTTTATTGAGTGTCTTGATAGACTTTCAAATGGATTTATCTACAGTCTTTATTGAACATAACGCTTGCACACTTTACAATCTAATCACTCAATATAACATCTCAATTTAAATTGTACCTGCAACCATTTTGATGAAAATGTTGTTGTTGCATTCTAGTACTTTCTTGGCTCTCTAAGTCGCTTTTGAGAATGCCAAGTGATTGAGGATGTCATTTAATCTAAAACAAAGGCAAATCGCCCTGGACGAAAACAATTGAACTTTGTTTTATTCACTAAACAGGAAAAAGCTAAGCATGTGAACCTCCTCAGACACAGTGTGCGATAAAGGACAACCCAGAGTTCAGACCATGACATCTTTCTTGATGTCAAACGCTGTATTCCAGTGATAAATGTAAGATTTCCGACAGCTCTTACTGTAGGTTAAGCCTTTAATTTCTGAGCCAACAGCATCAGTCACCATCAGGCGAAATTGTAATAACAGGTTATATAAAGACTTCTGACTAGCTGTGAGAGTTGAATAAATAATTAAATGGATCTAAAAAGTGTCTGAATGAGAAACGATTGTGGGCATATGTGGGCACATTTCTGACTAATCAAAATGGGACATTCTTGCAATTCCATTCCATTGAGGCACTTACTGTAAGCAGCTGTGAAAGAGAAAGCTGGGCTTGGTGTTCCAGAAGTTCATGTTGTTGCTTGATTGTTCTGCTGTTAAAGATCTATAATAAAGGAACAGGGCAGGACCTCTCTGCATCGGAAGTGGTACAAAATGCTTGTTCAGTCTACTGGAGATATGGCCCGCGACTGCTATTTTAAGAGCGGGTCTGTCGCCCGCCCCATGCATGGAGAACAGTGGACCGGCTGAGGGGTTTTCTGAACCCTGTTCTCTGAGGAGGGGCTGTTTGTTTCTGTGCGTATGAGTAACTAAACACTCACGTCAGCTTTTCATGCCTTAAAGGAATAGTTTAGCCCAAAATAAAATTGGCCATCATTTACTCACCCATATCTCGTTCCACACCCAAATGAGTTTGTTGGTTCTGCATAACACAAAAGTAGATTTATTTCTTTTATTTATATATTTTTAATTATTTATTTAATGCATTTATTTTAATTAATTATTCATTAAATGTATTTATTTATTAAATTATTATTATTTTTTTGCTTGGAAGTTTGTATCATTGTTAATAGGCTTTTATGTGCCATAACTCTATTTATTCAGTCTTATCATTCATATTCTAATTCTTTTATAAACCATTTTTATGTTTTCTTTGATTTATGCAGTGGGACTTTGAAGAAACAAAAACGCAGTGGATCCCGGTAGAGGAAGCTCCTGAAGATCTTCAGAAATCAGAGGCGTTCCCTCTCCAGGAGTGGCCAGTGGGTTCGATTTCAGAGTCTTCCGACAGACCTGGCACTCGTATTTGCATCTGCAATCGCGCACCTCTAGTGGAGAAGTTGGCATCCAAATAATTTTAAAACTGGACCCTGTGCCACTAAGTTGAATGATCATGCATTAATTATATAACATGATTTGAGTGTAAGTTTAATAAAGCAGTGTAAAACTGGATGTCATGTTCATTTACAGTGCAAAGCCATCATTTACATCAGGTTTTATATGTAACTCATGTGATCAGGCACATTTTTGAGAAGACTGACGGTGTCTCAAACCTCAGAGCTGGTCTGACCAGTTGTAGTACCAGCTTTAGAAGGCAAACTAAGGCTCTCGGCACTTCCCTGTCATTCAAGCTGATGGCTTTTTCCATTGTCGTCCCCTTTCCTCTCCAGAGCCACGTCGCTGATTAATGGGATGGCTCTGAAAACCTTATCGGACCTGTCGTTTGCATAGACGATATAGAACACTGACAAATGAAGGGAGGTGTCACATTGACTGCCCTAATAAAACAATATCACCGTTTTGCAGGCTCGCCAGGTCGAGAGGTCACTTCCTTTATTTTGATAGTTTCTGTCGGTTTATTTGAGCTGGACTGGACATGACCCAACAGCACGAGATAAGGCGTAGACGAGACCGTGAGTGTATTCAGCGTCCCCGCTGGTACCAGACTCGGCCTGCCTTGGCTTGCGTCTTTGCCTCCCATGCTCTTTGTATCTCAGTCAGTCGGGTTTAACAGATTGGCATTCAGGAGACTTCCTCAAAGCATGATAGCAAGACAATGTGTTGATTAGAGTATGTCAAGCTCATGAGGACGTTTCTTGTCCTGGTGGCTTTGCGTTGGGGATGTGAATAATGCGTAGGCTCACACAGAATCTGTGGAACTCAGCAGAAATTTCCAACAAACTGAAATGCCTGTCATTCACTAAGTTCAATTAATTCTGTGTCTTTTGCATATTTGTTCGCTAAATAACTTCTTGTTGTTCACTGAATAAAAATAGGGGTCCAATGTTATTATACAGTGGGGCTGCAGTTTTCTAGCATAGTTTTATTCAGATTTTGTTCAATATATAGTAATTTTTTATGTTTATTTTGTCTATTTTAATATTCCTATTTAGGTTTTATTTATTTTTAGTTTAGTTATAGTTTTTATTTATTTCCAATTTATTAAACTTTATTAAACTTCAGTTATTTTTGAAGGTAACATTTCCAATTTGAATTGAAGTTTTTCACATATATTTTATGTTATTTCAGCTTTAGAATTAACATATACACGGTTCTGTGCATGCCAATCCTCAGACTGGTTGCAATGTGCTCTTTGACACAGATGTTGACATTGCTGAGCCATCATTTCACAGAGCGTCTGACGCAACATGCCGTGGATGATGCGCCTCTGATGTCACTGAGCTCTGGCTGGGCGTCCGCGAGCGGCCTGCCTGAGGGGCTTGAGTTTGTACTTAATCCTCTACCCCCCTTGAACTTGGAGAAATAAAAGCAAACTGGCCGCTTTGTTTAAATAGGTGGAATTCTGTTTGCACATCTGACTCAAAGCACGGATTAGAACATCTGAAGCTGCAGGATTGACATGTACGTCATCTTGAACTCAGTACACTCTTAAAAATAAAGGTTACGAAAGGGTTAGAAGAACCATTTTTGCATCCCTTAAGAACATTAACGATAAATATATAGTTTTGTTCTAAGAATAGCAGTCCACACCACATAGCGATAATGGCACAGAAAACTATATCATTGGAATCAATTATTTTTTTCCAGCTGATGAATGATTAAAAACATTGCCAGCCAATCAGAATCCATCCTGCTTTAAGAGCTCAAAACTGCTGCATTGCGTGCTTACAATAAACAGAACTAGCCTATATTGTCCGCTGGTGTGGGCGCTAATATAGCCGACGTTCTTGGTGTGAATGACGATGGTCTCAAGAGGGCAGATTGTGGTGACGAGTCTATTTTAAAGGGGTGGTATAATGCCCTTTTCACAAGATGTAAAATAAGTCTTTGATGTCCTCAGACTATGTATGTGAAGTTTTAGCTCAAAATACCCTACAGATATTTTTATATAGCATGTTAAAATTGTCACTTTTTGAGGGTAAGCAAAAACGCACCATTTTTGTGTCTGTTCCTTTAAATGCAAATGAGCAGCTTCTCCCGGCACAGAGGGCGGAGCTTCAACAGCTTGTGTCCTTTTACCTCACACAGACATGCACTGAAAAACGTTTAGCCTTTTATGTTCAAACTGGAGTCAGACAATGATGGAGAGACTCAAGAAGAAGTGACAACATGAAGCAACAGCACATTTCTGAATGGTTAGTTGATGAATTAATATAGATTATGTGTAGTTATACCATGGTCTCGGTGAATACTCGATTCTGATTGGCTGCAGGGTGTCCATTAAAAAGTGATAGAGGACACCTAGTAAAGGAGTTCTGGTGAAACTGACTGTTTACCGTTCGAAATTAATAAATAAATGCGCTGGCTACATCAGCTGTGAGTAACCATAGCAACAGGCAGTTAAAGTATCTACAGTGCTATGCATAAGTTTAGGCACCCATGCTAAAGTTGACTAAAAAGAGGAATAAAAAATCATCTTTTGGAAATTGAACTTAATGCCTTAATTTAAAAAATTAGGAAAAATCCAACCTTTAAGGACACCAATTTTCTTTGTGAATGAATAATGTATCGTAAATAAATAAATGTTCTTCCTTAAAATACAGGGTGCATAAGTTTGGACACCCCTATGTTAAATTCCCATAGAGGCAGGCAGATTTTTATTTTTAAGTATTTTTTTTTATTTATTTTTTTTAGGATACTATGCATCCTGATAAAGTTCCCTTGGCCTTTGCTAGTTTAGCAAATAGCTAGTTTGATTTGCATTGCTCTCAATGCAAATCAAACTAGCTATTAGGCTAACTGAAATAAAAACCATGCCAATCTCAAGGTATGGTGAAGGCTATGTGATGATGTGGGGCTATTTTAATTCCAAAGGCCAAGGGAACTTTATCAGGATGCATAGTATCCTAAATTTTTTTTTTAAAAATAAAAATCTGCCTGCCTCTATGGGAATTTAACATAGGGGTGTCCAAACTTATGCACCCTGTATTTTAAGGAAGAACATTTATTTATTTACGATACATTATTCATTCACAAAGAAAATTGGTGTCCTTAAAGGTTGGATTTTTCCTAATTTTTTAAATTAAGGCATTAAGTTCAATTTCCAAAAGATGATTTTTTATTCCTCTTTTTAGTCAACTTTAGCATGGGTGCCTAAACTTATGCATAGCACTGTATACGGACTATAAATCGAGCGGACTATAAATATCTCCGGTTGCTAAATAAACCGTCAGGCGTAACCAGGGAAACCAAGTTATTGTTTGTAAAAACTTTAGATTTCGATTGTAAAACTAATTAAAATATAAACTTATGTTTTAAAAATGTGTTATTTGGCAAGTGACCATGGTATAAGCGGGTTAAAGCCCTTCGAGGTGTCCATTGTCAGGTATTAATGGACTCCGCTGCGTCGGACGGTTCACGCCTCGCCGTTGTCCATTAATACCTGACAATGGGCACCTCGAAGGGCATTAACCCTTACTTATCTTCTAGTCATTGATTAGCATGTTCTGTCATGATAATCTATAAATCGTGTTCAGGGGGCGGGGTTTATGTAAATTCTAGGGTTTGTGATGTCACTAACCCGGGAGGACGCTTGTGTAGTCCCTACCAGCCGTTTGTTGTAGTCCTTAAAAAGCAATTTCTTTAAAAGCAAATATCTCCCTTTGCTCTGAACTTTGAGCGTTGTAACTGCAGATGTTGTTTATACTCAAACAGCAACATTACACACTAACTAAAGTTAGAAAAGTGAAATCATAATCAACCACACCTTTAATTCAGGCATCTCTGATACTTTTTACTTGAGAAGACAATCTGAATGTGTTATTAGGCCTATGCTGTAGGCTATGTTCATCCGTTTTTCCTGAGTGCTTTTGAATGGATAGTGTCTTTTTTTAAGGCTTGTGGTTTTAACACAACCCACAAACCCCCAAGATCTCCAACAACATCATGTCAGAAACATATTGAACATGGGGCTATATCAGATGCTTGGTGTGCTTCATTTATTCAGTCACTTATAACAAGTGGCTGTCACATAACTTCCTCTTAATGTAATTCATTAAAGAGCAGATAGTGGTTAGAGATTTCGACTTTTAAAACAGCAGATCTGAAAGGTTAGTGACCTTTGAACGGATAGCAACTCATTGTGTTATGTAATACAACCCCTCAGTAAAACAATACAGCATCTTATATCATTACATGATTTCAGTTTTTCTCTGCTCACCACTTGCACTTATCACATATTACACATTATATTGATTTTAAAGCAGATAATGTAACTATTGTGGATGATCATGCTAGGGAGTACAAGAGGAAAGGCCATCCATCTAATGTTGCTATCTGAAAATAATAAAGATCTCACTGTTTATCAGTATGTATGGGGTGTTAATGCAGTATAGCATGTATGATAAGATAAATAAATCTCCCTCTCTCACTCTCTCTCTCTCCCAGCACCAATAAGGACAGGTTCAGGGCAGTCACATAGCTCTGTGGTGATGTCATATCCTGAATGTCACCGCGAACCCACTAGAGATTCTTGAAACATTCGCTTTGCTTTCAAATCAACTCTCAAATGAACAGTTCATTATATTGAGAAAGAAAAAAAATCACAATGCATCTCCTTCTCTCACATCATCCCACAACATTCTGAAGCTAATCTTTATAATCATAATATAATAGAAGAGACTGGGGCAAGTTGTCACATGATTCATATTTTAACAGTAAACTTATTTTTGAAATGAAATTTCTGCATAGTGAAATACCTTTAAGTATTAAAACATTAAAGTATATGTACCCCAAATACACCTAAATTTAAAACAATTATAATTTTTTTTTTGTAAAAGATAACGTAAAACCATTGTTTAGTCCAATAATATTGTGATTAATACATTGTATGAATTTATAACATTTAAAAAGTGTAATTTATTTAACAACATAATAGAGACTTTTTAGTAACTTGTCTGTGAATTTGTGATTTTACTAAAATAATTATATGTATCAATATTAAAATACTTTTACTGTTGTGTTTGAATAAGATATGAATTATTTCCTACAATTATAATTACATATTAATAATGTTTTTCTCAATATTTTTAGGATAATTCAGCTGCAGCAAACCAAGTGGCACGTTCACAAAGCAAAATCCCCTATATATAATCTTCCATCTAATAAAAGTCTCACTACAGCATCTCAGTGCATACTATTTAGTGCATACCAAGGCATTTTTTATTAATATATGCTTATACTAAATGAAATGTTCCTTCATACACATATAAGCCACTTCACCTATTAACATGTTGAATAATATAACATTCTTTACCATTTCATGGGGTCTCTGGCCCACCTGACGCAGTTCCACACGGTGACCTCATATCCTCCACATCACTTCCTGTACATGCTGAGAGGCTGATCTGTGGATTCTGGCACATTTACACACACTCATCTGCTCTGCTGACAGTAGTACATTCGAGCCGAGCCCCGCGTCTCTTTGTCCGCGATCATAGCGCTCTCATCATGACCCAAAGGTGATCCTCAGTCCCGGTGGTTCTGGGTGAGTGCGATTTAAAACACACACTCATACATACGACCGCGCGCGCGCGCTCGCTCGCACACAAACACATGCACCGTTCTCTCTTCATTGATGTGTCAGTATGAAGTCATGGCTGCCTGTATTCTTTCTTCCTCGTGTTACTTCGATCACTTTATGGGTTATATTTTATTATTAAATGATTGGAAATCAACTAGGTCGTGTTTCACAACGATACAGTAATGAATATACTGTTTTATATGGATCCGATTAGTCCGTAAGTAACACTGTTGTGATCTGTAGTAACGTTATATGTGTGCTTTGAATTTGACTACGTTTCAGAGGATTCATCTAGCGGCGTGATTTAAAGGGATAGTTCACCGAAAAATGAATCACCAATTATTTACTCAGCCACGTTCTACTAAAACTGTATGCCATTGTTTCTTTAAATGATAAACTAAGATGTTAGGCAGAATGTGAGGAACTGGCAGCCTCAGTCACCATTCACTTTAATTACATCGTTTTGCCGAACAGTAACGTACAATGAAAGTGAATGGGGACTAAAATGGCATTCTGACATCCTCTTTTGTAAGTTATAAATGTCATATAAATTATAGAATTTTCTTCTGTTTTTCTTTATTTTTTTATTTTTTGGTGTAAATTATTTAAGTAATACAATTCCTGATCCATTTGAGGTTCATGAAACCGAGCAGTAGAAATCTTGTGCTGCTAAGCTGTGCATCGGTTGGTTTGTCACTTTCTTATGGTGAGATATTTGAAAATATGTCTTGAGCACCAAATCAGCTTGTTTTCTGAAGGATCATGTGACATTGAAGACTGGAGTAATGACTGGTGAAAATTAAGCATTGACATCACGTTTAAACGTCATTTAAAAATATAATATTTAACAATTACTGTTTTTACTCTATTTTATTATTGAAATAGCCTAAATGCTGCATTGGTGAGTATAAGAGACAAAACATAAAGTCATATCGACCCCAAACCTTTGAACGGTAGTGTTTGTATATAATTTAACTTAAGCTAATGTTCAGGCCCTTTGTTTTCTTGAGCTGCGCTGTTGATGTTTCTGCCTAGTTGATGTTTGGCATCTTCATTTTAATCATTGTAAGTTTTAACTTTGGGATTTGTAGGTTTTGTACGTTGACTCAAAGGGCAGTTGTCATCACTTCCCTTGTTTTACGTCATTTTCCAAAGGCTTCTTAGGATTTCTTGATTGGCTAACTTCATTTTTGGCCCTCTCTGTATCTTCAGCTATTAAGTTTAGGGTGATCTGATCACAAGTGTTCATTGCAATGTACACTAACATACTTTTCAACACAAAGGTTTTTCCTGCATTGAAAATATTTTAGCGGTCACCAAAAAAGAATCTTTGTCCCAAGATTTATTTGATAATTTAATATGACGATACGTTCTGTTCTGCAGTACCGGTACCTGCTGATAGTTGGCTGCTTTAAAACGCTCCATGTTTTCAATGGCATCCACTGTAAAAAGCTGCATAAATCTCCTAGATCTCTTATAGTTTTCCACAGCTCATGTTTTCTGGTGTTTTGTCCACTGACATTTTCTTAGAAAGATGCTTTTGCAGTGTTTTGTCAGCAGAACAACCCAAAAGCACATTGGATAACAGTGCAACCCACTGAAGAGATGCATGTCTATTCCTCACAACCTCAGTTTCATTCCCGTTTAAAATCAAACACGACACTACTTTATGGCAAATTATCTGTGCATCAAGATAATGATTGTAAATGCAAAATAAGAGACCTGCCACTTTTTCTATTTAATGAGTAAAGTAACCATGTTGTTCACTTTTCAAATCAGTCTCTCAGTGACTTTTACATTTAAATTGACCGATTTTTTAAAATATAAAATAGTTCTAAGCAAGTTGTTTTGTGATCTGTCCTCCTGACAGTGGTTGTTTTTTATTTCACAAATAAATAGGATGTGATTAGTTTATATTACAGACTTTTTCTTTGCATTCTTTATTATGTGTGAATGACCGTTTTTTTTCTTCCGCCATCACCGAAGACCATTTTTGACCCAGGAAAAACCGTGTATACATCTCACTATGTCAGTCATTTTCTGTGTTGATCTAAGCATGAACATGTTTCAAGCTAAATTCAAGCTAAAAGTTGTTGTAGTTGAGTTGCTGTATTAGTTGAACTTTGGATTTGCTTCAAATAACCAGTCTCTGCATGTTGTTATCATACTGAAGAAGTTCTGTTAAGTCTTGTTCATGTGCTTGCAATGGCATTTCCCAATTTTTATGATCAGATAATGCAGTTCTTAACCCTTGTTTAAGCACGGTGGAGGACTGACAGGTCAGAAGGCGAATCTCAAAATGTTTGCTTAGTGCTTAGTCTGGTGGATTGAAGGTATCAGTGTTTTGGGTACAAAACGAGTCTGTTCTGTTTAAAGTTTTTTTTTTTTTTATGATATTAATACTTGTATTCAGCAAGTGTGCATTAAATTAATCAAATGTAAAAGTAAAGATATTGTCACAAAATATTAGCCTGGGAAAACCCAGACAACTTCCGGCAAATTTAGATTTGCTCTGCAAGTAGTCTGGCAAAGAGCTCATTCAATCCCATTTCTAATCCGTCGAAATCGTGGCACCAATCAGAAACTTTGGGGCGGGCTTTACACAATGACGATCGCTCTGATTGGTTTTAGGTCTTTCCAATTGCGCCCAGAGGCATTTGAGCGACGTCCGTTGGTGACGCCCCTTTGGAAATGAGTTATTAATGAAGCTTTGCCAGACCATAACTCAGTTACTACTGAGAATGGTCTGGTTTTAACCAGGCTAACAAAATATTTCTATTTCAAGTAAATGCTGTTATTTTGAACTTTCTATTCATCAAAGAATCCTGGAAAAAAAATCACTGTTTCCACAAAAATATTAAGCAGCACGAACTGTTTTCAACATTGATGATAATAATAGGAAATGTTTCTTGAGCAGCAAATCAGCATATTAGATTGATAATGTCTTTTATAAGGTCCCATTAGTTAGTTAACATTAGTTAATGTGTTAACTAACAATGAACAATACATTTGTTACTGTACACTGCAAAAAAACAAACAAAAAAACAATAAGTTATGACACCATTTGTTTTTACATTGCTTTAACTCATCAAAAGTAATTAAGCATTTTTCAACTTTTTTTTTAAGTTGTTCAAGATTCAACTGATTTTTAAGTCAGTTTAATGTAATTTAAGTTGGAATGACTTAAACATCCAAGTTGATTGTACTTAAATTGACGTCAGCAACTTTTTTACAGCATATTAATTAATCCTTGTTAATGTTAGTTAATTAAAATACAACTCTTTGTCAGTTCATGTTAGCTCAGGTCCATTAAATTAACAGGTACAACTTCTTATATTAATAATATATTAGTACAGTAACTTAACTTTGACTAGGATTAAGTGCTTTAGAAGTAGTGCTGATTATTAGTTTGTCAACTAATGCTGTTAACAAATGAAACCTTATCGTAAAGCGTTACCAAAAATTCTTACTGACCATAAACTTTTGAATGGTAGTGTTGGAGATAAAAATGTGATTCAGCTGGTGTTACTTAAAATTAGTTTGATAAATATCAAAAGAGAGAAATCATCTCCATTTACTTTGCCAGAGAATTGGTCAAACAGGATAAAAAGTTGTTTTTGCAGAGGCCAAGTGTTGGGTCTCGCTGGTCAGACATTGGTGTATGTAGTTAAGGTGATGTTTATAAGAGGCAGGAGGGTTCACAACAGCTATTAAACATTGCAACACTTTTGTGGAGTGTAAATATTATGATTTTCAAGGCTCAAAAAAGCATTTTACTTTGGTGAATCTTCAGCAAAGAGATAAATTTAGCGTATGACTAAAAATGGATCACTGATATATCTTTGACCTGGACTAACTGGAATTTACAAATCTGTCTGTGCGGTTTCGCTCTCATGTACCGAAGCGCTTTGAGGTGATGCCGAGATTACTCACAGAATACTTTTAGCAGACGCGCTCTAAGACAACAGCGTATGACAGAAAGTCTGCCAGTGTTGAATCAGAGCCGACGTGTGACATATCGTGACATGGTGCAAGTCTCTTGTGCAGCTTTCCGAGTGTTTGCTTTCAGAATCCTCGACGGCAGTGGAATGGACAAGATCTTTCCAGCCGTCCGTACGCGGTTTACCTACGGCAAGTCCCAGAAAACCCACTCTGTTCATGGGAGGTGCGATAAAAGACACCGGATTAAAATAGTAACTAATGCAGAATTTGGGACCAAAGTGTGAACCAAAAACCACAGATTACACCAAAAGAGTCTTCAAGATAAACTGTAGAAGTTTTCAGCCAGTAAGCATTTTGGCTGTTTGACTACTTAAAAATGTAAATGTAAATAAATATATATATATTTAGGCTCTTGTATTCAGCAAGCGTGCACTGCATTCAATTATTCAAACGTAAAAGTAAAGACATTGTTTCCACAAAAAAATTAAGCAGCACAAACTGTTTTCAACATTGATGATAATAATAGGAAATGTTTCTTGAGCAGCAGATCAGCATATTAGATTGATAATGTCTTTATAAGGTCCCATTAGTTAGTTAACATTAGTTGTGTTAACTAACAATGAACAATACATTTGTTATTGTACACAAAAAAAAAGATCAATAAGTTATTTATTAATATTATTTTATTAGAAAAGATATTTTGAATTGTGCTAATATTTCAAATAAAATCAAATAAATGCGACTCAGATGGGTACTGTTGCTTAAGGTTTGATTTAATAATAATATTATTAATAGTTATATAGTAGTTTGATTAATACTACTACTAATAATAATTTGAATGCGATTAAAGGGAACTGGATTAAAACAGTAACTAATGTAGAATTTGGGATCAAAGTGTGAACAAAATTATTATTATTATTATTATTATTATTATTATTAATCAAACTTTTATTACATTTTTTTATATAATTTCTTTTATTTTTAAATTCATAATGAATCAATTAGCAAACACCATCGCACACCTGCAGGCGATGGGTGCGTGGGAAAAAACCCCCAAATAAGTAGGTCAAAAAATCGACAAAAAACAAGGAACTCTGGCGCACTATCAGTACTTGCAAATGAGTATCAATTTTATTAGCAAAGTTTCGGTATCACGACCTTCATCAGGCATATACAAAAAAAAATTTGATAGTCATTTGCAAGTACTGATAGTGTGTGCGGGAGTTCCTTGTTTCTTGTAAATTCATAATGAGTAAAATTTAATTCAAAGACCTAGTTTAACCTCACTATGCTTACGTATTGATAAAGGTTGTTTACCGCACCTAAAACCTGAAGGAACAAACTTTTATGAAGGGTAATTTACTCTTGGCTGCAGTACTTTGAAACTGGCAGCATTATATCATATCATAATGTAATCTCTCGACGGTCTACAGGTTTTTCTTTCCCAAGCGGCATCGACTATGGGAGTTGCTAATCCAAGACCATGTGGTCCCCTTTTCCGTTTGATCTTTTGGCTTTTATTTCTGGCCACCACCACCAATTTTTTTTTTTTTTTCTCAGACCCGCTTGTTTCTCAATTGACACCTCCTCCATACTCAGTCTCTTTTTCCCCTCCCGTCTTGCCATCATCTTCAGCTATAAGTCAACCGTAGTACGATAAAGACCGATATCTTGCATGAATGGTTCTCGGAAAGAGTTTTGATATCAAAGTTTTAATGGATTTATCAACTACAGACTCTTAACTGGATAATTGCTAGAGGAGAAGATAAGAACCTTTCTGGTAGGCTATGCTCGGGTTTATCTTGCAGTGATATTGGCTGTAAACTGTAAAAATCATAACGTGAATGAATTTAATCTGTTTTTTTTTTTTTTCTTGGTTTACACTCTTAGACACTAAAGTGTATCAAAATCAGATGCGTTTGTTGAACTGCTCATTTGCACCTTGTTAAACAGGATCACAGCAGTTGGATAACGATCTGTGAGAATTTCTCATGGGCAAGAGCTTTAAAATGTAAGGAGGTTGTCCTTTTTTTCTTTCTTTCTTTCTTTCTTTCTTTCTTTCTTTCTTTCTTTCTTTCTTTCTTTCTTTCTTTCTTTCTTTCTTTCTTTCTTTCTTTCTTTCTTTCTTTCTTTCTTTCTTTCTTTCTTTCTTTCTTTCTTTCTTTCTTTCTTTCTTTCTTTCTTTCTTTCTTTCTTTCTTTCTTTCTTTCTTTCTTTCTTTCTTTCTTTCTTTCTTTCTTTCTTTCTTTCTTTCTTTCTTTCTTTCTTTCTTTCTTTCACTACTTTGATCATACTTTCTTGACCCGAGTTATTGACCGCAATCGGATTAGAGGATTTTTCTGCGCTGTCCTTGACTACAGAAGAATCGCTTCAAAAATGCATGAGAAAAGCACACATTTGTTTTTCTCTGAATCCCGAATGATGGCAAGAAATGTGCCCATGAATTAGTGAAGCGCTCGTCCAGCTAAGAGTCAAGCAGCTTTGCCCTGTTGGTGTTTGAGATTCAAATGTTTTTAGAGTTGGCTGAGCTTTTTCAGTAAGCTTCTTAGAGGACTTTGACGCATATTTCCTATTAATTATGTTGAATATTAAAGCTAACATTTAATGTACAAGTTGAATGACAAATAAGTAAATTGAGGACCTGAAAGAAACATTTGAGGAACAAGATTATTCTGTAAAAACCAGATCCCCCTTTTCCTGTGTTTTCTGCCCAAATACCATAGTAACTACTGTTGAGTGTTTTTTGTATTTATTTTTTATACAGGTTCTGTAAATTCATAATGAGAGTGGGTTCTCCATCAAACTTTCAGAATTGTTTTTCCCAAAACATTTTATGACTTTGACATCTACTGTAATACCAAGTTACCACACTATTTTAAAAATGAGAAAGTTATTTTATTTTAAAAATTTTGGTGGAAACTTAAACCTCTCGAAAAATGTAATATGGGAAAATCAAGTTTATTGGCCTTGGTAAAATTGTGATATTCTTTTGAAGTACTTTGCAAATACCATGGAAATGACATTTTATTATGACTATTGCTGTAATCAATTATTCAGTGCCATGATACTGTATACAGGCCTATATTTAGTAGTGGTGGTGGGGGGGTCGATTCTGTACAGTATCGCAATATTTTGTGCACGCAATTATATCGATACAGTAGCGCAAAGTATTGCAATATTTAATTAAAAAATGATCTGTTTTACTTTCGGGTTTTCTCCATTGGTTTTCTCGGAGTTTACTCTGATCATTTACATTTGCGTATTACATCCACAAGGTGGCACTTGTTGCGATGCTTTGTCGTTGTGCATTCAACAGATTCAATTCAAATGAATAAATTCAAATGAAAATGGCTTCACCATCACAACCGGTTACACGACGCTCCGTCTTCTTTCAAATCGAAAGTGTGGGCATGTTGACAACTCCTTTTTCTAAACAAAAATGTCAATATTCCCAAATGAATTTTGGTCGATGACTTTGCAGCCAACAGGACTACACATTTTTGTTCATTTTTCTCAATTTGATTGAAGCTCTAAGTTACTCATATTTGTTATTATTCTCAGGTTTAATTGAAAATACTGGGGTAAGCTAAGTGCTTTCAAAGTGTCACTGCGCGCTAGAGCGATTAAGTGCACGCACTGAGATGAGAGAGGTATGTATCAACTCGTCTTAGTTAAGGGAATAACATAGTTTAATATGAAAAAACGGTAGAGTATCCCTTTAACATCCTTGATGCGTCATTACAAGTGCCCAGCCATGTTGAGTGATTCCTTCAGAGTGAACACGGGTGAATCTGACTGCAGTCGATGTGAAAGATATGAATAAAAATTAATTCAGCCAGCGCACATACCTGTATTTTCTTCCTGTTTTCGGTCGAAGTCCACAGTAGTCGATTGTCGAGTTCACGCGCATAGGTTTAGTTACCCATGATCACGCGCGTGAACTCGACAATCAACTACTGTGGACTTCGACCGAAAACAGGATGTAAATACAGGTATGAGCGCTGGCTGAATTAACATAATTTTTATTCATATCTTTCACATCTACTGCAGTCAGATTCACCTGTGTTCACTCTGAAGGAATCACTCACATTAGCTGGGCACTTGTAATGACACATCAAGGATTTTAAGAGGCTAAAAGCAGGTTTAGTACTTGCCCCATTGAAGTCAACAGGGTGCAAATTTTAAAAAGAGGATAACACGGTGTAGGCAACACCGATTTTTGTTGTTGTTCTCTGTACTGACAGTACTCCAAATTTACAAAAAAATGAGCTCAATGTTAAAATTGACCAGAGTTCTCCTTAAAGTTATGTGCTGGGAGCTCACCATTCATGTGAGAGGTCTCCTATTCAGAGAATAATACGTCCTGTCCTGTAATAAGGTCCTGTGTGTCCTGAATGTCCAAGGACAAAGTTTTTGCACTTCAGTTAATGTGTAGAAGATAATGTTCACAGAATTAAATGTGACATTTGAAGTGACTTATTTTCCTCAATTTTTGTAATGCCTTTGAATAATACGGGGGACATGAATCGCAATATATCGCAGAATCGAATCACAATACTTGCTGTATCGCAATATGTTAAGAATCGCTGTAATATTGAATCGTGGCCCAAATATCGCAATACTATCGAATCGTCACATTTTCGCCAATTCCCACCCGTAATATTTAGTGTCATCGCTTTACTATGGTACGTCCACAGTATCTCAGGGTTTTTAAATGACATTTTTAAGGGTTTTACTGGTTGTTTTGGTTCAAAGTCCATCCACAAAACAATCTCAATCTTACATTTAAAATTATGTCCGTTATTGACCTTGGTTAAATTGTTATATTCATTATATATTCTGTTATTTGAAATACTTTGGAGTACTAGATGATATTTTTATATGAATATTGTGGTAATCATTCAGTACCACAATATATATTTAGTGCCATCGCTTTACTATGGTACTGCCACAGTATCTGTGGGTTTTTAAATCATATTTTTAAGGGTTTTATAGGTTGTTTTGGATCAAGGTCCAAAATTGACATCTGTCATCCACAAAGCTCAATCTCAATAATCTTATTATAAAATGTCCATAATGGTGTGGTTTTATATATGATGTTGAAGACAGGCTGATGAGAAAAGTGAGGGATTATGATTGTTTTCTACAGAAAATAGGATTTTTACATTTCTTTTTTTATTCAGCTTGTGTGTTTTGTTGGACTTTGTGAGAAACTTGTGAAATCAATACTGTCCTCGTCGATCAAATCAACTTACCAGCTCGTTTAATAAAGTCTGATTTGAATTTGTGTTTGTCTGTAAGCTTAATGTTGTGTTCATGTAGCTTTTATTTTTTTCCTCACCATTATCTAATTTTCTCCTGCTCTTTTATCTTTATGACTTTAGAATAAATCACGCAACAAAACACGCCTTTATTGTGACACATTAACCCAATGGTTAACTCCATTGTTGAAGGCCATCTAATTATTAAACCCTTACTGTCTATCTTACTACTTATCAGCGAATATGCCATGAGACTTTTCATTCATTGTTCGAAAGGATTTTCCTCCTCAACTTTTGAACACTGATACCGGAGTCATGCTGTCCTAAAGAGAAGGTCAAAGCGATGGTGACCCAATGCAGCGGGAAACAAAACAGGCTGTGATTAAGAAAGAATGAAGAAAGCGCATTAAACCCAAAACTTGACAGCAACTCAATACTTTGTCCTCCGAAGGCTTCCATGAATTATCGTGAGGGCCGTCAGTAGGTCATTGCATATTGTTAGCTGTTGTCTTCGACTGGGATTTCACTTCTGGAAAGCGTTTGACTGCTGAAACGACTTGTTTTGATGTACGCCCCAGAGAGCGTTCTTGTGAAACTGGATGTAAATGGAGCTACCTGCACAATACTGACTCAGCGGATGCAGCTTTCTCCGAAAACTTTGAAAATCAATCAGTAAGGATATCAGACAGCTGAAGAAATCCATGCATGCAAGATGAGCTTGTCAGACAGGCTTTGTGAAATCTAGCTGTCAGACTTTCTTAACTGAGCCATTCTGTATGATTTGCTGTTTGGTTTCCAATCACTTTCACTGTTGAGGCAAAGACGACAATGTTTTTTTTGGTAACGCATTGAGGGATTTATTCGGTAAATGTGTTTCCATTGTAGTTTGTGCATGTCTTCTTATTGGATAAAAAATGTATCCCTCTCAATTGAGTTGAATTATGCGCATCTTGGGATTTCCATCCATTTTTAGCGCAATTTTCCACCGGACAAAATTGCGATTGTTAACTCATGATTTCTGTTCTGTCTGTGCGCACCAATCTTGCACTTCTATCTACTCCTCAAACAGACCACCTAGAGACTTCGGGTTTTCGGCATTATGTTAAGGAAGGTCTAATCTCGGAAACGCACAAAAAAAATCCAGGAAAAGATTTACTATCTCTTAGTGTTGTGATCCCATGACGTGAGAAAATTGCGCTAAAACACTCACTGAGTTTTTATTCCTTGTTTTTTAATGCAATATCCCAAAATGCACATAAAAATAGGTGGATGGAAACATAGCTATTGACTCAATTTTGATTTAATTGAGTAATTTCCCCCTCCTTAATTTGTGTCCAGACTAAATAAATGAATAAATATATATAATAACATTTGTGCTCAGAATCAATAAATGACTAAATATTTATTTATTTGCATCTAAAATAATTTTTTTTTTTACACTTTATTAATAATAAGTGTACTGTAAGTCACTTTGCATAAAAGCATCAGCTAAATGATAAATTAGTAAGTTATGCAAAAGGCTATCCGACCAATCAGGTGAAGTGTAGCAGTGGAGCTCCACCTCCCTCAGCACAGGATGGCATGGTAACCTCTCTGAGCTTTATTTTATTCGGTCTTTGTGCAAATATAGATTCAGATGTTTTGAATAACGCACTCATGATATAAATTTCCAATGGGCTTTATGCTGCGCTGTTGGCTGTGTGTTGTGAGTTGTGGCTTATTTATATTTAAGTTCGCAGTTTACCAGCCAGACACTGTTTGTTTTATTAATGTACAGAGCTCTTTTTTTTATGTCATTTCTTCAGTGTCTGTGTTTCCACGTTTAAATCCAAGAAACCGCTTTGAAACGCTGTTCACTTTAATGTTTTCTCTCACTGCGAGCTGCTTATAAAGACTCTGTAAATCTTTGAAAATGTTCTTCACATGTCTGATTTGAGAGAGCTGCAGAACGCTTTCATTAAAAGACTGAAGGCTGTGTGATTCATGGACTTTAATTAAGATTTCCTCTTTTGTTTCCTCTCAGGAGTCCACGTCTGCGAGAGCGTACAAAAGAGAGGCCTCTTTATAGGTGAAAGGATTGCCCAGGGCCACAGCGCTCAGAATCTGAAGGTAAGGGAATGTAGATGTGCACAAAATCATTTAGCTTTATTCCTGCAGTTCCCTTACACCTTGTCCTAATCAGATGCGATAAGATTCCTGCGATAAGCAAGGAACAAGCAATTTGCGACTACAAGACATGATACAATCAATCAAAAATCACAGCCAATCAGAAGAGTGTGTGGGCGGAGCCTCTCTGCAAGCGCACTGCACTCGTAACGAAATGGATTAGTACATATTCAAAATCATAAATATTACACAATTTTAATATTATTAAAACTACATACTGAGTGACTGAAACAATCTTTGTTTCTTTCCTAATTTATTTTCATGATCTGAGGTGAGTTATTCATTTTCGCTTTCAGTATGGCCACACAAACTCACATTAGATGCTTTTAACATTAAATAAAGCACATAAATAGTACCTGAGGTTATTATTGTCATATGTTGTTGTTCCAACCATGACGTTGCAGAAATGGAAACCATTTCTAAAATAGAATCGTTGGATATCGCCAGCGCAGCTGGTTAGGACAAAAACTCTGATTATCATTGGAAAGAGGTATTTTATTGTGTGTCGCAATGTCATGTTGCGTCTGGTTAGGACATGGTGTTAGAAAGAATTCACCTTCCTTTGATTACTTTTCTGCTACTCTTTTCTTTTCCTATAGGCTACAACAGGGATGGGCAACTTCGGTCCTGGAGGGCCACTGTCCTACAGAGTTTAGCCCTAATCAAACACACCTGAACAAGCTAATCAAGGTCCTTCAGGATTACTAGAAAATTATAGGTAGGCGATTTTTTCCAGGGTTGGAGCTAAACTCTGTAGGACAGTGGCCCTCCAGGACCGAAGTTGCCCATCCCTGGGCTACAACAAAAGCATATGATAGTAACCAGGAGCTTTCATGGTCCAAAAAAGACAAAAGCGGCCCTTAGAAGTATTCAGAATGACTAGTGTATTATATTTTAGTCTTCTGAAGCCTAACTTCACTATTCACAGGAATAGTTTACTTCAAAATGAAAATTCTGTCATTAACTCACCGTCAAGTTGTTCCTAACCTGTATTAATTTCTTACTTCTGAGATATTTTGAAGAATGTCGGTAACCAGACAGTTGATGAACCCCATTTATGACATTGAAGTGAACTATTTCTGCACTGAGTTGTAGAACTGTTTGACTTAAATTGGAGTAAACCTAGAAATGGGAGTTCACACCAGGTAACTTTAATGATAGCTAAATTATTGTCCACACCAGCGCACAATAACAATCTGTTTATTGTAAGCACGCGCTGCACATTTATGTCTGCCACTTTAACTGCTCAAGGTCTTTAAAGCAGGATGGATTATGTGTTTATTGTTCATCAGCTTGAAAAAAAGTGTTTTCAATGATATCGTTCATCTGAGCTGTTGTGGTTTTGACTATGTGGTGTGCTATTGGTTTTGATTTATACAGTGGTGGACAGTAACGAAGTAAATGTAATTCGTTACTGTACTTAAGTAGTTTTTTTGTGTATCTGTACTTTACTTAAGTATTTAAATTTTGGAAGACTTTTACTTTAACTCCACTACATTTCGAAGTCAAATATCTTACTTTTTACTCTACTACATTTTCAAAATCAGTCGTTCCTTTTTATTTATGAGTGGATAAAAACTTAACTGGTCAAACGAGCCACCAATCACTAGCCTACAACGTGCGTGCTTTGTTTTGAACTTGCCTTGGCGCTTTCTGCGTGAACCAGAGCTGTTAAATATGAGAGTTGCGACCATAGACAGTATAAGGTTGCGACACACTAGGCTTGTTCGACTTGAACCGGAGCTGCACAGACCGATCAGTTTATGACATCGCGAGAGTGATTGAAAAGCATACAGAGCCGTCTACTACACTAGTACACTCTAATCGATCTCGCAGTATTTTAATATCATTCGAATGGTCTGTGCAGTGTGCAGCCGCTGTGATCTCGCCGCCGCGCGGTCACGTGATTCGTGTAGCTCTCAATAGTTCCAAACAAATCGCGTTGCCAATGATTTTAAGCGGGGCAGAGCAATTATTTTAATTATTTTATTATAATTACTATTATTGCAGCAATTATCGGTAAATATTGACGCATAATGAGCATTGCTTATTACGTTGACACTAAAATTACTTGCATATAATAGCATTTTTTTTTCTGGGGAGTAGCAGAAACACTGCATTAATACGTTTTGGTGTTTTGGAAGGAAATAGGCTGCTCCCATAACGTAGAAAAAAAAAAAAAAAAAAAAATATATATATATATATATATATATATATATATGTATGTGTATAAATGTGTGTGTGTGTGTGTGTGTGTGTGTGTGTGTATTTAATGGTATTGTGCAGGTTTATGTGAATGTATCATAACATTAGGATGTTTATAATAGGCCTATTATAACCATAGATGCTCGTGAAAATATATATACAGTAATACTGTAAATGTATTATACCTTATGGGAACAGTCCCCTTCCGTCCAAAATTAAACACACAAAAAATGTATTCAATTCAAAAATATATATAATATAAATATATATAGAGACTAATTAATGTCATTTTATTAATAGATTGATGTGCCAAGAGTGACATTGGAGTCTTCACGTAGACTGAGTTAAGCAAGAGTCTTGTGACAAAAATTATAATAGGACATTATAGCCATAAAAAAATCATAGTACTTGGATACTTAAGTACATTTGAAGGCAAATACTTTTGTACTTTTACTCAAGTGAATGTTTAAAGGCAGCACTTCTACTTTTACTTGAGTAATATTTTACCTTGAGTATCTTTACTTTTACTCAAGTACATGGTATGTGTACTTCGTCCACCACTGGATTTATAATAATTTCTAAGACTCTTTGTCTTTATCATCCTTGGTGTGATCGGACCTAAATGTTCAGTGAGTGACAATGTAATGGAAACAAAATGACACAATTCAGTTCAGTTGGATAATGTCTGAAGACTAAGTCTTTATCAAAGCTACTGAAAGGTACATTGTGTTTTGACCAACAAGTTGCTTCATACTGTTGCATGGTGAGGCTTGTGTGGTTATGAAATCGTTACTGATTTATATACATTGTGAAAAAATTGTTCCTTCATTTTGTCAAGCAAACTCAATTTTAAAAGTTGATTTGAACTATTGAAAGTAGACAACTTGACGTTGCATAAATTAGTTATTTTTAGGCAATTTATTATGAGCAACTTAAATTGTTGAACCACAAGAACTTACAATGCCAAGTTTGGTGATGAGGATCCAACTAACAGGCTGTAGTAAACCATTTCACTTAGACAAAAACTAAGAAAGTACTACATTACTATTTTTTTTTTTTTATGCTCAACATAGCTTAAAAACAAGATCACTGAACTTGGACCCACAGGTTAAAACATTATTTTTGAGTTTGTTGAACTTATTATATTATGTTTGATAAAAGCACAGGCTAATTTTAATTGATGTTTCAACCATTTTTTGATAAGTTGAGTTTACTCAAAAATGTCCTGAAGCTGGTTGCCTTAAGTTTTTTGAGTTTTCTCAACCTCAGATTTTTTTATAGTGTATGTAGCGAATAGAGATGTGTTATATTGTAATCTGCTGATAGTAGAGATTTGTTTGAGTATTGCTCAATATTGAATATACAGATGTGTTCAAAAGTTTTCGGCACACTAGTATTTTCGCCCCCAAAAATAGTTTGAAGTAGTGGTGGAACGGATCACAAAATTCACGGTTCGGATAATTGATGATCACAAAATTCTCGGTTCGGATAATTGATGTTTTTGAGCCACGGATCGGCTAATTTTTCGGATCCAGCTAAAAAATAAAGAATAAATATAATATTATATATATATTTATTTTATATATATATATATATATATATATATATATATATATATATATATATATATATAATATATATTTAGTATACACATACACATACATACATACATACATACATACATACATACATATATACATATATATATATATATATATATATATATATATATATATATATATATATATATATATATATATATATATATATATATATATATATATATATATATATATATAGTACATATGAAGTTCTTTGATACTACATCAAAAACTACTAGCCTAACTGATAAAGTTCAAATGTTATTAAAAACAAGTGAACAGTCATTAATAAAATAAGAACAAATACACAAATTACAAACAGAGATGAATACTAAATAACAAAGTTACAAAGTCTAACAGTAGTAGCCTATTCAGGTACAGAAATGAATAATTAAACCTAAATGTAAAACAACACTATTTGTTCACTGTAGAAATTAAATATAGTTTCATCTTTGTTAAAGCTGTATTTTGTTGTTTTATTTGTAACATTAATGACACTGAATTTTAGGAGTGTGCTGTCACTTTAAGACAGACTGCATGGTCAAAAAAAACTGACACACATCAGGTTTCTCAACTGTTCACTTACGACATAATCGAGAGAAAACTTGCGGAGACGGGTATTTAGATATCATTCTGTTTGTGTCCGTTCAAGGGCAAGTGCATGCGAAAGAGGAATCAATTCGGTGTTTGAGCGCTGTCTGAAACGCGCCTCTCTCTCTCTCTCTCTCTCTCTCTCTCTCTCTCTCTCTCTCTCTCTCTCTCTCTCTCTCTCTCTCTCTCTCTCTCTCTCTCTCCTCTCTCTCTCTCTCTCTCTCTCTCTCTCTCTCTCTCTCTCTCTCTCTCTCTCTCTCTCTCTCTCTCTCTCTCTCTCTCTCTCTCTCTCTCTCTCTCCTCTCTCTCTCTCTCTCTCAAATTCAAATGAGCTTTATTGGCATGACTTGTACAGTATTGCCAAAGCATTGGCCATTACATAGGCAATGAACAAATAATCAATAAAATTAATCAGTAAACAAATGCATGAATACATTTATAAAAAAAAGAAAAGAAATCAGTATCAAATGTAAATTATTAAAATATCAAACAATCAAAATAATAATTATTTGAAAATTTGTACAATTATTCATCCATCTGATGTTCCACTGGTTGTCCTCATTTCATGGCATGAAGAGACATATTTTGCAGCAATTATTTCACATTTGGGCATTTCTCCCAGTACATATGGGAGTTTCTGTGTGTCTGATATGGATTTCGAATTCAATTCTCTCTCTCTCTCTCTCTCTCTCTCTCTCTCTCTCTCTCTCTCTCTCTCTCTCTCTCTCTCTCTCTCTCTCTCTCTCTCTCTCTCTCTCTCTCTCTCTCTCTCTCTCTCTCTCTCTCTCTCTCTCTCTGCGTGTGCCCCAATTTTCGCCTCTTCTTCCTCGTTTAAAATTGTTTGAATACGTAAATTGGCAAGACAAAACATGTCCAAATTATAAACTTTCACTCTATGATAGTTAAATTTTGCGTGCCGAACCGTGGGGCCAGGTCCGTACGGATCAACTGCGACCCGTTCCACCCCTAGTTTTATGCCAGTTATGTATATCTTTTGCTGTAGTGTTTCAGTTGGAAATATCAGTTTACATTTTCAGACATTCATTTTGCCATTAATTGTAATAATCCAGTGAAATTTTTGTATGCACAAGGAGTCTGACAACAGACAGTGCTCCACACAGAGATCTGATCTCACCATCATCGAGTCCATCTTTGATTACATGAAGAAACAGAAAAAACTGAGACACTAAATCCAGAAGAACTGTGGCAACGTCTCCAAGACGCCTTATTCACTTACTCCAGCTCTGGCTCTTGCTGATATTAATTGGTTTTAAGATCTGGTCTTCTCTGTCTAATTAATCTTGGGTTTGTGACTGAAAGATTGTCTGGAAAAAGTGTCTGCTAAATAACTGCTTGTGTACTTTTCATGACACATTGACGTGGGTTGATTTAAATAGGCCTGTCAGGTTTATGATTGCGGTGTTTCCTTGTATTCATCGTACAGTCTGCTCGAGAGGAAGGAAGAAAAAAAGTGCAGCATGTTGGATTCACGATCTGAGTCTAAATTGTAGCTGAGAGCAGAATGTGACCACATAGCAGCTGCTCTAGAATGGTAGGAAGGGCTCGGTCCTGAGTTGGGTTTCCCCTTTCCGTGGTGTGTTGTACGGGTGCGGGGGACTGATAAGATCAGGGAGCAGTGACACCCGTCTGTCTAACACACACTCACACACTTTCCCTGTTTTCTGCCATGCTGCCTCCCTGCTGCCCTATTGTTGAGGTGACCACACCAGCATGGCACTGGTTTCCTCCCTGGTGTCCCTTCTAAGCAGGTTTCAAAACCTAGTGAGCTGCCTTCTAAAGGCCCCCATACACTCACAGCAAAGTTTTTTTTTTCAAGATACACTAACTGACTTTTGCTCATATTTTTGCCCCAATTTGCAGCCTAGGCCCTGTTTACACCTAGCCTTGTCCCTTGTACATTTCATTTGTACAGAGAGTCTGGCCACTCTCCATTGACAATCGTTAACTTCCTTGAAGGCGGGTACTCTGTTGAAGTTTAAAACTATTGGATCTGCCATAACCAGTCGCTGACGTTTGGTCGTGACGTATGTCTACAACTAAAACTTGCGCACCTCGACGTCATCGTTCTCAGCCACTCCCTCTGTTCGATGATTGGAACGGCAAAAAATTGTCCGGAGAAAACCCAAGAATATACCACAAACCCAGACGAAGTACTGAAGGAAAATGAAAATTGAGCGAAAGTACGTAGGAGGGCGGAGCCAGGCTAGTTTACACCTGGTATTAAGATGCGTTTCGGGTTGATCGGATCACAAGTAGATGAGGGAGACATACCTGTTTACACCAGGTGTTTTAATCAGTCTCTTTTGTCCACTTTTCAACCCCTTCTCTCCTGATTTCTTTGAGGGGAGGGTCTATGGGTGGGTCTATAAAATCCAATGGACAAAATAAGATTGTGCAATTTACATATGAACCTGCTTAAAGGGATACTCCACTTTTTTTTGGAAATAGGCTCATTTTACAACTCCCCCAGAGTTAAACAGTTGAGTTTTACCGTTTTTGAATCCATTCAGCCGATCTCCGGTTCTGGCGGTACCACTTTTAGCATAGCTTAGCATACATCATTGAAGTGGACAAGACCATTAGCATTTCTCTCAAAAAAAATGACCAAAGAGTTTCGATATTTTTCCTATTTAAAACTTGACTCTTCTGAAAATAGTCCCCAGCTCGATAACTTCCAATGCTCCCTGTGCAAGCAGGTTGTCATGTTGGTTATGTTGACGGAAGGTAGCCTATTTTCAGGCGCTGCGTCATATCATCACGCCTGCTGCACCCATGGTACGGCAGTAAAGTTTCTTGATTATTACGCAGGAATAGGCCTGTCGCGATAGTCGATAAGTCGATTAATCGCACGATAAAAAAAATGAGCTCGATAATTTTTCCGGCCGCGATAATTCCATTTGCATGCTTGTTTGTTTTCCTCGTCTCTCTCTCTCTACCAAAGAGACTGGATGACCACTCTCGCTCGGTTCTTTAGCGTATAGGAGGAGTGAACCCTCTTGTTGTCAGTTGCATGGTCTTTGTGTGGGAAGGCGGCGCTTGTCAGTCACATGGTCTTTGTATGGGAAAGCGCCGGCGGCCGCGGGACTGTTTGCGGCTACTGCCGGGAGAGAGAGAAGACGCTAGTTGTGAGTTGCGACAGCGAGCCCAATCACATGAAAATGCATATCTATACCACAAATGTTATTTCTCGTGCCATTTATATGCCAAAAATAGTTTTTGCGTGCATATGATACACTCTTTATGGCGTGTAATACGCACGCACTCCTCACCCCTAATCCTAACCAAGTATTTTCAGTGCGTAGCATGCACGCAATAAAGTGCGTCTCTGTCTTCCCGACAGTACACAATCACTTGACAAAGTAACAGGAGTAACAGTGCAAAATTTGGGTGATATGGCTTGTTGAGGCTTTTTTTATTTGTTTACAAAGGTCCTAACTGTCAGTTTTGCCTGTTATGGAATGTATCACTATTTAATAATGTCTAAAGCCTAATATTTAATATTTTTTGAAGTGCAATTTTGTTTCATTTTTTTTTATTAACAGACATTTATTTTGTTAACAGACACTAAGAGTCCATTGCTTTCATTGTTTTTGGTTGTTTTGTTCATTTTTTTGGATATTTAAAATGTTTTCCGTTTTCAATGTTTAATATTCTTTAGAAATAAAAGTTTATAGATCGTTGAAAAGGTGTACCTGCATTATTATGCCATTATAATTATATTAAATGAAAATGGTCTCAGTACGACAATATTATCGTTTATCGCGATAATTTCTTGGACAATTTATCGTCCAGCAAAATTTGTTATCGTGACAGGCCTACGCAGGAATGAGAGTATAGTTCCTAGTCATATCAGCCTAGAAAATCGCAACTTTACATTTTCCGTCGGTCTTAGTGCACGATGTAACTACAGAAGAGTCAAGTTTTAAATAGGAAAAATATCGAAACTCTTTGGTCATTTTTTTGGGAGAAATGCTAATGGTCTTGTCCACTTCAATGATGTATGCTAAGCTATGCTAAAAGTGGTACCGCCAGAACCGGAGATCGGCTGAATGGATTCAAAAATGGTAAAACTCAACTTTTTAACTCTGGGGGAGTTGTAAAATGAGCCTATTTCCAAAAAAAGTGGAGTATCCCTTTAAAGACAACAGAAAAACATATGGAGAGCAGTAGCTTTCGTTTCTGCTCTGACAGCCGTAAGACCACTCCGAACGCTGTTAGCGCGTGATAGAAATCAGGAATGGTGAGAGAACATTGTGATTTTTGTCTTCAAACCAAACTTGGGTCTTCAGCCAACAAAGTTTAAATCATGTCTGGTTAGCGCGGAGAAGGTGGTCTTTTGTGGCTGTTCAAACACATTACTAAAGCAATCTGGTCAAATGCGTTGGAAGTGGTAAAAAGTGGACAAGCACAAAACGTATTAGACCCTGTTTACACCTGTACACTTGTAATCCGATTGACCAAGATCAAACCTTAATACCTGGTGTAAACAGGGCCCTAGATGAGTCAACAATAGTTGCCGATAGCGATATCGTTGTGTATGAAGCGTCGCTACTGAAACCAAAGCTGTCCTTTATCTACCAAAGTAAATTAACAGAACATGCGTACCAAATTAGCCTCAATATTTGACTCATTTGACCTCTAAATTCCATTGTAATCTGTACGTCCACACTCACTGCGTCTACCCACCCAAGGCCGCATCCAAATGCGCTTTCCGTTGTGACTCAGAGTCAGCACTTTACAACAACTACTGTGGTCATCTCCTGCATTTCCATGCTTGTTTTATCTGTCATGCGTCTTCTAGCAATGAGGTGCGTTTTTTTTCTGTGTGAGTTTGTTGTGTTCGGAACGATTTAAGCCCGGGACACACCAAGCCGACGGTCGGCCGTCGGGCAGTTTTTGTGCGTCGGCCAACTAAGTTTTCTCAGTGTGTTCCGCACAGTCGGCTGAAATTGGTCGTTGAATCGGCGTCGGGCCGTCTGTGAAAAAGAGTACTCTGATTGGCTGTTCAGCTTAGTGAACAAGTCAGTGCACAAGAATAATAGCAAAACAGCGAGCAAAGAAGTCAATACGGTACAGATAGAAGGCTATTATTTCAATTTTAGCATTGAAGAAAGAAAGTGTTTAGCAGGATTGATATTCAAAATGGTAAGCACGCACTGCTTTGTTTATGGTTTGTGTATCTGCCGCGTCGATTTCTCTTTTTGAATGATGAATATAGGTGAATATATCTTCAGAAATAGACAGTTGTCTCATTTACACGCAGGCGCAGAACGCGCATTCTAGCTGACAGTAGGCTGTAGTTCTCTCGGTGTGTTCAAGTGCAGCTTTTTTCCCCCGACGCAGGCGTCGCGAGGCGACAACACAGTCGGCTTTCATCAGCGCTAGTTCTTTGGCGTCAGTTTGGTGTGTCCCGGGCTTTAAAAGTCTTGGAGTGTATTATCCTCAGTGTATGATGCCCTGTTTTTCTTAAACCATTTTCAAAGTCATCAAGTGTATGATGCCTAGCGTTTTAAAATCTGCTCAGATTCTAGCCTTTAGGGGTAAAAAGAGCTTTGAAATACCTATATAGTATTAGCCAACATCCCGACACCGCCCGTGCTGCAGAAAGTGGCGTTTAGAAGAATATGTAAATATGTGCTGATGGTAAAGAAGCAGCAGATAAGAAAGCATCTGATCATTTGTTTAAGTCTGACATCCCACGACACCACTTCCAGGTCCAAATGCTCTTATCAGATGCCAAAAGCAAACAACAAACGGTACTACTAACTATACACACACATTGTGATGTAATACTATCGAAAAATCCTAACCTTTATCTCCATACTGAAATCTCTGATGGCCAGTCAGTTTTTTAAATCTTAGCTTAAATGTGTGAAATGAGTAGAAGCTTGGACACGGAAACAGTATTCCATGTGTCATGACAAACACAGAGCAATGTGCAAGTCATGATTATTTATATACCATTTTATTTGATATATTCTCAGTGTCGCTTTCAATTAGAATTGCTACTTCAGTTTCTACTATAAAGCGGCTCTCCAGTGTGTTCATGTTTTTTTTTTACTCCGACAGACACATGGAGGATTTGGAGGATACATGTTCTTAATTCAAAATAATGCCACAATGCATCTTAATTTAGTTTTTTATTTAAATTTTAGGGTGAAATACTTGGACATGTTCTTGACAAGCTTTATGGGATTCACCCATACAAAAGATAATGGTGAATAAATATATAGTGTAAATGGTAGGACAAGGTTACGTAATACTTTTATGACATTGCCAACTTTAATTGCCAAGACTTTGTTTAATTGCCAAGACAACTTTAATTGCCAAGACACTGGTGTCAAGCCACTTGAATGATTGACACCAGTGTTTTTCGCCGATCCCCAACTCCTTCCTCAGCAAACAGCTTCGGTTACACACACATGCACAAGGACGCTGTACATTCCTCTCACTCTTCAAGACAACTGCAATCGCACAGACATGAAATTCAACCATTAATCTCTTTCATCCTCAATGTTTTTTTTTGTTTGAGCACTGAACTTAAACTGTTCCACAGCTTCACTCCACATATAGAAAGTGTTGCATCTAAGGTCCAAAATGGACGCCCAGTAAGAACCAGTTCCAGTTGGGTGGTTACTTTGTGGTTTGATTTTGATTTGTAAGCATCAAATGACCTTTGCTAATGTAAATATCCCAGGAATTAAAGTTCTCCATCGCTACAATGGATTTCTGTTAATTGCAGCAAGTATACGACAGATTTCCGTCAATTGCAGGGTTCTCTCCTGTCCTTATGTCTTAAATTCACTTTTCATCATTTTGAGGCTGTTAAAATGCGTACATTTCTCAAATAGTGTAATAAATGTCATAATTTCAGTTTGAATTGGTCTTAAATTAAGGAAATATGAGGTGTATTCAGTCTGCTGAGGGGGATGTGATCAAGTATTCTACAAGTTTAAATATAATTACACAAAAATGTCCAAATGTAGTGAACAAGCCGATAGAGAGAAAAGCACATTTTACATTTACACTACAGATTACATAAGAGAGTAGTCAGTTTCTATTAGTTTTGAATTTTTTTGCTTAAAATTAGACATTTCAAGCTTATTGTACATAAGCATACATTTCAAGCATTTCAAGCAAATATATATATACATGGATTCGGGATTACAATATATCGGGATTCGGGAGACATATGGAGTGGGTCAGACATGATTTTGAACACTTCATTAAGTTTTGTTTTGTATAAAGCCTTTCTTTAAAATAAATTTCGTTTTGTTAATTTTAATCGACTTCATCAACCAATTGCCTAGATTTAATAAATGAGAAGCAAATATAGCAGACAATATATTCAGGAAATGGAGGCGGATATATATCCTATCTTACTCGTGCCAAGGGCCATACCCACCATTGAGGTCCCCGAGGTCAGGACCTCGGTAATTTTTCGAAGTGCCCTGGCAGGGCGTACGGCCCTGCTCATGCTGTTCACTTTTCATATAATCATATAATCAATAATCAACAATAGTTGATTTCATATAATCAACATAGATAAAATTTGTATTATTTATTTATAATGGCTAAGTTAAAAACAGATTTTATATTATGTATTGTTTGTGATATTAGCTCACTTTTCGGCAAAAGCTCTGTTGGCTTTTATTATTTGAGAAATAAAAACTTGTGTTAAAGTTATGCAAATGGTTAATTATTTGTATGACTACATCACAAAGAGTCAAGTCTTGTAAAATCATTAGATTGAAAACACTGAAATTTCATAAAGTGTGTAAATAATAGAAACGCAGTTCAAAATGACCTTTCTTTAAATGCAGATGTTCTTTGAGTATTTCATTTGTGAAGGTAAAGCATGTACTCACTACACTCCTAATTACAAGAAGAAACTGCTCTTAAACTGGGTGTGTGACAGGCTGTGGAATGAGGTTTGGCCGAGGAAATATTTTCAGTCAAAATAACAATAACTTTTTTTTTTGCTTTAACCCTTGATAATATAAATCGTTTGAAAAGTCAAAATGTAAAAAGTCTGCAGAAAACATCACAACTTGGAATGACTTTGAAAAAAAAAAAAAAGTCCTCTGTGGAGAATGTCTGAATCATGTTTATTACTATTTGCTTTAAATCTATAATTGTGTGACATAATTCTCAAAATAAGGCGCAAACATAAAAATATGAGCAGTGTTGGTTCTAATGTGAAACTAAGGTGAAAGAAAGTACTTTAAAATATCTAAATAGCAAATTCATCTACCATTTGTAGGTAAAATTACATTTTGGACCCTGTGCCTATAAATCTCATTCTGTTTAGAGGGACATTTTTAATTTGTGTTTGATGGTTTGACAGCTGTTGTCTTGCTCTCAGACTCTCAGCATGGTTCTCAGCTGTAGTGCTCAGGATCGTGACTCACAGGAAGTTCTTCTCCGAGAGTTTGTGTTTACGTGTGCACATGATTGTGTGTCATCTCAGGTCAGCTGGTTGTCAATACAAACCAATGGTATAACAGCTGTTGTTGGGCCTCACACAATTTTTACTGCACTACGCACACACTTAGCGTGTGATCTCTGTGTGTGTGTGCAGGAGCGCAGCAGTCATCCAGCCAGGACTGAAGATCAGGATGGAAAAGGAAGACCTGAAGATTGTCAACAGGGGTTTGGAGGATGAGATGGTATGTATTATTTTTGTTTCTCTTTCTTTTTATGCTTTTTCCCCCTCTTATATACAGCTCATTGATTATCTTTCTGTGCAGGAGTTGAGCGGGTATCGGCTGTGCCGATGGAAGCTGGTTCTGGTGGGTTTAGGTGGTCTCTGTACAGGCGGTTTTCTTTTCCTGCTGCTCTATTGGATGCCTGAATGGTGTGTGAAGGCCACCTGCACACGGACCGCTGTCAGAGACGCAGAAGTCGCCCTCTTACGAAGCACTGTATGTCTTAAACCTCTACAAAACTTTACAAAACCTTACATATACATTATCGTTTTGAATCTGAATTGTATCTGGAAATTCTTAGAGATTCTAGATTGCATTTATCTAAAATATTTATTATAATACATACTATAAATGTTATTAAATATTACAATATTATTTTATTAATAAGACAGGAATGCCCTTAAAGAAATAAACAATAAATAATTATGAATATTAAACCTAGAGACATTTATTGACTTATTAATCTTAGTTGATGTTTCAACATTTACTAATACATTATTAAAATCAAAAGTTGTATTGTTTAACATTAATGTACCTTAAACTAACATGAACAAACAATTAACAGTTTTATTTTTATTTAGCTAATGCTAACAAAGATGAATAAATATTGTAACAAATGTATTGCTCATTGTTAGTTCATGTTAGTTAATGCATTAATGTTAACAGATAAAACCTTTTTGTAAAGTGTTACCGCTTTATCTGTGCACGTGCCTTTAGGCAGAGGAGTGTATGAACACTAAATATTTCAAATACTTCAACTTGATAGTCTTCAACATAATTCTGAATTACGGAATGCTTCAGACGTCATGTTCTTCAGTGGTAGATAATACTTAACTCTGAGTCAGCTAAATATTCATAATTCTAGTGCGTCGAAAAAGAAAAAAACTACATCACTTATTAAAGTGAAACATTCACCCATTTTTTTACTAAAATGACCTTGGATTTCTTTAATGTAATGCCACATTCCTTTTTTTATTCTTAGGCTTTGAGAAGTTTTTTTTTATGTTCATTAAGATTACAGTTTGTTTTAGTTGTTGCCTATTTGTAATAGAAAATGCCATGTGTGTTTGGGTATAATCTGTTTGTTTTGTCCATAGGATGAGTTTAAGCGCTGGTTTCGAGCGAGGGTTCGGATAATTTTGGCCCCTGGGAAGAACCCTTACGACAACCTGGCCTCTCAGACCGCCTCCCCTCAGGCCAATGACCACGCCCACAACCCCTCTGACTCCGCCCCTGAAAAAAACACCAGGAATCAGGGGGACCAGCATGTGCAGGTATTATATGCACAAATAAAATCTGTCTTATCCTTCCTACACAAATTCTGCAATTCCACAAATTCTGGTTTTTACAAACTAAACGATATAGTTAAGCTTCATTGGTGACTGAATAAGTGTCTTTTCTTTTTGTATTACAGATACGTTATTTTACCCTCCACAGCACTAAGTACTTTTGGAGCGACACTATTCACAACTTTGAAGTATTGAAGTAAGGAAGCATGTCTGATTATAGCTCCTGAATCTTTAATGGGTAGCTCAGCCAAAAATGAAAATTCTGTCATCATTTACTCACCCAAATTGTTCCAAACCCATAAGACTTTAATTCATCATCTGAAACACAAATTGATATTTTTAATTAAATCTGGGAGATTTCTCTCCTTCTATTGAAAGTCTATTCAGATGCCGGTGGGGGGGGGGGGTATCTTACATACTGATTAATATCTGTATAGTCATAATATGTTTGTATACATTTGGTCCAACATGTGCTGTAGAAAATGCTACATGGTTTAATAGAAATTCAATAAAAATTGTTAAATGAAAGTCTATTCAGATGCTCAATACGTTTATAAAGAGATCGTAATAGAAATCCATAAGGATCGAGTGTTAAGGATCGCTTTTCCAACATCGATCAGCAAACAATGTTTACAGGATTCAAATCTGGTCACAGAAGCTCAAGCACATTCGCTTGACTTGCGAGAACCAATGAGGTTCATTCTCGTGTCACGCAGCAGGTTTAAGCTTCCATAAGAACCAATGAGGTTTGTTCCTGCAAGCAAGTACGGTTGAGCTTCTGTTTATTTCCGCTGGCGCTGATCAATGTTCATATGTGAATAAAAGCCTAAATTAAATCTGTTCATCATATAAAATGAAGTCTCTTCAGAAGACTTGGACTAAACTGCTCAATTCATATGGATTACTTTTACAATCTCTTTATGAGCTTTTTGGTGAATAGACTTTCAATGGAGGGAGGGAAATCTCTTAGATTTCATTAAAAATATCTTAATTTGTGATCTGAGGACGAACAAAAGACGGAATGACATGAGGCTGAGTAATTGACAGAATTCTCAATTTTGTGCGAACTATCCCTTTAAGATTATTGAAAATGTTACTCTGTGAGTCCCTGATACTGTTGTTAAAACTATTGTCTCCTCTGTTCTGCAGAGGCCTGGAGGATCTGAGCATGACCTGCTCATCCGTTCACTCAAAGCACAGTGTCGGGCTCAACAAAAACCAGCAGGAGTACAGGTGAAACCTTTGGCTGAATTTGACATTTTTGGAGGTAAAGGCTCAGCAAAAAGGTTGTCCTGTCAAGGTCACCAATGTTAAGTTGGCCAACATAGATGAGGTTTTGTCGAAATTACCAAAGTAATTGGGATGGACTTGGGAGCATCATTTTAGATGGATGGAAACATTATAAACAAATCACAATATGCCATTATTTTCTAGCAACAGTGTTTAAAGATCCATTATTTTGTATAATATTTTGGTAAAACTTTACAATAAGGTCTCATTTGTTAACATTAGTTAATGCAACTAATAATACATGAACTAATAATGATCAATATATTGGTTACACTTTATTTTAAGGTGTCCTTGTTACATTGTAATAATGAAATTAAGTACTGAGTAATATTAATTAATTATGTACTTTAGGGTTAGGAGTTGGGTTTGGTTTCAGGTTAGTTGCTTTATGCATAATGTACTGTTATTACATTTAACATGGACACTGTAAAATAAAGTGTTAACATATTTTATTACAGCATTTATTAACCTTTGTTAATGTTTGTTAATAAAAATGTTTAAATTCATGTTAGTTTGCAGTGCATTAACTAATGTTAATAGGTACTTTTGATCTTAAATTCTGAGATTATTGTAAAGTGTTACCAATATTTCTAAAATATTTTCAAATATATTTCCACACATAAAAAGATGTCACTAATAATGAAATGTTTTGTGGTGAGGCCACCCTAATTATTGAGTCCTGAACTGGATTGCACTGACTGTACAAATCTCACTTAGTCCTTTTCTTCTCTATTTTAGGAGATTTTTTTTCGGACTAAATGAAATAGACGTGAAAGTGCCTTCTCTTTTCAAGCTGCTAATTAAGGAGGTACGAGTGACATGTGAAACTGACCCAGGCCGGAGAACGGCATGACACAGCACTGCTGACTCTGCTGTTGAGAATATGTCTTCATGGGAAATAAGTGAACTGAAAATTCTCCATCTCTTTTTCAGGTCCTCAATCCTTTCTACATCTTCCAGCTCTTCAGTGTTATCCTGTGGTGTACCGATGAATATTATTACTACGCAATGGCCATAGTCCTCATGTCTGTCATATCAATAGCTACCTCTCTCTACACTATTAAAAAGGTAAGCAGGCTTGTAAAACGGTTTGCAGCAGCATTTAAATATAAATATTTTATTTCCGTAATGATATAGTGGAACGGAATAGGGAGTGAGTGACACGGCAGAATTTGATTTAAAATTTTGGGATCATTGTGAGACTGACTAAGTCGGTAATTATTTTCAGGTTTTGGCCATTAACTAAAAAAAAACAAATTGATCATTAGAATTCTATGCTATTCTATTACAAAATAATTATTTTGTATATATTTATAAATAAATAAAATATTTATATAATTTTTTATATAAAATATTTACGCACTGTTTTTTATATATATATAAAAAAAATGTATGTATGTATGTATGTATATATATATATATATATATATATATATATATATATATATATATATATACACACACACACACACACACACACACACACACACACACACACACACACACACACACACACACACACACACACACATATATATAATTGTATTATAATGTTATTTTATTATAGCCGAAAATGCCTGAATAAAAAAAAAATGTTTTGGCCTGTAATAGTCTATAATTTTGTATAATATGCAACATAATTATTGTACTCTATACATACAATAAATGTTGTATTCTATACTATTTTAAATGTAATATTATTAAACATTTAAATACTATTTAAAAAAACAAAAACACTGGAATGCCCCTAAAAAAAAGTAAATAAACTAATACTAATTTAAATATTTCATTTTTTATTTTCATTAAAGACAAAAAATCCCCAATAAACAAACAAATTAAAATTTGTCATTTTATTTTACAAAGCTTTTACATTTTAAGATTTGTTTTTGTAGAGTAACAAGCACTGACGAATCATGCATATTAAATATATATACATTTATTGTAATGTAACATTTAATATAACAATTTAATTACTCTAATATATGAGTATGAAGTTGGATTTTAGAGATATCAAGCTTAGCTGTTAGTCATAGGGCGTATCCAAGGTTAGAGTTGATGCTAATTTTCTGATTGTGTAACTGAGATATGCTAACAGTTAATGTGTGCCTATTAGATTTACTGTGCTGCCTGCACACACAAATGTTTATTTGTTCTTCACAGGAACATTTTCTTTTGTTTTACAGCAATATGTAATGCTACACGACATGGTGGCAACACACAGTACTGTTCGAGTTACGGTCTACAGGGGCGAAAACGGTACGGCTCAGAGTGAAGAAAATGCTTTTTCAGTATATTTGTAATGATGTACACTGCTGCAGACCTGGGTTACCTGCTTCAGGGAGTCTGATGTAGTGGCCAAAGTCACGATGACTCAGCACTGTGCAAGGAAGCATGGGTAATAAGTGATCTGCTGAGACAGACTGGTTTTATTTCACTGCCCGCTCTTCCCCACCCTCCCTCCCTCCCTCTCTATGGCTTCTGTTTTTGCTGTACAGAAACGGAGGAAGCCCTGTCCACAGACTTGGTCCCTGGTGATGTCATCGTCATCCCCAGCAACGGGATCATCATGCCCTGTGACGCCGTGCTCATCTGTGGAACCTGCATTGTTAATGAGAGCATGCTCACAGGTGATTGGCTGCATCCAACTGTGATGTCATAACAACCGAGCCCACTAGAGAGGGGCAATATAGCTTAAATTTTATGTATATAAACTAACTATAAACCAAATTTGCTACTGAAGTTTACATTAAAGATGCTATTAAACATCTGTATATAAATTATAAGGTAACACTTTACAATAAGTTTCCATTAGATAACTTTAGTTAATGCATTAATTAACAATGAGTAATACATTAATTGTATTTATTATTCTGTTATTGTAAGTTAATACATTTACAACTGTTCATTGTTAGTTCATGATGGCTAAGATCCATAAAATAATATTAACAGATACATCTTTTGATTTTAAAATGTGCTCGTAATTGTTGAAATGACATTAACTAAGATGAATTAATGCTCTAGAGTATCTTTAATTGTTAGTTCATTTTAACTAAAATGGGTATCTAATGTTAACAAATCTAACCTTATTGAAGTTTATTAAAATTTGAATAAATGTTTGAATTAAAATAATAATACTGTTATTGTGATAAAAGTGTATTTACTTTAGTTGTCTTTTCTGAAATGTGTTTGGATTTTATGTGATGATAAAAATCATTAACTTTGAATAGTGTTACAGATCTAATTTTATCTTCTGTTTATTATTAATGGCTAATATTATCATTTGTAACAGTTATTTCTTAATTGATCATACTGTTTATTATGTGAGTAAAATAAAGTATGGGTAAAACTATTTTAGTGTCATTGTTACATGTACTTACCATAGTAATAACAGTAAATTATGCATAATTACATGCAACTAACCCTAAACCAAACCTAATCCTAACCCTATAGTAAGTACATGGTAATTAATATTACTCAGGACTTAAATATATAATAACACTGGAACAATGACGCCTTAAAATAAAGTGTAACCGAAGTATGTTTATTTCCATGTTCTCCTCTCTCAGGTGAGAGTGTTCCGGTCACCAAGACGGATCTTCCGAACCCTCAGCAGGACAAGAAGGGTGGGGATGGTGACATGATCTACGGCACGGAGGAACACAAGAGACATACGCTCTTCTGCGGCACGAACGTCATACAGACCCGCTACTACACGGGAGAAATGGTTAAAGCTGTGGTAGTGCGGACAGGTTAGAAGCCAGAATTACTGCAATGTATCGTGGGATATACCTGACGCTGCCTTGCATTTGGTACCTTAGTAGACAGCATAATTGTGCTGCCTATCCGATGCTTAAAATGCAGTTTCTTTTTCTCTTCTAGGTTTCAGCACTGCTAAAGGGCAGCTCATCCGGTCTATCCTGTACCCCAAACCCACAGACTTCAAACTGTACCGGGACGCTTACCTGTTCCTGCTGTGCCTGGTGGCTGTTGCCAGCATCGTCTTTGTCTATTCTTTAGTCATGAAAATCATAAATCAGGTTTTTATCCAACTTTACTGTCTTAAAAAGAGCAGCATCATGTTGTTGTGATGTCAGTCCCTCTTAGTTGTAGGATATATAACAGAATTTGTGTAAATAGGATGCAGCTTTGAGCATAATGTAAATGCTAGAAAAATTTGATTGATGTGTACTGTGCAGGAACCAGTAAAGGAGATCATAGTCAAGTCTCTGGACATTATTACCATCACGGTGCCGCCTGCGCTGCCGGCAGCCATGACAGCGGGCATCGTCTATGCTCAGCGGCGTCTCAAGAAAGTGGGGATATTCTCCATCAGCCCTCAAAGAATTAACATCTGTGGGCAGCTGAACCTGGTGTGCTTTGACAAGGTAAATGTGGGAAACCTTTTTGTGTTTGGTGAAACCTTAAATAGTCGAAAATTAAATAAGTCAGATATTCTGGCTGATTTTTAAAAACAACTCTTCTTTAACACACTCATTACCATTTAATCTGGTTATTTTTGTAAAACTAGGGTTAATTCAAGTAAATTAGGGTGACATTTTGGCACTTCAGTGCCTAATAATAAACTAAATTTAAAAGTAAAATAATAATTACGTTTTTACAATACATACCGTTTCAAAGCAGCTTTACAGAAACTGCATGTTTCTATATTACAGAGTGATCTGTTATCAGAGGTGACTGTCAAAGTTATGTCCATATTTAAAAAATGTACAGTTCTAAGATAATACAAATGCAGGTAGCTAATATCATGTATTCATTTAAGGAAGAAACAATAAGCTCATTAAAGTAATTTGTGGACATAATGAGTAAAAATACTCAGTTTAATTATTTATTTTATAAATGATTATTCTTATACTTAATAGTTATCTTATTTAATATTTATTTAATAATTTCATTAAAGTTTACTATTAATAACAAAAATAGTTGTTTAATAAACTCTTACTCTTTATATTATTATTACTACTACTACGGGTAATTGCAATTTGCAATAAGGTCTCATTTGTTAACATTATTTGATTAATTACTAACTTACATTGAGCAATGCATTTGTTACAGTATTTATTAATCTTTGTTAACGTTAGTTTATAAAAACAGCTGTTCATTGTTCATGTTTGTTCGCTGTGCAGATTAACTAATGTTAAAAATTGTAAAGTGTTACCATTTAAACTATTATTTATGTATTAGTGCTATTGATATCAATAATATCAACATTAATAATATCAATACAATAATAATACATTTTTTTTACAAAACAATTAAGGCTTGCTTTTTAGACATTTAAAATATTGTATTACTCTGTATAATTTCAGACAGGCACCCTCACAGAAGATGGTCTGGACATGTGGGGAATTCAACGAACAGAAGATGGCAGGTAAGATAAACTAGATAAACCAGAACATTCTCATTTGTTTTTTAAATGAACATGGAGGAACCTTTAATTGTCTTTTTTTGACCAAAAGAATTCTTCCCTAAACTTCCCTAGATTCCACCATTCAGAAGAAAAAGCTGATGATAAGAGTTTAGTAACAACCAAGTTTGTCTCCTGCATGGCCACCTGTCACTCCCTCACTAAGATTGAGGGCCAGCTCTCTGGAGATCCACTCGACCTCAAGATGTTCGAGGCCACGGGCTGGGTCAGTGTCTGCTGTGACAGGAGAACAGATTGTTCTATGCTCATTCAAGTTTTGAAACAAGTTGTACTTGTGTTTAATCTTTTTGGGTGTCACTCTGTCTATCTATGGTCTTCAGATCTTGGTGGAAGCCACCGAGGAGGAGACGGCTCAACACGACCGCATTGAACTCACTTATGTAAAACCGCCAAATCAGCTTCTGCCGCCACCAGTCATATCACCTGAACAGGACATGGTGAGCATTTAAAAATCTCATTTATTCCTGTGATGGCAAAGCTGAATTTTTGGCTGTCATTACTCAAGTCTTCAGTGTCACAAGAAACTCAAAGGTCTTCACGGTAACCCGTCAAAATAAAAGTTTGGTTTAATGTCAAGAAATTGTGACAGAAATATATATATTACTGTTGTTTAGCTATGTCTCAAAAAAATATAGTTAATAATCATTTATTATTATTAGTGTTTGTATTATTACAATTAATATTGTAGAATAGAATCCATCACGATTGTTCTTTCATGTTTTAAATTTAACAGAAAAGCTCTTCATTTGATTGCCAGAAAAATTTAAAGAATTTTAACCCAGAATATTTTTGGAGAAAAATATTTTAGGAAAAAAATGTATTAATAGAAATGAACAAAAAAAAGTTTTTGTTGTTTTTAAGAATTAAATTAATTAGACATTCTTTTTGATTATTTAAATTGAATTAAACCATTAAAATGGAATCCAGAAAAATTAAAACGGTAAAAACGGAATTTAGAAAAAAAATTAAACTGATTTCATAGGGCACTAGCTCTGACACGTTTGATCAATTTATTGCGTCCTTGCTGATAAAAAAAAAAAAATATATATATATACACACATGTTTGGTGAGCATTTCTCTGCTTATTATAATTAAAGAATTTGTTTAAAAATATCAGTGTATTTAAAACATTGTTCTGATCTCTTGTGGTTTCCTTTCAGGAACTGTCAGAACTCTATGAGCTCTCGGTATGTACAACGGCCATTATTTTATGAATTTATGAATTTCATTATGAACGAATATGGGTGTGTACATGCTTTCTGTCGTTTCTCGTGCAGGCGTCCTATATGATCGGTATTGTGCGGCAGTTCTCCTTCTCCTCCGCCCTGCAAAGAATGAGCGTGGTCGTTCGTCAGATTGGAGAGAGACGCATGGATGCGTATCTGAAAGGAGCACCGGAGGTTGTGGCAAGCCTGTGTAAGAAAGAATCAGGTGAGTGGAAGTTCCGCCCATTATTATCATCTTTTTCTGAATTTCAAATCAATATTTTTTTTTTTCACAACGCACCACAGTACCAGAGGATTTTGCAGAGGTTCTGGAGGACTACACCAAACAGGGTTTTCGGGTCATCGCGCTGGCACACAGACGACTAGAATCCAAACTTACATTTCACAAAGTGCAGAACATTAACAGGTAAAGTTTAAACTTCATTAAACTCTTTACTAAGGTCTTTTATACAATTATTTGCATTGTTATGCTGTGACTTTTATCATGTTGTGCCACTATGTGTTTAATGCCAAGTTGTGTTTGGTTTCTCTCCAACAGGGATCAAATTGAGAAAAATATGGATTTTCTGGGTTTGATTATCATGCAGAACAAGCTGAAAACAGAAACTCCAGGGGTTCTGGAAGATCTACGACGGGCCAACATACGCACCGTTATGGTCACAGGTAAACAAGACTTTTTCCTGGCTTGCAACTGTGTAATTTCAGGAAAAACTGGGAGTTTTAATACAGTTCCTGAATATTATTTTCAAAAGGTCATTTTAAACATGGTTATTCACATACATTTTATAGAATACCATTCAAAAGTTTGGACTTTTTTTAGACTTTTTTTGAAAAGTATCTAATGCTCGCCAAGGCTGAATTTATTTGATCAAAAACACAGTGAAAGCAGTGATAATGTAAAATATTATTACATTTTAAATAATTGTTTCCATTTTAAAATGTAATTTTTTTCCTGTGATGGCAAAGCTGAATCTTCAGGATCATTACTCCAGTATTCAGTGACACATGTTTCTTGATTTGATTGACTTGAAAACAGTTGTGCTGCTTAATATTTTTGTGGAAACGGTCATACATTTTTATTTCAGGATTCTTTAAAGAATTCAAAAGAACAGCATTTATTTGAAATAGAAATCTTTTGTAACATTATAAATGTCTTTATTATAAATATCAATTTTTTCTGAATAAAAGTATTTCTGACGCCAAACTTTTGAACGGTAATGTACATGTGCTACCCATGAAGCTAGATATATTAAATGTTTTGTCGCAGTTGTGCTTGGGGCCTTTCTGACAGGATATTCTAGTTCAGGTACTTACTGCTTACCTTATTTGTGTTAGTTTGAAGATGGTAGGGCGTTTAGAATGATCGGCTGTGGTCAGACAGACAGGAGTCTGGGAGCTTTGAAGCTTAATTCATTAGGTATTCCTGGAATCTGGTCTAATAAGGTTCTCAGCTCTCCAGATTACCAGCCAAGCGGTCCAAAGTTCAGGCGAGGCTGAATGCAGCATTGTGAACTTAAGCAGATTGAGTTTGTACATGACCCACGCTTACAATCATGAGGAACACTGGGTCATTGCCAGATATCAGCCATCATTACTGTACAAAAAAGTACCATTATACCAGTATAATGGATGTGTACCAAGGTCCAAAAGAATGGGGTTTAAAAATGACACCTTTAGTGTATTGCTTTTAGTATTCTTATTTTCTTCATCTTTTCCTCTCTTGCGCAGGTGACAACATGCTGACGGCCATCTCTGTGGCACGAGACTGCGGCATGATTCAGCCGCAAGACCGAGTCATTATTGCCGACGCTCTGCCCCCTAAAGACGGCCAGGCTGCCAAGATCAACTGGCACTACGCCGACAAACCCGGAAAATCCTCGAACAAGCCCACCAAACTAGAGGTCAGTGTGCCATCTACTGGCCAGAACCTGTCACTGCTGTCACAGGAATGTTACATATGAAGCTCTATCAGCTTTTTTTTTTTTTTTAGCTTGTCCTTTAGTAAAATCACTTTTACAGTAGGACACTTACAATGAAAGTACTCAAGGCCATACAATATACATACAAAAAACCTAAATGAAGTCTGCATGAAACAGAAGTCTTTTCTTCAATATTGTGATGTATATGTGAGAATTGATTTTGTCCATTGGTAATTGATTGGATGGTTGTGGTTTGCTATTGCTGTGATGTCATGTGAGTGACAGGTTGCCCTGCCCTTGTGCCAGTAAACACGCCATCAGAGAAGAGAAGAGATGCTGCAAGAGGGAGGGGAAGTTATTTTGATGAAAGATTTTGAGGGCACATGAGTTTAAAAAAAATTATTCTGCACAGATTAATCATTTGTGGAAAATGCTTCTGTACAAGAATTGTCCATTCGGATTTAATGGTGACTTTAAAACCAAAAATGTTATCGATAAAGCTTTAGCTTCAGCATCTCTCTGTACTTGTGTTCTCTGATGGCAGGAGATGGAAATTATTATGGAAGATGGGAATTCTGAGACGAGACCACAGGAACAGTATCACTTTGCCATGAGCGGAAAATCTTTTGCTGTTATTATTGAGCATTTCCAGGACCTGCTACAGAAGGTTGGCTGAAAGCATATTTGCTTTTTATACCATATTTACACGTGTGTCGTAATATTATATATGATATCTATGAATTTTATTGTTGTTGTTGTAGCTGGTGCTTCATGGAACAGTATTTGCAAGGATGGCTCCTGACCAGAAGACTCAGCTTGTTGAAACATTGGAAAGTGTAGAGTGAGTATTAAACCCACACAAACACCCACCCCCCATGATGGTTTATTATCTATTCATATGTAATTTGCACAAACCCCCATCCCTATGTTAAGTGTGTAACTCATCCCGCACCTTTTGTGCAACCAACTTAAATGCAGGGACAGTCATGAAAAACAGATTTTTATGTATATGTGTATGTATGTATTGTGTATATATGTATGTATATATATGCATGTATATATGTGTGTATATATATATACGAAGCATTGGTAATAAGAAATCTGAATATTAGAATGATTTCTGAAGGATTATGTGACACTGAAGACTGGAGTAATGATGCTGAAAATTCAGCTTTGCTGTCACAGGAATAAATAACATTTTAAAATATATATTTAAATAGAAAAACATTTTTAAATTGTATTAATATTTCACAATATAACTATTTTACTGTATTTTTGATCAAATAAACTTTGGTGAGCATAAGAGCATATTAAAAACATTTTAAAACACTTGCGGTAACACTTTAGTGTCCAATTATCACTATCAACTAGTTGCTTATTAGCATGCATATTACTAGGATATTTATCAGTACTTATAAAGCACATATTAATGCCTTATTCTGCATGACCATATGCTACATCCCTTAATCCTACCCAATACCTAACCTTAACTACCTAAAAATCTTGCTAAACTTGCTCTTTTTTCTGCTCTCTGCTGCAGTTATTTTGTAGGAATGTGTGGAGATGGAGCGAACGACTGTGGGGTGAGAGACTTTTCAAAATCTGTTGTAAAACCTTTTCAATGGTGTGTCTTTTACACCTGTCATATGTTCTGAAAGTGTGATGTGTAGCTGCTGACGTCTGTCTGTTTGTTGCTCAGGCACTGAAGAGAGCTCATGCTGGGATCTCCCTGTCAGAGCTGGAGGCTTCAGTGGCGTCTCCCTTCACCTCCACAACTCCCAGCATCACCTGCGTGCCCAATCTGATCAGGTCTCCTTACTGCACCACAGCACGGCTCTGTTTTAATGCAGCCCTATAATAAAACTTTCAGTATCTTTTGAAACAGTTCATTGTTCTACAACACGCTGTAAGTTTCAATACTCAAATCATCTTCAGTCCAAAAACTGCATATATTTTAACTTCTGAGCTTCTGACCTCAGAAACCCAAAAATGCATGACATTTCGCTTTTACACATCAACGGTACCTTTCATTAGGATAGCACAATGAATAAAAATGAATTTTCAATAAATGCTGCTCCACACAAACGTATCTCTGCATGTGCTTTGAGTTTGGGTCTGGAAAGAGAACTTGAAGTGATTATAAAGCAGCTGTTGTTAACAAAAGAGAAGATTTAAGGGCTTCCTGAAATTTAAATTACCATACATATTTGTATTTTAATTTTACAGTTGTGTTGTAAAATGAAATGATTATAATATTATTTTTCCTGGATTCTTTATTATTACAATGGTAATATTACTTATAATTTATCATTATTATTACCGTGTGACACATTTTTTTTGGCTAAATTGTGCTGACCTACAAACAAGCACAGCAAACCTAGAGCTTTTTTTAGTCTTTTTTTTTTAAATCACAATCGCAATTTTGAATTGTATTTATTTATTTTTTATTATTATTATCATTTTTTCCACTAAATTCATTAGGAGGATGGAGAACAGGCATAGGAAAACACAGCTAGTTTAATTCTAAGAGCCAGAAAAATAGTAGATATAAAATAACTCTTTTGGGTTTGATTTAACTTTTTAATAATTTTGTATTAAAGTTTTTGTCTTGAAGGTGCAGTAAGTGATTTCTGAGAAACACTGTTGATATTTGAAATCGTCATCCAAACAAACACACCCCTATCCGAATGAAACACCCTCTCCCTTCATTGCTCCGCCCCCCAAAATCATAAACACTATGCAACAGCATCAGACAGCTTGTGCAAATATACAGCGATACACAGTGTTGGGGGTAACTCATTACAAGTAACTTGAGTTACGTAATCAGATTACTTTTTTAAGTAACTAGTAAAGTAATGCATTACTTTTTCAATTTGAAATAAAATATCTAAGTTACTTTTCCAAATAAGTAACGCTAGTTACTTTTTCACATTTATTGACTGACAGCTCTCCTGTCCCCATGTTGAGAGAATAAATGTGAACTTACTCATCTCACTGCTCAAAATAAATAAAAACAGTAAAATGCAATCTCAGAATTTTACTCAACTTTTATAATTAACTATTAAATTACACAAATATACTTTGTGAATTTTATCTCACTTTATTAATGTCTTTGCTGCTGACCTTCAATGATCTAATTCAACCATACTAATAAGCAAAAATTACTTTATAAGATTTAGAAATAAGAGTGTTGAACTTCCTTCTCCTGTATATTATTGTTCTTTAATCCAGAACAGCAGCGCAGCTGAAAGGTTAGTTTGAGCGGCACCCTTTACTGTACAAGCGTAAATATACATTTCCTTCAGCCTGAGGCTTATTCAGTTCACTTTTGGTGTGAAAGGGCCTTAACATTTGCCAAAAATATAACTTTTTTTGTTGGTCTTGTTATTAAAAAAACAAACAAGCAAGCCCAGCCCAGCTGAGAAGAAAAAGTAACGTAAAAGTAACGTAACACATTACTTTTCATAAAAAGTAACTAAGTAATGCAATTAGTTACTTTTTTGGGGGAGTAACGCAATATTGTAATGCATTACTTTTAAAAGTAACTTTCCCCAACACTGGCGATACAGATACAGCATATCTTGGTTCTGTGAAACAGCAAAAAAAAAACACTGCTACTCACATATCGAGTAGAAGCAAAGCAACCTGAGAGGCTCTCTGATGTCTCTCCAGCACTGGAAAGCTTTTCTAATATTAACACAGGTCCTAGCTCTTGCCTGATCATAACCCTTCTTTTTCCAATAATATTTCCTCTTTGGTAATATCCCAGCCATCTCTCTTTCTACAGTCTTTCAGCAAATGCCCCTCTTGCTCACTCTCTCTCCTCCTCATTATGAGCGGATACGCCCCCTACTTCTGATTGGCTTAACAAGTGTTTTGTGGTCAGTGCATTGGTTCAATCCACTTTATTTTTCTCCTATTTACACAACCAGTACTATGTACAAACAATTATTTTCCAGCACACACAAAACAGAAATCTATCAAATATTCACAAAACTGTTTGTTTGGTTGTTGATTTCAATTTCCAACAGCGTTTCTCAGAAATCACTTACTGAACCTTAAATGAACCACAATGAGTTGATGAGGGGGCCTTCAACATTGTAGACTGTTTTACCCAATGATAAATGTTCTTTGTACAAAATGTCTTGTTTGCTGAGTCTCACTTGTTGTTTCTCCACAGGGAGGGACGGGCGGCTCTCATCACCTCCTTCTGTGTGTTTAAGTTCATGGCTCTGTACAGTATTATTCAGTGCCTCAGTGTCGCCCTTCTCTACTCAGTAAGTTCCCCTGTCATGATTTCTACCACAACAATTGACTGAACTGTAGTTAATATACATCTTTGACTGCATCCGAAATCGCATATCTCCTTACTATATAGTAGGCGGAAAACAGTATGTGACAAAAGAAGTATGTCCGAATTCAGAGTAATCATAAAAGAGTAGGCAAATTTACCCGGATGATTGTTCAAAATAAGTACCTACACAAGAGAGTATGCTATCTCGGACGCAGCCTTTAACTTGGTTTTCTGTGCTTGAAGACAGATTGTAAGTAACCAGAGATCATTAGTTCTTGCTGAGATTGCTTATACAACCCTGATCCATTAATAATGCATTTCAGATTCGCAGTAACCTGGGCGACTTCCAGTTTCTCTTCATCGACATAGCCATCATTCTTCTTATTGTCTTCACCAGTGAGTGTCATCTGTATTGTCTTTCTTGTTCAGCTCAAATTTATCTTAGCATTGCCTGTTGTTTTAGCCTGTTCTATCTTTTTAGTTTTTATGAATTATGCAGTAAAGCAAACTAGTCTTTGTAATATGGAATAGTGGATTCTGATCATCTGGTTTGAACCTTTTTAACCTCCACAATGCATTTCTCATTGCATTTAACTCACCAAATGTGAAATAATAGAGGTACACAGAAAATTAAATTAGGAAATAATATAGGACTGTTCTGTATAGTATCCATTGTGATTACATTCCATAAGATCAGGGAAATAAATAGAGTAATTAGCCAATTTGGATTTTATGTGGTCAGTAAGCATTTAGATTTAACTTTAAGAGTTTGAGCTTATGGAAATCGATGTGCATAATTAATTGTAAGTAGTGGTGGACGAATCAAGTACTTGAGTAAAAGTACAGATACCCTAATAAAATAGTACTGTAGTAAAAGTAGTTGAGTAAAACTACAAAAGTAGATTTTTTATGTACTCAAGTATTAAAAGTATACAGCTCTGATCAATGAATGTTTATTATTTATTCTAGTCTTTATCAGCAATAAGAAAGTGTTACACTTTATTTTAAGGTGTCTGTGTTACACTGTAATTTACATTGTAAGTACTGAGTAATAATAATTAACTACACGTCATATACTAACTAGTTAGGTTTAGGGTTCGTTTTGTGTAATTAAGAACAATTTGTAGTAATTACTATAGTAGCTACATGTAACGTGTAACAAATACACTGTAAAAGAAAGTGTTACCTAAGAAAGTTTAGTTCAGACATGTAATATATTGTTCTGCAAATAAACAAACATTTTATTTACATTTTTTGTAATACTACTTATATTTACAGCTGACAGTCATGACGTAAATATGATTTTCATCTACAATAATAAATGCAAAAATTTGGCATTAAGTAACTTACTTTTCATGGAATTCAAGCTATTACATTATCCCAGTTCCCAATTCATTTTGTCCTGATTATTGAATCAGTGAGCTGTTTGACTCAAGAATCGAATCACTTTCAGTTAAATTTGTGAACGGGTCCATTGGAAAAAATCGCCACGTTCATGAATCGAGTGGATGTTTTTATGAAATGTAGTGGATTAAAAAGTATGATATTATGCTTTGGAATCAAGTGGTAGAAGTTTCCTAACAAAAAAAACAAAAACTCTTAAGTACAGATTCTTGAAAAATGTACTTAAGTACAGTAACTAAGTAAAACTACTTAATTACTGTCCACCACTGATTGTAAGTACATTATTCTGCTGTAATTTCTCTCTTTTTCCCCTTCCCCACCCACTCCTAGTGAGTTTGAACTCCGCATGGAAGGAGCTCGTCGCCCGAAGACCTCCCTCCGGTCTCGTCTCAGTTCCTCTCCTCCTCTCAGTTCTGACCCAGATTCTCATTTGCCTGGGTTTCCAGATCATGAGCTTTCTCTTGATCCAAAAATTCGACTGGTACTCCAAGCCAGAGTGAGTATGCTGCGCTGCCTCCAATGCAGAACAACTGAGGTTTTTTACCCTAACCTTATAGTTGCATTAAAAACAATCTTAAATCTGACTGCAGATTTTTTTTTTTTTTTTGCTTGTTCTGTAATTTACAGTATCTACAACTGCTCTGCTCCTCATCACATGGCTAACTCCTCCGAGCCCAAAGAAGAAAATATCATGAACGATGTGAATACCACACTCTTCTTCGTCTCCTCGTTTCAGTACCTCATTGTCGCCGTTGTTTTCTCCAAAGGAAAACCTTTTCGCCAGCCCAGCTACAAGAACTGTAAGGATGAACCTTTTTCAACTTAATGCATTCACAGTGCATTGTAATATTTTGAAATCATTGTTTTGATATTTATAATTGCATGTTTTTATATTCTTTTTCTCCCAATTTTATGCATATATTATTTTAAAGAAGTTTGAGTACATTTTGAAAATTGTCTAAAATAAAAAGAACAAAAAAATGTGATATCATTGTAATATTGAATTTGAATTGATTTGACAGAGGAAAGGTAAATCTAGTTCTCAGTTACTGTTCATTGACTGTGTGTTTCTGGTTGTCTGTTTTGTTTCTTTTAGGGCCGTTTGTTCTTTCTGCTTTAATTCTCACCATTTTCCTGTTTTTCATCATGTTTGTCCCAATCTCTGGAATCTATCAATTTTTGGAGGTATGGTTGTTTCTTAATTAATTCCTTTAGATAATATATGTTATATTGTTTGAATAATTATTCAATTATTTCAATACCTTTCACAATTCAATTATTTATTAATAATTTTAATATATTTTAAAATGTGATTTATAAAAGCGTCATTCATTACTGCAGTCTTCAGTGTCACATGATACTTCAGAAATAATTCTAATATGATGATTAGCTGCTCAGGAAACATTTCTTATTATTATCAATGTTGAAGACAGTTGTGCTGCTTCATATTTTTGTGAAAACCATGCATTTATTTGAAATAGAAATATTTTGTAACATTATAAATGCCTTTAATGTTACATTGGATCAATTGAATGCACCTTTCCTGAATAAAAGTACTGTATTCATTTCTTTCAAAATACATTTTTACTGATCTTCATGTTTTAAGAAGTTCTCTACATTGTCTTCATTCTCCTCAGCTTGTGTGTGTTCCTTTGAGCTGGCGTGTGGCTATGGTGATTATCGTGCTGGGCAACACCTTAGTGAGTGTGTTCATCGAGGTAAGTGGGAACATCAGACTCTAACATCTCCCACATTATTTGTTATGGATATTTACATATGAAAAGAAATTGCATTTCAATGTAATTCTATTGCTAGTTCATATACAGTATTTAGGGAAGATGGAGTTGACCCTTCAGCCAGGGTCAATAACACACTGCTCTTGCTGTAACCTAATTAAAACCCTCAATTGTACTTGATGGCATATACACTGCTACAGAAAAATACAAAAATAGGGTTGGGAATCAAGAGCTGGTTCTTATTCAGAGCTGGTTCCATTTTTATATAACATGAAAAAGTACATTTTAGTTTAAGTACTACATATACATGTAAACACAAGTTCTTATATATAAATATACACTGCCTGGCCAAAAGAAAAAGTCGCTGTTTGTATTTAAATGGGCAAATGCTTAAGAGTCTATGATTGAGTTATTATTGCAGTGATTATTATGTTTCTAGCATGTTATATGTTTGGCAACAGTTCTTCTAATCCTAATTAATGGAGTGTGTAGCTTTTCATTTCTTGAACAACCCTGTAGGAGGACACATCATAGCCATATTCCAGGATGACAATGTCAAGATTCATCAGTCTCACTTTACTTTAAATAACATCACAACATACATTTCCATCAAGAGTTGCATCAATTTGTGTTCAAGATCTTGTATTGACCATGCAAGAGTCCAGCACTCTGTAAAGACTTTCAATGAATTTAAGGTCTGGACTCAGAGGTGCCGATTCATGTGTGAAAATGATTCTTCATGCTCCCTCCCAACCATTCTTTCACAATTTGAGCCTGATGAATCTTGACATTGTCATCCTGGAATATGGCTATGATGTGTCTTCCTAGTTCCTACATGATTGTTTAAGAACTGAAAAGCTACACACTCCATCAATAAGAACTGTTTCCAAACATATAACATGCTAGAAACATAATAATCACTGCAATAATGATCCAATCATGGACTCTTAAGCATTTTCGTATTTAAATCCAAACTGACTTTTTTGGGGGGCAGGGCAGTATTTTATTTTTTTCTATAGTCAGAACAAATTACTCTATAAAAACATCAGTTCTTTTCAGTGAATATTGAGCCAAAAGAGCTTCTATCACATTCATCTAAAATAGCTTGATCATGGAAGTATTTGGGACAATTTGCAATTAATTTGATTAATACGAATTTCAAGTAATTAAATAAATTACAAAAAATATAATTGCCCTAATATATATATGAAGAGCTCAGATGCAAAGTGCCATCTGAAATTTTCTTCTAGAATGATCATTTTTATCAAGCTTGTATATTTAAGTTCAGTAATTTCACTTAAATTACAATTAATAGGTAATTTTCATTGCCATTTAAGTGAAATTACTGAACTTAAATATACAAGCTTGATAAAAATAATCATTCTAGAAGAAAATTTCAGATGGCACTTAGAGGCTTTTGCATCTGAACTCTTAATATATATATGATAAATATGTTATAACAGTAGTAGGATCAGTAATTTGGTGCTTCCTGAAAAGCACTAAAAGAATCATTAATGAATTGGAGCGATTCCCATCCCTATACAAAAGTAAATTTCATCTGCTCTGCTGAGGCTGATTCACAGGATAAGGAAACAGAAGTTATATTTTGAGCTATACAGCCAGCCAGGCCATGAATTGTATAGCGTGTCTGATTCCATCAGCAGCTCCTGCCTCTGAATGAAAGAAAAGGTCAAATTACTATTGTCAAACTTTGAGCAAACTCCTCACGCTTATTAAGAAATGCCAGCAATCATCGTAGTGGCATATAGCGGCTGTTTGCTTCGCCTCTAGATCCCGCCGTCTTCCTGGTGCGGACTACAGGTCACGCTCCTTCTCAGACATTCTCCCTTACCTGTCAATCATAGAGTTCTAGACTCCAGCAGCCAATCACTGGGACCCGATCCTGTGATCTCGCTTGATGTTCATTGCCAATAAACTGATTATTTTTAGGGCAGAGTAAAATAATTCTCTTGCATCCCTCTATTTCTCTTTTAACTAACACACAATCCAAAAAAAACCACTGCCCTTTCAAAAAGAAATGTATTTAGTTTTGCTCTTGACAAGGAAACAGCAGAAACAATTGATGACCATAAATCTTTTGCTAGCCATGTGATCCGTAGCTCTCTTCATTCTTTCCGCCCTACTGCGATATTCTTTAGACCGTCGTGCTTGATGTCATCTTATGGAAGCATGTGTTCAGCAGAGACAAGCAGGGAAGCTATGGCGTCTCCCCTGCAGGCCCGACACCACAGGTTGGGAAAAATCTGACACTTCTGTTCACCGTTGCCTTTTCACTTCCTGGTGTCCACTCCGCCCTATTTCCCACTCTCGCTATTTTCCCTCTCTCCTTTCTCCTCCCTCTCTCTCTTTCCCTCTCACTCAACACCCTCTCTTTCCCTCTCACTCAACACCCTGTTTTAACGTTTGGCCTTGCATGCGGCAACATGATTTTTTCTGAACGCTCTCTAGTGGGGACTCTTGTTTTGTCATGCTCCGGGGGCTTACGATTACCCCTCCTCCCCCTTCCCCCCATTTTCCTCTAATGCTCCTTCTGTAGTGGCAATTACTGCATACGTGTGTAAGCTATGCGTCTTTTTAAACCGTGTTTGGAATGACGGTGCAGGTATGTGCCAAACAGAGCAATATTTAACGTCTTACATAATGAACTGCAAAACTTGCACTAAAGTTCTGATATATTGTGTTTTCTGTGTTTTTAAAGCATCTGGTTTGGTTAAAGGAATATTCTGGGTTGTTTGCAACTTAATGTCTGTGGAAGAAGTTGGGACAATTTTTCTACTTCTGGTTTTGCTTAACTAATTTATAGTTTGCAGTGCCATGTTAACTAGTCCTTGATGAAAAAAAAACTACCAGGTTTACTTTTTTTAGACTACACTACTGTTCAAAAGTTTGGGGTGAGTAAGATATTTTTTGTTTTTTAGTTATTAAAGAAATTAATACTTTTCAGTAAGGATGCTTTAAATTGCTTTAAATGTTACAAAAATATATTTAAAAAAACTGTTCTTTTGAACATTCTATTCATCAAAGAATCCTGAAAAAAAAAAAAAATTACCATTGTTTCCACTAAAATATTAAGCAGAACAGCTGTTTTCAACATTGGTAATAATAATAAGAAATGTTTCAATGCAACCCTGTTCTCCCACTCTTCACACACTGAATGGCCCCCAAGTACTCCCGATCTGACCCCCTTAGACTTTTATCTTTGGGGTCATCTGAAGGCAATTGTCTATGGTGTGAAGATACGAGATGTGCAGCACCTGAAACTACGGATACTGGATGCCTGTGCTGGCATTTCTCCTGCGGTGTTGCTATCAGTGTGTGAAGAGTGGGAGAACAGGGTTGCATTGACAATCCAACACAATGGGCAGCACATTGAACACATTTTATAAGTGGTCAGAAACTTGTAAATAACTCATGAACGAATAAAGTTACGTTGAAACCAAGCACACCATTGTTTTTCTTGTGACATTACCAATAAGTTTGATGTGTCACATGGCCCTCTTCCTACTGAAAAAACAAAAGTTGTATCCAAGATGGCCGACTTCTAAATGGCCACCATGGTCACCACCCATCTTGAGGAGTTTGCCCCCTCACATATACTAATGTGCCACAAACAGGACTTTAATATCACCAACCATTCCCATGTTATTACGGTGTATCCATATAAATGGCCCACCCTGTAGAATGAAGGATCATGTGACAATGACAATATTGCTGTTTTTACTGTATTTTTTCTTTTAAATGCAGGCTTGGTGAGCATAAGAGACTTGTAAAAACATTTTTAAAATCGTACAATCCCAAACTTTAGAACGGTAGTGTAGTTAAGTTGTCGTAGTATTCGAGGCATGAGCTGTAAAGGCACAGCGCTATTGTAAATGCGGGGGGTGGAGAGCAGCAGCTCATTTGCATTCAAAGATACATGCATGAAAACAGCATGTTTTTGCTTCCACTCAAAAATTGGTATTACAACATGTTATAATAAATTATCTGTGAGGTATTTTGAGCTGAAACTTCAGACTCATTCTGGGGACACCTGAGACTTACATTACATCTTGTAAAAAGGGGCATAATAGGTCCTCTTTAAAGTGTAAATAACTCTGAATATTCCTTTAAATGAATGCTCTGGGTTCAGAACGAGTCTGTGGCCTGCTGTTGATGATCACAGACAAATACTTTATACGTGCATCATGCTTTTAAATTGGGACTATTTTTGTTGGTGGATGAACTTCAAGTTACCAATTTGTTTGGTGTACTCATGCAGACATGGAGTAGTGTTATTTTAGTATTATATTTAGTATTTTAGTATTACATACTTTTTACTCATAATTATTTGTGTTTAAGTCATTTTAGGTGTTTAATTTAAAGGTGGTATCAGTGATTTCAGGCCCAAATTTTTTTTTATCACATTCATCGAATTTTTCCTAACGATCCGCTAGCTGCCCGCCCCATAAGCATGCCGTCAAAAAAAACACGTCTCTGTAGGCAGCCTAGGCTCTGAGATCTGCACACAAAAACAAATGGTTTAGCCAAACACTCAAAACCAAAACAAATAGTGTTCCAACCAATCACCGACAGGGGGAGGGTGTTGTGAGGTTTTGAGCCAGCTTTTTCTTCAGCTCTGACTTCGCGTGCAGCCGTGCACGATCACAAAACCTCACAACACCCTCCCCCTGTCGGTGATTGGTTGGAACACTATTTGTTTTGGTTTTGAGTGTTTGGCTAAACCATTTGTTTTTGTGTGCAGATCTCAGAGCCTAGGCTGCCTACAGGTTTTTTGACGGCATGCTTATGGGGCGGGCAGCTAGCGGATCGTTAGGAAAGATTAGATGAATGTGATAAAAATATTTTTGGGCCTGTAATCACTGATACCACCTTTAAGTTTTAAACTTAAACTTTTTTAGTTGAAGGTTTTCATATATATATATTTTTTTTCAGCTTCATTTCAGTTACTGAAAACAGTTTTAGTTAAGAATAATAACACTGATACTGAGAAATGAACCAGGTTGACATTGTTTTTTTTTTTTTGTTTTTTTAGCTTGTTAGTAAGTTATAGTAATATATAATAATAGATTGCAAATAACCTGGAATATTCTTTTAAAGGAATGTCCCGGGTTTAAAAGGAGCTCTATTGACTGTATCTGTGGCTTGCCTTTAATTTAAAAAAATAATCATAATTTTGAGCCCTTAGATTATTAAAACAAGCAAATATTTTCTACAGTAAGTCCATGAAGCAACCCTTCAGATGGGGTTTGAAGATGAAATGATTTTGTTAAAGCACTTATTTTAATGCTTCTACACCAAAATATGTCAACAGATGGATGAAATGCAGTTTATGCTTTACTAATATGATTCCTGTGGATTTTTCTCTGTGCGCATATTGTATAAAATGAGTGGGCTCAGAAATGTTATATATCTTTACACGCATTAGGTTAGTAAGTGGTTTTGTCTTACTACTTCCATTTTAACTCTATAATGAGTAAGTCTTTTAAAACTAATGCAGTGTCCTTCCCCATATACTTACTATTTGTATTTTGCATTGAAAGCACATTACATTGATGACAAGTCAAAGTTATTTTCTGTGGTAACTGACAGCATGCCATGGATTTGAACCCGGAACATTCTTTTTAATACCATTTGAGCTTAGCTAAAGCAAAAATGTATAATTTCATTGGAATTTTGGTATTAATTTGGATTAGAATAAAAATTCATTACCCTTGCATGTGCTCAGAGGCATGACATACTCTACAGACAGACCAAAGGCTCTGACATTGTTTCTTCAGATGAATATGAATATCTCATTTCATTTTGTTTTAGTTTACAGCGATTCGATTACAGGTTTGAATTCTGTCTTTTGAAGAAAAGGATAAAAACCGACTTCTTATCTTCACCTTCCCCTGTGTTCCTCTCTGGCCTGTGTGTGTGTGTGTGTGTGTGTCTATAGGAAGGAATAGAACTGTATGGAACTAAATGCCTCTCCTGGCTGTGCTGCCGACGGAGAAAAGTGCCCAAGGCTCGGTACATGCACCTGGCCCAAGAGCTGAGCGTGGATCCCGACTGGCCTCCCAAACCTAAGAGCACTACTGAAGCCAAACCCGGCCCTCATCCGGACGACTGCTCCTACCAGATCGAGGCTGTTTCCTAGCATTTCCACCCGCTCACACTCCGTATCGCACATCCAAAACTACCGGGGAGTTCCCTAAACACTGTCAAATTTAATGATTTTGTTCGAACCGATACGAAAAAAGACACCAAAAACAAAACCCTGCAACGGAGAGTTTTTAATAACACTTCGAAGATATTTCGAGGTTCTGTTCTCCCATTTGATTTTTTTTTGTTTGTTTGTTTGTTTCTGATGCACAATATGTTTTTTTTAAATGGGCGGGGTTCACAGGCTGGGAACTGTGTAAGCCCCGCCCACTCAGGCGTGCGGTTTGTCAGCACGTCACCAATATCCCCTTAAGACATCATGTAGACCGCAAAGTCATTGAACTCATTACCAAATGTGGCTCTTTAGATCACCGTCAGACACCATGGTCCTGGTGGCTCTCCTACAGATATCAAGGAGGCTCTTCACTGGATTTCAAGCATCGTCCTGTTACTGTAGTCTGTAGTGCATCATCTCTACAGGCTCAGGGGCTGCATGCTAACGCTTTGGAAACCGTCGCTGCATGCGGAACAAACCAAACTCTAGTGGCTCACAGAATCCAAGATCCAGCTTCGTTTTCAGCCAGCTTGTTTTTAAAAAAAATATATATCGACATAGATATATAATTATACTTGATCTTTACTTTTCATATCTCTTCCCATGGAAGAATCGAGGTGGGATTCACTTGTGGAAGGCCAAATTTGTAAAAGTTTGCGTTTCGTTCACTTTTCCTGGCGCAGCATTTGCGATTGGTTTTGATTTGATCCATCCTGAAACTCAAGTCCTGATTTAACTAAAAAGCCGGCATCACAGTTTTTGCAACGAAACGTTACTGGGAATTGCATTGGGGATCAACAGGAAAGAGGCAAGGGGCGTACATCGAGAAATATAGGGCACATTGTATAGGGACAATTGTATGTTAAAATTTTGCAATCCAAATCAAAGCAGGTTGCTTAAAATCATTCTCAATTGGCCAGTTAACAGTATTACTTGTGCATGACTTATTAACGGTTTTGCTGCTAATCTAGGAAACAAAACATTTTTCATCCTAAACGATCATTAGAAGGTTCGAAATCTGTTGCAGATGATCCCTCCTCCCCCTCTTCCAGATGTAATGTATTTGCATAATTTATACAATGCAGTTTAACTATTCTCAACTTGCAGGTTTGCATCTTTTGGTATTATTTGTTTTTTGAAGAAAAAACAAAACAAAAACCATTTTTTCATATAATAATTTTACATGTGGCGTTCCATGAAAAGAACCACTAAGCAATATCAGGTGATCACCGTTGTTTTTTCATTACACTGACAGTTTGTATTGTTGCTCATCAGAAAATCCAAACCATTTATAGTGTATTTTGAAGAGTTTTGGTCAGTCATTTCACTGAGGTAAGTTTCATGCCTTTTTATGTTTTTTTGTTTTTCGTTTTTTTCCCCGGCAACTTTTCATGTTATCAAAAAAGTCTCAAATGGGAAATGATTAATAGTAATATGTACTATTAAAAATGGAAAATATCAATTGCTTGTCTTTTGGACAGCACTTAATAATTAATTACTATGTGAGATAACAGAATTTGTCAACATATTAAAGATACATGTTCTACATGAACCTTGGAATGAAATGTTTGAATATGAAGGAACAAGATGTGCAAACATTGAAGTTCGAACAGTAATCCAACAATCTAATCACGGATTTTCCTACATGTTTGCGTTTATTTATTGTTTGGTTTTCAAGTTCATGTTGATTTGTTTTGCTGTATATGGGGCATTTTTAATTCAGTTTAATCTGAAAAAGGGCTGAATCTGTCTTGTTATTGCTCCGTTTCTGTAATACTTTGGTACTGTTTGATGTTTGAAATGGTATTGATCATCTGCCATATTTGCAATGTGTTCTTTTCAACCGTATGTCCAATGTCGTATCTGTATGTTTGTTAATATCATAAACGCGTGTTTGCTGGGCATTCCTTGAGCGAGGCAACAACAAATCACCTTGCTGTTATTGACCTGGGTGACACGATCAATTATATGATGTATAAGTTTTAAAAACATCTCAAAGCATCTACTCGCACCATCTACTGAGCCCGGATAGTTAAACAGACATGCCTATTATTATTATTTTTATTTTTTACATGTATGTCCTTAACAAATGTGAATGCAATGCTTTTGGGATTGGGGAATGTTAAATTATTTTCTTTTTTTAATTATTGGTATTGTTAATTCTGAAGTTTAAATTGTTTAGTCTGTCTTGATCTGAACTGTGTGGTGTGGCAATCATTTTCTCTTCCTCTAGGAGGCAGTAGGTTGCTGCTAGGACTTGGAGAACATCATCACAATAACAAACCTGCACCTTATGCACATTTTTGTCGGTTTTGTTCACTTTTACACCTGCAGATGAACACTGAAAGGGATAGTTCATCCAAAAATAAAAATTCTGTCATATACTATTTTATCTTATATGTTTCTGTTCTGTTGAACACAAAAGAGGATGTTTTGAAGAATTTGGGTAACCAAACAGTTGCTGGTCCCCATAGTATGGGCGGGAAAAATTCAATGTAAGTTAATGGGGACCAGCAACTTGGTTGAGTAAATTATGACAGAACTTTTGGTTTAGGATGAACTATCCCTTTAAGTTCCATAGCAATCATATATGTGCTGAAAAAATGTGTTTTTCAAAATTGGTTCACGTCATCTTTGTCATATCTGCAGTTCTCTAGGATACAAACGCACAGGAAAAAAAGAGTGTTTGATTACTGGAGGTCATTAAATACAGTTACTCTGCTTTTGCATAATTAATTTTGTACCGTATGTCATATTCATTTTTGTGTGAGAACGAAGGTGTTATCAAACATGAGCAAAAGTTCAGCCACTGGTTCTGTTAAGGCTGGAGTGGTTAATTTCCTCAGGGAAATGTGTGTATTTGTAATGATTAATGCTGAATAAATACATATGGAAAAAGTCACGTGGGTCAGTGTTCTTGGTGACGTTCAGAAGATATTCTCCCGCCACGTTTTATATTTCAATATGTCATTTTTATGTTTATTTGATTTGATTTGATTTGATTTGATTTGATTTAATTTAATAAATAGTGTGAGTTTGCTATTTGTCCTCCCACATTTGCTGCTCTGTAAATAAATGGCACGAAGAGAAAATTCTTATCGTTCATTGCTATCAGCATGTTGGCTGTAAAATGGGGTGTGGGAAGATTTCACATGTTTAGCTGCCTTATTTTCTTTGAATAATAAAATGTAATTTATTCCACAGATACAAAGTTGAATCATTACTCTAGTCTTGGGTGTCAGGTGATCATTTTAATATGCTGATTTGCGATTTCTTGCTGAAAATGGTTTTGCTGCTTAATGTTTTTTCAGGATTGATGAATGGTAGGTTCAAAAAAATATTTTTTTTGTTTTTTTTTAATGTAAATATTTGATCAATTGAATGTCTCCTTGCTAAATATAGCAATTTCTGAAAATCATACACTAAACATTTGAAACGATAGTGCAAGTAAAAAGTAAAAAATATAGGCTACTAGTTAGGCTACTAAAAGCGAAATCTAATATGGAAAGTGACATTGACGATCATCTAGTGTGACTCATTAAGAGTAGGAGGTTCTATGTCTGCGATTTTACTTAATTTCTTCACTTTGTTTGGCTTTTAGCTGGTGAAAATACCTGTTGACAGAATAGAACAGAGAAACCACGGAGAAAAGGACACGATTTTCAATTAGCCTGATCAAACCTTTAATAATGTCACCCACACCAGGGTTTTCCTCTGTTTTCAACCAAACTTCCATAATTCCATCATTTTAGACACATAGCTGCTTGTGTTTCTTGGATCATGTGGTGTTTTACTTGTGTTTGCACAGAATGTTGTAGGCTACATTAACCGAACTTCAGCCCCATTAAAATTACGACACCCTTTGACCTGAAGCTCTGTCTCTGAGAAATCGATTTGTTTATTTTTTAAGGTCAGGCCTGGTCGAGCTCCAGGTGATGTTCTGTGACTGGGGATGCATGGTTCCACAAGAACATATGCGAAAGCAAATAATCAGCTCTTATATAAAGTTGTTACAATCCCTGAAGCATTCTCTCGATGAAATTGATTGATTGGATTATAAATAAACGCGCCAAAAAGGATACCCGAACACAAAAGCCGAATGCGCTTAATTAATTTGGTGTCATTACATTTGACCATTTAATCCAGTTTTGAAAATGAGGGTTATATTTAAATGTTCTTCATTATGATACTGTGATTGTGACGTGTTGGCTTGTCTGGTTTTCAAACTGTATTTGCTGTTTGCGTTTAGATTATTTTTCTCTACGTTAGTTTCTACACAGTTAAACCCATGACCTTGTCGTGACATGCCCCCTTACCATCAGATGCCATTGGCTGTTACTGTTAAATTTTAAGAGAGTAGGGACATACGGACTTTTAAATATTTACCTGTCCATAAACGTATGATACCATCAGTGTAGAAGCTAAAAAAAAAAAAAAAAAAAAAAAAAAATTCCAAATGCAAGGACACTTTGACCATGAGACAAACAGGCACATTATCAAATTGCAGAACATTTAAATAATCCTCATTTTGACTCTGGACAACAAATTAAATGGTCAACAAGCACATAGGCTTATGGCAGCTTTGCCTTTTTTCTTTTTTCTTCTTCTTTTTTATCCATAATCAAACCCTCCAAGTCTAATCTTACATGGGAGGTTTTTGGGGATCATAACAAGAAATTATAGAAGTCTAAATTTTAGTATCATTGAGATACTATTAAAGTTTTTATTCATATTTTGAATTACTTTTTATAATTGTATAACTTTTTATAATTGGTCATGTTAAAGATTTAGTAATTTTTGTTTTTTAGTTTTGTAATTTTTATTATAGTTTATTTTTTAATGTCTATATAGTAAATGTATTGTTTTAAGTGTTAACAGTGTTATTGTTTTAACATCGTTAAACGAAATGAAATAAAATAAGTTTTTATATATATTTTTTTTATTTTATTTCAGTTTCCGTTTATTTTTAATAGTAACCCTGGTCTAAAAAAAAAAAAATCCAAAACAATCACATTGTAAACTGTAGACACAAACACACACTCACATGCCTACCTTGCATCCTGCTTGGATAGGCAGGGTTTGACAATCCAGCATTTGATTGGACACGTCAAACCTTTAAATGCTTCACTTTGCAATGAAACACCCAGAACCTTGTGATAACCTTGTGATAACGTTGATAAGATCAATTCCTGTTGGACATTTTGAGGAAAAACATGAGTGGATGTCCGTTTTTTGAAAGAAAGCATCAGTGGGTTTTATATTGTTTTAGAATTTGTTTTTTAACTAAATTTTTTTATTTTAAATCAAAATCAAATCAAATACAATGTTATCAACATAAAATGCAATCTCAAAATTTTTAATCTCAAAATTAGATTGTTTACCAGTAAAGCAGAGGAAGAGGATGAATCCCAAAAGGGCACCAACAAAGCCACTAAAGGAGGAATCGTCTATGGAGAATACCTACAGGTAATTAACTTAAAGTCATCAACCTTTATCGACATCTGTATTGATCCAAATTTATTTTATAAATTATTCATATCTAACACTTCAGCCTATTTTGCGGCAAATGGTTTAGCAATAACGTCAGTCTGTTTGCTGTTAGCTTGACAAGGTGCTGAACGCTCAAGTCTTGCAGAGTGAACTGAAAGGCAACAAAATCCATGATGAGCATCTCTTCATCATTACTCACCAAGGTAATTTATATGTATTCATAACGTATGAAAACCGTATGAGCATTAAAAAATACTTCGCATTCTAAGGTTCCATTTTCACAGATCCTGACTGTATTATCCTGCTTTCTCCTTTAGCTTACGAGTTGTGGTTTAAGCAGATATTGTGGGAGCTCGATTCAGTTCGGGACCTATTCATTAAAAACCATGTGAGTTAAACTAAATGAATATTGAGTAAAATAAGTGTAACTTTTAAAGAGAAGAGTTGACTTTACCTAAAGCATTTTGACTTTATTTAGATGCAATTTTTGTTATAAAATGTAAAATGATGAAATGTGGACGTCGCCCACAGGTTCGGGATGAGAGAAACATGCTGAAGGTGGTGAGCAGGATCCACAGGGTCACTATGATCTTCAAACTGCTGGTGGAACAGTTTGCCGTCCTGGAGACCATGACTGCCCTGGACTTCTTTGATTTTAGGTAACAGCCTCAGTCAATATAACTCATAAACGCTCAGGTTCTCTCAGCTCAAACAACCAAAAAACAACTGGCCTCAATTGTACAAAGAATTGTGTAAGAAGTTGTGAAATTTCTATCTACCCTAGAACATTGTGTTCTTTCCACCCTAGAACATACAGTATACTTCCACGAGTGAGGTTGCTGCAGGTAATTTGTGAATGAATCAGACTATGTTGTGTACGTGTTGTAGGGAGTATCTGTCCCCAGCCTCGGGGTTCCAGAGTCTTCAGTTCCGTCTTCTGGAGGGTAAGATTGGTGTGGCGGATCATTTAAGAGTCCCCTACAACCGTCGACACTACAGAGATAACTTCCACGAACATGAGAGCGAGACACTGCTGAGTTCAGAGCAGGAACCCTCTCTCCTTCAGCTGGTGGAAGTAAAACCTCTCATCTTCAGGTTTAAAAGAAATAGAAATTTTACCACTATTGTTTTTCCGTAATTAGAATGCTAAAGTTATTTGCTATTATGTGTTTTGTAGCAATGGCTGGAGAGGACTCCTGGACTTGAAAGCGATGGGTTTAATTTCTGGGGGAAACTCCAAGCCAACATCGAAGAGGGTCTCAAGATGGAGAAGCAGAAACTGGAAGTTCGTTCTGCTCTCATTTCCAATCACAATAATTTTTTCTAGTCATGTTACTGAGCTTAAGGTTGACATTGCTTTCACTGATAGAAACTGGAAGATTCTGAGGTAAAGCAGGAGCTTCTAGAGGATCGAAACAAACAGTCTGAGGTCTTCACTGCCCTATTTGACCCAAAACGCCATGAGCATCTTTTAAGCAAAGGTGAGGACCGGCCCACAATGCTTTGCCACTAACCGCTCAGGTAGTATAGACTAATAAGTAAGGGATAATGTATAGAGAGGCGGTTGTTATAGCGAATAACAAGCCCGACAGGCTGAACGAGACCCCGACGCGAAGCGGAGGGGTCTTGACAGCCTGAAGGGCTTGTTATTCGCTATAACGACCGCCTCTCTATACATTATCCCGCTTATTACATGGCTACCTACAAAATAAATAAATAATTTGACGCGAATTATTGATTTAAAAAGGAGTTTATTGATTTAAAAACGATTGTATTGCTTCCGCCAAAGAAAATAGTCCGTTCCGCGTCCATAGCAACGCGCTGTTTTTCATGGCAACGGTCTGTTATACTCCGCAGCGGTCTGTTATAAAGAAATAACAGACCGCATTCTACATTGGAATTCAGCCAAGCCATGTAATAAGTAAGGGATAATGTATAGTGAGCCGGTTGTTATAGTGAATAACAACCCCGACAGGCTGAACGGGATCCCGACGCGAAGCGGAGGGATCTTGAATCAGCCTGAAGGGGTTGTTATTCACTATAACAACCGGCTCACTATACATTATCCCGCTTATTACATGGCTACCTACAAAATAAATGAATAATTTGCCGCGAATTATTGATTTAAAAAGGGGTTATTGATTTAAAAACGATTGTATTGCTTCCGCTAAAGAAAATAGTCCGTTCCGCGTCCATAGCAACGCGCTGTTTTTCATGGCAACGGTCTGTTATACTTCGCAGCGGTCTGTTATAAAGAAATAACAGACCGCATTCTATATTGGAATTCAGCCAAGCCATGTAATAAGTAGGGTTATTAACTGTTTTTACAGACTGTGAACACACAGTTATCAACATCGCAAGTCTAGTAAAGTTTTTCATAGTTTTTAATAAACAAAACATAAGCAAATAAGCTCAATATGAATAATAAACTTGTTAGAATTAATTATAAATATTTGGATCAGTTAATTCATTTAACTTGATGTAGCTGAATTCATTTTACAATCCAATTAATCTGTTCGTCCAGCGAGCACTCAGTATTGATCGTCTACGTCTATCATTATTTTTTGTGGACAATCGTGAATTTGCACAAAGGTTTTATTTGACTAAATCACGAACACATAACTAATCTAAACAAACACATAATCACGCAAATATGGGTAAAAAGTTAAAGGAACACGCCGACTTTTTGGGAATTTAGCTTATTCACCGTATCCCACAGAGTATAAGTCCATACGTAACATTACCCTTTTCATCTCCGCACGTGCCTTAACTCTGTGTGACACACCCACCGCTAGCCTAGCTTAGCACAAAGACTGGAGGTAAATGGCTCCAGCTAGCATACTTCTCCCAATAAGTGACAAAATAACGGCAACATTTTCCTATTTACATGTTGTGATTTGTATAGTCACAGCGTGTACAAATAACAAGGTCACATGAGACACAGCCATCTTCTAACCGTATACATACTGGGAACTATATTCTCAGAAGGCGAAGCACTGCTACTTGGGCGGAGTGATTTACTCCAACTGCTCCTCACCACACTCCGCCCAAGTAGCAGTGCTTCGCCTTCTGGGAATATAGTTCCCAGTATGTATACGGTTAGAAGATGGCTGTGTCTCATGTGACCTTGTTATCTCGCTGGCGTGCCAAGGGCCTGTTGTCTCGTTTTGGGGGGTTGTCACAGGCACCTTAGCACCTTGTCTTGTGGTTGGGTGAGGGTGTTTGCTGGATTATTCAGTAAATATAATGAATAATTGTGTGTCAGTTTGGTCCATCCGCTACAGTAATAGGCCTACACATTTATAATGCTATACTTTGTTATATTACCTTGGCAGTTAATGACAAAAAATGAATTCACACTGCTGAGATTTTAATCTTTTTCCAAAAGGTGAACGTCGACTTTCATACAAGGCCCTTCAAGGAGCTCTAATGATCTATTTCTATAGGTATGCATATCATGTAATATCTGCTAAATTCATGTAAATATTATTTTTTATTCATTTTACAATGGAGACAGACCTTAATTTTTCTCCTTCCAGGGAAGAGCCTCGCTTCCAGGTTCCCTTCCAGCTCCTGACTGCGCTGATGGAGATCGATACGCTTATGACCAAGTGGAGATGTAAGCCTTTGATTCTGAGCTCTCAATCAGAAATCCACAGCCATGTCCCACATTTAACACAAAACGTTTTCTCTAGATAACCATGTCTGTATGGTGCACAGAATGATTGGTAGTAAGGCAGGTACAGGTGGATCTTCAGGATACCATTACCTGCGCTCGACTGTCAGGTGTGTGTCTCATTTATATTTTTCTGTGCCAGTCTGAACTCTGAAACACTAAACTTCCTGTGGTGTATTGGTCATCATCTTACTCATGGAGTCATGATTACAGCTCATTTACACAGTGGTTCTTATGGGGGCATCTCAATCAAATGTCTAAACAGCATACTAAAATAATATTGTTATTTAATACCAGCGGTAACATACTACGTTGATGTTGTAAGCTTACTGATTATGTAGATAAAGTGGTTTGGTGACCCAAAATATTTGAGAACCGCTCCATGGAAGCTTGTTTCCGCCACAGAATAAAAAATAAAAAAGGTAATTGCAGCATTGCAAATGCGTGTTTATATCATGCAATACTGTGAAAAAAAGTCAGAATTGTGTGATATGAAGTCGCAATTGCATGTTGTAAACTCGTAATTTGAGAAAAAAAGTATTTTTTTCCCTCAGAACTGGAATTTATAACTCGTAATTGCGAGTTTATATCTCAAAATTCTGAGAAAAGATGTCAATTGCGAGAAAAAAGGTCAAAAAGAGATTACATCTCGCAATTGTGAGAAAAAAAGTTGGAATTGTGAGATAAAAAGTCGCAATCATCTTTTAAATTGTTTTATTCTGTGGCAGAAACAAGCTTCCATATTTTCACACGTGTTTGAAGGTGATAAAAGGATTTTATTGGCATTTTAATGCATTTATGGGAGTTTCACACAGTGATAAACAGTAACACTTTAACCTCAGAAAAGTGCTTAAAATATGAATGTTTGCCATAAATCAATGATGCCTCGTTTTCTCACCTTTCAGTGACCGTTACAAAGTGTTTGTGGATTTGTTCAACCTGGCATCATTCCTGGTACCTCGTGCCTGGGTGCCCAAACTGAACCCAAACATCCATAAGTTCCCCTACATGGCCGAGTGTTACGACAGCTCCTACAATTCATGCAGTGGTGAGGATTCAGATTAGAAAGATCAGACTTGTTTGTCCAGGCTGATGAAATGAAATAATGTCCAAGAACTCGGGAATAATGCCAAGTACTCTGTATTGATCAACTAAAGTCTGTGCTTTTTGCTCCATTTACGTAATTGACTAGATATCGAAAAACTAGAAACTTCTCTCCATATGTTATAGGCTAGATAAAGGAAGTTTAATGATGAAGAAATTGTGTATATACAAACAAATAAAGAAATCTTGTACATACTATTTATATTTGAAACATGTATGTAAAAAATGTCTTTTGTACCAATAAAAGGATATTTTGGAATGCGGCTCATTGATTACACACACACACACACACACACACACACACACACACACACACACACACACACACACACACACACACACACACACACACACACACACACACACACACACACACACACACACACACACACACACACACACACACACACACACACACACACACACACACACACACACACACACACAAAACTGTCTGGTTTACTATCTTTGTGGGGACTCTCCATAGACTTAATGGTTTTTATACTGTACAAACTGTATCTGCTATCTCCTTACACTAACCCAACCCCTAAACCTACCCATCACAGAGAACTTTCTGCATTTTTACACTCTCTCTGACACACTCTCACACACACTCACACACTCTCACACTCACTCACACACACACACACACTCTCACACACACTGTCACACACACTCTCACACACACTGTCACACACACTATCACACACACTCTCTCTCACACTCTTTCACACACTCTCTCTGACACACTCTCACACACTCTCTCACACTCTCACACTCTCAAACACTCTCTTTCACACTCACTCTCACACACTATCACACACACACACACACACACACACACACACACACACACACACACACACAAACACACACACTCTTTCACACACTCTCACATAGGGAGTGCACTAGATAAAAAATTTGTCACTCTCACACACACTCTCACACACTCTATCGCACTCTCTCTCACACTCTTTCACACACTCTCTCTGACACACTCACACACTCTCTCACACTCTCTCTCACACTCTCAAACACTCTCTTTCACACTCACTCTCACACACTATCACACACACACACACACACACACACACACACACACACACACACACACACACACACACACACACACACACACACACACACACACACACACTCTATCACACACTCTCACATAGGGAGTGCACTAGATAAAAAATTTGTCCTACCCCTAAACCTAACCCCACCTATAGCTTACCCCTAAAATCAGAGGGAAATGATAGGTGAACACTGATGTCGAAGCACCTTGCTGTGAATCTAAACTTTACATAAACTCTAAACTTGTCCCTAAAATTCGATTGGTTGATTGGAATGTTGTTCAAGGATCAACAACGATGTTCCAGAAACATGATGACGTACTTGGTGAAATCACGTTCCCCAAATCGGTCCTAAAATTTATTCCGAACTCTTCAAATATGACCAAATTGATATTTCTACTGAACTGTCTTAAAACGAACGAGGCACAATCAATTAGTTGACTATTTGTTTTTGTACATCACGTCGCCTTTAGTAGGCTAGTCTAGGCTATTCATTCACAAACTCTTTCAAGATCATTCAGTTACCCTATAGTACACTTTGTCTCTATACAGCTTGTGTGAGTTGTATGGCCATACAATATGTAGGAGGGAAACAAAGTGAGTTCTGTTCAAAAATTAACTGCACTGTCCACAATCAGATGTACAGAGGGCATGAACCTGCTGCTGATGGAGTGTTTTCATAGAAAATATCAGAAGTGCAGTCACTGGGTCTTATGGAAAGAGCGAAGGTTAAGAGCTCAAGTTTGCAGTATAGGTGACAATAAATTCCCACTATTAATGTAGCATACTATATACTATCTTTTATAGAATGCTATACATTTGTAGTGCACATAATTATCTTATTGTAGACCTATATATTTTATTTATTTAGAAAGGGCTTTTCCTGCGACATAATTACCAGTTTCAATTCATAGATAGATAGATAGATAGATAGATAGATAGATAGATAGATAGATAGATAGATAGATAGATAGATAGATAGATAGATAGATAGATAGATAGATAGATAGATAGATAGATAGATAGATAGATAGATAGATAGATAGATAGATAGATAGACGATGCTTCAGTTGTCCACTAGAGGGCAGAATGCATCCAACAACAGTAAATGGAGAGGTTGTTCTAGCCAGGGCAGCGTCATATGACAATGTAGAAACATTTTAATCTCAGTGTCATCTTCTGTTATAAACTTTGGTAAAAGAAAAAAGAAAACTCATTTATAAATGACGCAGGGAAAAACGCATTTAAAATAGGTTTATAATATTTAACCAAAAAAAGATACATTTTAGTATTATCATATGACATCCCCTTCAGCCAATAAAATTAAAATGTATGTACCATGTGCTTGAAATTTTTGGCAACAACGAAGTGAAGGAGACATTGGAACATATTAAGTCACATGCTGTCAAGGCAATGTATATAATTGTACATCCAAATGTTTTTAATAATTTTAATGCACTTTTTGTAAAATTGAATAACTCAAAGATCTGTGTGTTGTTTCAAAAACGTCAATGTCCCTTTTTATTGGTTACATATTTTCTGTTTAGCTTGCACTATTGTTCATTACTGGCAGGCAGTATAATAGCCTTTTTTACCTGTGTTAGGTTGACATTAGTAAATTTTATAGAAGACAGAGAGGGAAAGTACCTTTTCCAGAAAGTATTGATGATAGTGACAGCAGTGCATCAGAAAATAAGGTCCAGTCCGGAAAATAAGAGATGAAGAAGTTGAAGATCAAGGAGGATAGAAGCAGTGAGGGTGATGAAGAATAGAGATGAAGAATATAGCCTAAGTCATAGATTGTTGTTGAAGTCAGGCATTTTGGTACATTATCCTATGCCAGTTTGGAAGGTGCAATCCACAGGCCTATAGCCTACTGGGAGGAGGCTGAGAGTGAGACATACTTTCACTGGGTTGGACTCCAGCTCAGGAAATCGGTCTCTTTTTAGAGATCCAATTAGTCCTCCAATGTCCCCCTCCTCCAAGTATTTCCTGCAGTTATCTCCAATCAGAAGCTGTCGACACCAGAGCTTGACCACCGAGGGAAAGAGAAACATACACACAGAACCCGGAGGGGAGCGATACATAGTGTTAAGAAAACTTGCTCTTTGCCAATATAATTCTTCATAAATGCTGCTTTTCCTGTCAAAATGTTTCTGAGGGAGCTGTTTTCAGGATGTTATCATTTATCTGGCATCATGTGTTGCATTCATTGTAGATATAATATTGGCAGTCCAGTATTATATCTGGACTGCCAATATTCTCTGGGGAAGCTGAAGTGATTGCACAACATTTCTGTGTCTCATTTGAAGTCTCAATACATGCTGCTTTTTTAATGCAGCCCCTCTTTGACCAAATATTTTTTCGGTCAACATTGTGCTCTTATATCCCAGCGTTTTGGAAGCAAAGTTTGGCTACTCCACTAAATTTCTCCATCTGGTTGGCAGACTGCACTTTAAAGGAGAACTCCGGTCAATTTTAACATTGAGCTCATTTTTTTGTTTGTACATTTGGAGTGCTGTCAATACAGAGAACAACGACAAAAATCGGTGTTGCCTACACCGAGTTATTCTATTTTTAAAATTTGCACCCTGTTGACTTCAATGGGGCAAGTATTAAACCTGCTTTTAGCCTCTTAACATCCTTGATGTGTCATTACAAGTGCACAGCTAATGTGAGTGATTCCTTCAGAGTGAACACGAGTGAATCTGACTGCAGTAGATATGAAAGATATGTATAAAAATTATGTTATTTAAGCCAGCGCAAATACCTGTGTTTACATCCTGTTTTCGGTTGAAGTCCAAAGTAGTCGATTGCCGAGTTCACGCGCGTGATCATGGGTAACTAAACCTATGCGCGTGAACTCGGCAATCGACTACTTTGGACTTCAACCGAAAACAGGATGTAAACACAGGTATTTGCGCTGGCTTAAATAACATCATTTTTATACATTTCTTTCACATCTACTGCAGTCAGATTCACTCGTGTTCACTCTGAAGGAATCACTCACATTAGCTGTGCACTTGTAATGACACATCAAGGATGTTAAGAGGCTAAAAGCAGGTTTAAAACTTGCCCCATTGAAGTCAACAGGGTGCAAGTTTTAAAAATAGAATAACTCTTTTTTGTCGTTGTTCTCTGTATTGACAGCACTCCAAATGTACAAAAAAATGAGCTCAATGTTAAAATTGACTGGAGTTCTCCTTTAAGATTACAGTTTTTCTCAATTGCTAAAACACTAAACCCTATTGTCTGAACCAAATGCTCAGTTGCCTGAACCCACTGATTGAATCAATCACTCTTTTGGCAAAACCATAAGCACTTTTCACCTGTTTAGACACAACTTGCCAACACATTTTCATTGTGATGCACCCATGCTGCACAATGGTGAGCACAGGTGACAAAAGTCAAACACAATTAAAGCACAGTTGTCACCACTTGAACACAACAACTAAAAACTGATCACACTTGTGGCTAATGATGTGAGGGAACATATACAGTAAGCCAGTTCAGAGAGCACTGGTTTGTGAGGCCCTACGATGGATAGAAATCTGAGAGGAAGAGTTCGTGTGAGAGGTGGTCAGCGAAGACAAAGAACAGTAATATCTGATGAAATCAGAACTACTGTGATTGACCATGTTCTTGTCCATGGTACAGTATGAGCATGAGGGAGGCTGGACAAAGGGTACAACCAAACATCAGTAGATTCACTGTGTCCACCATAATCCGAAGATTTAGAGAGAACAGGTAATTACCTTTTTTTGACATTATAGCACAGTATGTAAATGTTGACAGCAATTACTGTATGACATACTATATACTGTACCACAGTATACTGTAAGTAAATATATGTTTCAGTACATCACTGTACCAATGTACTGTAGTATTGTAATGGAGGGTTGGTCTAACTGTTTGTAGGCCTAGTATTCCATGTATATTTTTTGTAACTCCATGTTCTCTTTTTGTAGAATTGAAAGGCTGCCACATGGGGGTGGGAGGACAGGTATGTTCTCCCCACACCAAGAGACCCTAATTGTTGATATGGTCCGTATGGCTGAGTAATGCACTTATTTGTATATTTTTGTACTTTATTTTTACATGGGCTCACTGTACACAAGTGGCAAACGCATAAGATTTCTGTTTGTTTTTACAAATGCTACGTGTAAATGCACAAGATTTCAGTTTTGTCTTTTTGTACAAGTGCTAAATGAACAAGGTTTTTTTTTTTTTTTGCAACATGCATTTAGCCTACAGTGAACAATAAACATTTATTTCTCCAGCTTCATGTCCTGAGCATTGTGTTTTCTATTTTTCTACGTAGTGTTTAGTGACTGTTCAGTAGTGTTTTTAATTTTGATTGACTCGGGGCACGATTTGACAACATAGTTCAGTTTTGAGCACAGATTGAACTGTTTTGAGGTGAAAGTTTGGTTTTGCAAGAAGAGTCTGAGGTTTTGTGAATCTAGCTTGAAAATTGGGTTTTGTGTTCACAGTTTAGAGAAAAGGAGAGCAGCTTTAAAGAAATGTGTCTTACCAATCAAGAAAAACTGTAATGGTGAGCACTGCGTTCGCGGCTTTTTCAGGTCTATGTTTAATCAGCTGCGCAAGGCCTTGATGACTGCTCCAAATTGATCCTCAGAGATGTATTTGTAGAGTGATAGGCTCTTGAGTGATAGATAGATAGACAGACAAACCGACAGACAGACGATGCTTCAGTTGTCCACTAGAGGGCAGAATGCATCCAACAACAGTAAATGGAGAGGTTGTTCTAGCCAGGGCAGTGTCATGTGACAATGTAGAAACATTTTAATCTCACTGTCATCTTCTGTTATAAACTATGGTAAAAGAAAAAAGAAAACATTTATAAACTACCTTTTTTATTGGATACATATTTTCTGTTTAGCTGGCACTATTGTTCATTACTGGCAGGCAGTATAATAGCCTTTTTACCTGTGTTAGGTTGACGTTAGTAAGTTTTATAGAAGACAGAGAGGGAAAGCTGTACCTTTTCCAGAAAGTATTGATGATAGTGACAGCAGTGCATCAGAAAATAAGGTCCAGTCTGGAAAATAAGAGATGAAGAAGTTGAAGATCAAGGAGGATAGAAGCAGTGAGGGTGATGAAGAATAGAGATGAAGAATATAGCCTAAGTCATAGATTGTTGTTGAAGTCAGGCATTTTGGTACATTATCCTATGCCAGTTTGGAAGGTGCAATCCACAGGCCTATAGCCTACTGGGAGGAGGCTGAGAGTGAGACATACTTTCACTGGGTTGGACTCTTTTTAGAGATCCAATTAGTCCTTCATTGTCCCCCTCCTCCAAGTATTTCCTGCAGTTATCTCCAATCAGAAGCTGTCGACACCAGAGCTTGACCACCGAGGGAAAGAGAAACACACACAGAACCTGGAGGGGAGCGATAGTGTTAAGAAAACTTGCTCTTTGCCAATATAATTCTTCATAAATATTGCTTTTCCTGTCAAAATGTTTCTGAGGGAGGTGATTTCAGGATGTTATCATTAATCTGGCATCATGTGTTGTATGCATTGTAGATATTGGCCGTCCAGTGTCTTCTCTGGAGACGCTGAAGTGATTGCACTTCAATGCATGCTGCTTTTTTAATGCAGCCCCTCTTTGATTAAATATTTTTTCAGTCAACATTGTGCTCTTATATCCCAGCGTTTTGGAAGCAAAGTTTGGCTACTGCATTAAATTTCTCCATCTGGTTGGCAGACTGCACTTAAAGATTATGATCACTGCTCTCAAGGCCTTTTCAGTCTATGTTTAATTAGCTGTGCGAGACCTTGATTGACTGCTCCAAATTGATCCTCAGAGATGTATTAGTAGAGTGATAGGCTCTTTTGGTGAGAATGTTTCCTCAGTGTTTTACTATCTCTCTCTCTCTCTCTTTCAGTCCCATTACACCCTCAGGAGGTGATTTAATTAAGTGCTGCTTCATCTAAGCACTGTTCATTTTTCCATGACACACTTGTGAAGGCATTATACCTTACCATGTTGGATGATCACTCACAGATTGGGCACGGGAAAACAGCTGCTTTCTAAGATCCCATTCACGATGTTACCATATTTTACTTTCTCTTTTAATAAGATAGGCCTGTTGGATTCACAGACAGGGTTTAGATTAAGCCAGGATTAGGCCTTAGTTCAATTAGGGCATTTAAGTAGCTTTCATAAACGTGCCTTAGATATGTCAGTGCAAGTTACTTTTAGTTAAAACAGTTCAGACGTGCATTTTAGTCTGGGACTAGGCTTAAGTCTCGTCTGTGAAACCGGGCAATAAAATACCAAAATGACAATGCTCACAATCTATTCTCCTCCAACCTACTAATATTCATGCGGGGACACAAACGAAATAATAGGCTGACTAATAGCATTCAATGTGCACATTCCTCTGATTTGTTGTGTTGCATCACACTTTACGTAGGCATATTTTGCACTGATCATTATATTATCAATTCACTTACGATGGGATAATATATATGCTTTACAAATATATGTTTTATTTTTTGAATACAGATCATGCAAATCTTTATATAGACTACTGTAGGTAAGTCAGATTTATTTATATAGCACTTTTCACAACTGACGTTGTTTCAGAGCAGTTTCCGCATTGGTGTTTTTGTACTGATGTGTTTTTCAGACTTTACAGCGCTGTAATTGGGTGACTGCCTCGTTCTGTCTCATGATCACATGATTTGGAAAAACTGAGAATGGTTTCGTAATGTTTTTTGCTGAAGGATAAAACAGGGGAAAGACACTAGTGTGCATCTGTGCAGTCTGAGAACAGTTTGTTTTCTCATTAACATGGCCACATATCACCTGAGTTAACCTATCATTGCCCCCAGAACATGAAAAACGTCTGCAAAACCACGTGACAACATCTGTTCACCATCACAAAGTCTTGAATCGCTAGAGGAAATGGGGGAGAATTATTCTTGTGCAATATAAATAATGATCTTATCCACGTAGATTACTTGGATTATTGCATAATGAGACTCCTTCATCATTCTGTTTCATGCACATGCTGTAAAAGTTTCCATAATTCTAATGAAATTAACATCTGTATTCAAATGTGCTTGCAGCAGTTCTCATAATCTTATGATATCATCCCATGGAAATCTCGCAGGCTTTCCTATTTGGACCCAGATCTGGTAAGGAAGGCCAGGGTATTCATTTGGTGAAAAGTTGGGATTTTTCCCAAAGCCCAGACAAAATCCTTCAGTGATGAATTATTCAAACGGAAGGTCAAAACACATGGATTATTGTCTTTTGCAGATCAATGCCTTCGTCTGTCTCTCCCTTACTATAGACAAAAACCTCCCAGAATTCCAGTCCATCTCACCATGGCTGGAAAAATTATGTCATATGCATAGATAACATAAAGTGCAATAAAAAAGTATGTCCCTAAAGGCACATTAACCCAAATATTGGAATGCTGTGAAAATATCATAATTCATTCAAAAAAAATCACAAAAATCGAACCTTTCATTGGAGTAAAAGAATTGAAAGTGGGGGGAAATCACATTATAAAATGAATGCTTTTCTCCAAAAGACGCTGGCCATAATTATTGGCTCCCTGTTATTAAATACTTTTTCCAACCTCCTTTTGCCAAGAAAACAGATCTGAGTCTTCTCCTATAATGCCTGATGAGTTTGGAGAACAACTGACAAGAGATCAGAGACCATTCCTCCATACAGAATCTCTCCAGATCCTTCAGATTCACAAGTTCATGTTGGTGCTTCTTCTGTTCAGTTCAGCCCACTCATTTTCTATAGGGTTCAGTTTAGTAGACTGGGACGGTTATGGCAGAAGCTTCATTTTGTGCTCAGTTACCCATTTTTGTGTTGATTTTGATGTTTGATGTCCTGATGGAAGATCCAACCACGGCCCATTATAAGTAGCAGAGGCCGCCAGGTTTTGATTTTTTTATCTGTTGGTATTTGCTAGAATCCATAATACCATGTATCTGAACAAGATGTCCAGGACCTCCAGCAGAAAAAATATGCCCATAACATATAAGATCCAGCAGTATATTTAACCTTAGGCATGGGGTACTTTTAATCCCTGTTTGCACCAAACACATCTGCTGGGTTTGCTGCCAAAAAGCCCTTTTTTTGTTTCATCTGACCATAAAATCCGGTCTCTTTTGAAGTCATGTCTGACATCTGAATATGCTGGAGTTTGTTTCTGGAGGAGCGAGAAGTATTTTTCTTGAAACCCTCCCAAACAACATGTGGTTGTGTAGGAGTTGTTTGATCATTTTTTTTAGGCTTTCTGACCCCCAAGACTCAAGTAATCTCTGCAATTCTATATTTGTGATCCTTGGAGAGTCTTTGGCCACTCAAACTATCCTCCTCACCGTGCATTAAGACAGTATAGACACACGTCCTCTTCCTGGCAGATTCGTAACATCTTTAGTTGATTGGAACTTCTTAATTATTGCCCTGATGGTCAAAATGGGGATTTTCAATTCTTTAGATATTTTCTTACAGCCACTTTCTATTTTGTGATGGTCAACAATCTTTTGCTACGCATCAGAACTATATTCTTTGGTTTTACTCATTGTGATGGATGATTAAGGGGATTTGGCCTTTGTGTTTCCTCATATTTAAACTGCTGTGATACAAGAAGTCATAGCTGGACAGTTTCATGTTCCTAGTCACCCTGGTGTACTAAAAAAGGTAAATATTAATGGGAATATACTTCAGAGATATTTTACTCGTAAAAAATTCTAGGGGTGCCAATAATTGTGGCCAACGTGTTTTGGAGAAAAACATTTCTTTCATAATGTGATTTCCTCCCCACTTTCAATTCTTTTACTTCAATGAAAGGTTCGATTTTTGCACATTTTTTGAATGAAAGATCAAAAGGATAAACAATGCAGATTTATTTTTTACAGCCATTTTTGATCATATTTACCAGGGGTGCCATTAATTCTGACCACCACTGTATATATACACACATATATATATATATATATATATATATATATATATATATATATATATATATATATATATATATAAATACATATATATATATATATAAATCTACATATATATGTATTTTTTTTACTTTCCATATAAGAATCCTTTAAAATTAAAATATTTATATAATAAATATAATAAATGTTTTTTGAGCAGCAAATCAGAATATTAGAATGATTTCTGAAGGATCATGTGACACTGAAGACTGGAGTAATGATGCTGAGAATTCAGCTTTGAATCGCAGGAATAAACTACATTTTAAATTACATTAACAGGTTAAAGTTATTTAAAAAAAAAATGAATATTTGAAGAATATAACTGGTTTTACTGCATTTTGTATAAAATAAATACCGTTTTTGTGATGGTATATATATATTGGTGATGGATATATACTGTATATACCATCACCAAGACGGCATATTCTTCATATGTGAGTGTGTGTGTGTGTGTGTGTGATTTATTTTCAGATAGTGTTTGGAGTTGGGGCGTTTATGTTACCTGCTGTTTTGTGATAATCTAAACCTTTGAGGCTCCCTAGGCAACCACAGGTCAAATTTAACCCCTGCCTCTTTTTTAAACATATCAGCATAGCATTTACTTTAGGGGTCATGAACTTTGACCTGTCAGTCTGCCTCTTACTTTGAGCTTTGACCTGTCTGTTCTGCTTCAGCAAATGCTCTTAAATCTCCCATGTATTTTTAGTGCTGATTTTTGCTCAGTGTTTTCGCAGTATCCTTCTCTCTCGCACATAATAGAGAAGATTCCTGATGTCATTCACCTCGATGAAGTCCCCATCCTGCTGGCCAGGCCGAACGAACCAGTGCAGCTGTCAGATTCTTCGCAGATTTACAGTAAGCCTCCACTATTAAATCCTGATTATTACCAGATGCTTTCCCCCCTTTTCCCTCTCAGTCTTAGGGTGCAAAATTATTTTTTTCTTTCTTTCATGGAGGAAAAAAAGAAAAGCGAATGAGATCAGTGGAAAAAGCTTGCTGAGCTCTGGCCAAACATTGGTCTCTTGTAATAGAATTTTCAAGCAGAAATGAATCCTTTCTTCAGGGGGAAAAACACACCCATTTCCCTTCAGTTGCCACCAGGCAACTATTCTGATCCAAAGCATAAACATCCCAATTCACATCTCTCTGAAGCATCATGTATCATGATATTACCACATAGTACCATGTAAACATCATTTATTACCATGGTACCACCACAGTATTACAGTATGTTGTTTTTTTTCCGTTTTTTTTTGTAAAGAGCCATGACTAGGTTTATCCAGGGACCACCCTGATCTCCCCCTCTGTGATGTTCCAGGTCATGCCGTGTTCATTACAGACCGAAAGAGTAAAAAATATTCCTCTATTAGTGAACCATACTGCTTTTCCCCCTCCTCTAATTTACGCAACACAGTACAATGAATGTAGTGTCTTCACTCTGCTGACTTTACCGCCACTCTTTCCCATTCGAAACGTTCTGTAGCTGCTCTCGCTTGGACTTTCTCAAAAGCAATTCGATGTTTTCTCATCCTCTCACATGCTCATGGATGTATGCGAGTCTGTGTACGCGAATGATGTACATCACTCAAGATGTTTGAGTGTCATGTTGAATTTACTGTTGCGCTAATGAGAGACATTAACCCAGACTCAAAGCATTGTTCATCAACTCCATATTCACAGTCCCGAGTGAAATACTGTTCCACTGTGATCCTGTCATTGTTTCAGGAATATGCATGACCACAAGGGTATATATGTCATAATTTATCATGGCATCATTTGGTGTGCTGATTTACAGCAGCTTCATGTTATGGGTCAGAGTCTGTTTGACTGCATTATGCCTGTAACCACTACACTATATCTCGTCCCACGCATAATTCAGATTAGTGGTCAACCAATATGTTTTTTTTTTTAACGGCTAATTGTTTAAGTAACACATGTGTAACCAGCCTTGCTTGTTAAATTTTAGCCCTCAAATGCCAGAAGACTTTATAGGAGAGTCATTCAATCCACTTACTGCACAAAACTTTCGTAAAATATCATTCAAAATTTGGAGTCTGTAAGATTTTATCTTGATTTTATCTTTTAAATACAGTAAAAACTAATATTGTGAAATATTATTGCAATTAAAAATGTAGTTTATTCCTGTGATGGCAAAGCTGAATGTTCAGCAGCATTACTCCAGTCTTCAGTGTCACATGATCCTTCAGAAATCATTCTAATATGATGATTTGCTGCTCAAGAAACATTTCTTATTATTATAAATGGTGAAAACAGTTGCTGCATGCTTAACATGTTGTGGATACAGTAAGGAAAGTAAAAAAAAAGAATGTTATTTCAGCCAGCGCACATACCTGTATTTTCTTCCTGTTTTCGGTCGAAGTCCACAGTAATCGATTGTCGAGTTCTCGCGCGTGATCATAGGTAACTAAACCTATGCGTGTGAACTCGATAATCGATTACTATGGACTTCGACCGAAAACAGGATGTAAACACAGGTATGTGCGCTGGCTGAAATAACATCATTTTTATTAATATCTTTCACATCTACTGCAGTCAGATTCACCCGTGATCTCTCTGAAGGAATCACTCACATTAGCTGGGCACTTGTAATGACACATCAAGGATGTTAAGAGGCTAAAAGCAGGTTTAGTACTTGCCCCATTGAAGTCAACAGGGTGCAAATTTTAAAAAGAGGATAACACGGTGTAGGCAACACCGATTTTTGTCATTGTTCTCTGTACTGACAGCACTCCAAATTTACAAAAAAATGAGCTCAATGTTAAAATTGACCGGAGTTCTCCTTTAATGTCTTTGGTGAAAATTTGCACAAAAAATGTTTTTACTGACCTCAAACTTTTGACCAGTAGTAGGCCTATTTATGTGAGGCACACAATTGGCCCATATTTTGTAGAAGGAATGAATTGCTCTAAATTATTCGGTCATACAGAAGTATGAAAAGTTCTGGGATAAGTTGATGACTGTCCTAAGATCTAAGTGAGCCAATAGTGAGCAACACCTGGTCTCATGTTACACAGAAATCTGCACATGGGTGGCGCTGTTTCTCTTTCAAAGACAGAGAGATGCATGAGGGAGTGGCATTCTTTTTTGCTTTTCATATGTTCCTCTTTATTCTTTCTTTCTCTCTCTCTCTTGCCTCTCAATTGGTAGACGAGATGCAGATGTGAAAAGACATTACCCTCCCCCTCATAGAAAAGACAATGTCAGATGTCTTGTTTATTCTCTCTCTCTCTCTCTCTCTCTCTCTCTCTCTCTCTCTCTCTCTCTCTCTCTCTCTCTCTCTCTCTCTCTCTCTCTCTCTCTCTCTCATACACACACACACACATGGATCACATCACACCCCTCCTGACAACAGGACTCTTTGCTGCATAACCTCATCAGAGTGTCTCATTCTCTCCCTGCTGCATGTTGTTCCCTCAGTACAACTCAACACAGAGCATCTTTCTGCTTCTGCCCAAGCAAACCGCAGTGCTCCATCATTCCACATGCACATTTACTCACAAAAATGTTTCCAAGGTAACTAAACTTTGTGCAAAAATGTCTACAATTATTAATTTTGGAATAAACCTGGGGATTTGGTATTAGCACCCAATCACCGAATAAATAAAATGACAAAGATTCTGAAGCATTCTTTCACAAACTAAAGAAGGTTACAATTCAATGTATTATGTTTTTGCAATATAACAATAGTTTTTTTTAAGTGCACTAAGAAAAAAGTGATGCTTTAGTAGTTTTTATTAAGATTTTATGTTATTATTTATCTAATTATTAATATCAATATTTTTTAAAACATTAAGACATAAATTTGTTTCATGATATTTCTGACTATTGGACTGTATTACAGTGGGCCTATAATATTATATCAAGTAATAATGCGTAGATAACCAAGAAGCGCACGTGTTAAAATGCCATGCATTTAGTCATTATGCAGCAAGCATCTTTAAAAGTCATACAGTTTATTGGGCGCATTAAACAAGCATGTTAAGGCAAATGTTGATTATCAGTATACTTATGTTAAAGTGTTTCAGGGCCTAACATCGCTGTGTAGCAGCATTGATGAAGCACTGAAGTAGACATAAGTGGACCGAACTCCTCCTCCTCCTCTCTCCTGTTGTAAAGGCGTTTCATTCTGCTTTGCGCTCTGAGTGGACGCGCCACTGTGCCACTGTCCGCTACTTCATCTCACCCGAACCTGTTTTCATATTTCATCTGAAATCATATCACTCTTTCTGTTTTGTGTGTTCCTCAACGTCTGTTTGCACGGTTAACGTGCAGTTAAATCAGGATCTATGGCGCTTAACGGATATATATTGACCGCTCTGTGCGCACTTTGGGCAGGGATCTTCGCTCAGGATCTCACAATATCCACCTCCAAAGGTAATTATAAATATTTTTTTCCGTCCTAGTTATATTGATCATTTCTTATTTACAATGGATAAATATGTTTAGCATGTTCGACATTACTATCCCGTGTGCGTAAAAGTCGGTTATTAAATACAGCTGCAAATAAACGCTGGACATACAACATAGGCTACTACCTATATTGATTCTTAACTTATGTAACGTTTGCTCTTTTGTTATAATAAACATAGAAAAGTTATAATAGTTTGTGTTGAGGTATTAGGCTAAATAGTATTGTGTTGCCTATAGGCAATAGTATTGACTGAGATGGTAGTGTATTGAGTTGTAGTATAATAAGGTAGTGAGTTATTGAGTTACAATATACAATAGTAGCAACTTACAGAATGAATGACATTAAATTACGTATCCATCTATCCAGAGATGCATGAGGATGTTTGAGTTGGGATGCTGCTGGTTTTAAATTCACTGTATATTTTACAGTATATGCAGCAGATCATTATGCTTTAATGCATCAAAAAATATGCTTCAATGTGACTGAAATCTGGATAGTGAGTTATGATTCAGCAGATGCTTTGGAATTGATGATTTGTTGAGATGCAACTTGTTTTTGAAGAAACCATGCGCTCCTATGCATGAAAGGCCTTGGTTTAGGCCACATTTGTGGATTCTTCATATTAACTTTGCTTAATTTGTAAATATAAGATGAAATAGTTATTTTAATGTTTATCTGAAGAAAGTTAATCTGGTTGGACTGTCCCAAGGAGATTGATTTTAAAGTTTGAAGATTTGATTAGGCATTGTTGCAGTTACACACACCATACATCTGGATAGATATACATACCTGTATACTGTATCTCAGAGGAAATACTTTCATATTCAAATAACCTGTAATGTCACATGACTGCATGGTTTAGGTCAGGTGATGCAAATGTCTCACATGTCCAAAATTGACGATGGAGCGTCAAGTTTATCATCCACCAATAGGGGGAGCTCATAATTTTTTTCCCAAACTAACCATACTTATCACGATTAGGAAGTGGAGATAAAAGTGAGTAAACATTGAATGTTACACCCATTCACGCCCTATAACAAAATATTTGATGTACTTTATTTTACCTCATAAATCAGCAAAGTGAACACGAGAATGCATTGCTACTGTTAACATCAACATTTACATGCAAACTCACATTTAAGCATTTGATACTTTTCCTGAAGTCATGACTGTAAATTTGATAGACTAGACCTGTAAAGCACATAAGTAAGAGCATTGATTTTTGAACCACTGATGATTTTGTGATTCTACTTCTGTCTTCCTGCAGAGTGTCCTGTGGATTTGTTCTTTGTGTTGGACACATCTGAAAGTGTGGCCCTCAGAGCCAAACCTCCAGAGTTCTACATCAACCAGATCAAGAGCTTCACTAAGACCTTCATCGATGAGCTGAAAACCCTGTATGCTATGATATTTTATAAATTTGTATTATATCTATATTTTATCATATACTATCACATATTTTATCATGATATCTTTGTCATATCTATATTCGTTTAAAGTGGTCCTATTATGCTTCTTTTTTTTTCCTTTTTTTTTTTTTACATTTTTAAGTTTTATTTAGTGTGTTATGTTGCTGTTTGAGCATGAAAAAGGTCTGCAAAGTTATAAAGCACAAATTCCATTTCAAAGGGAGTTATTCTCTATATCAGTGCACATTGTTTCTGAACTCCTCTGGTGTGTTCGACTTGAAGCAGTGCAGCGCAGACTGATGTGCGTGTGACATCAAAGTACCATGAGCGCGATTGGAGAGCAGACGGCTCCGTATGTTTTCGAATCGCTCTCATGATACTTTGATGTCATACACCAATCGGTCTGTGCAGCGCCGCTTCAAGTCGAACACACCTAGGAACTAAACAGAGCATTACTGACAGACTGGGAAGAGAGGTGCTGCAAACATTTAAAATGTGTGAAAAATTTTAAGCATTAAAACCTATTCTAGTATTCACAAAATCAAGACTCTGAAAAAGGGCATAACAGGCCTCCTTTAAAGGCGCACAGAGTAAACCAGGCCTAGAAAAATCTGATTTATTTGATACATTAGTGGAGCTCCCTATGGCGACTGCCATATTGAGATCACATGACCAGGCCAAATCATGTACTTTTTTGTAAGTGCATTTACACCGATAACTGAATTTCTTTAAATTGCGTGCACCTTTAACAATAAGTTTATATATATTTTTACTTTAATGCTTTGCTACAAATGTAATTTGATTATGTTGTTGACAGGCGGCAGCCTTGTGATCGCTATGTGACGTGGAACTCAGGAGCGCTGCACTACAGTGACGACACCGAGCTGGTGATGGAATTAGTTGACCTGAACACAAAACGCAATGAGCTGAAAGCTGCCATAGACAAAATCAAATACATAGGCAAAGGAACGTACACCGACTGCGCCATCAAGGATGGTATCGCTGAGCTGCTTCGAGCGTATGTTCATTTTGGCATTATTTGAAATTACAATACTAAAATTCTAAAATTCATACATACATACATACATACATACATACATCTGCTTGCAGGGGCTCCCACTATCATGAGAATAAGTACATTGTGGTGGTCACGGATGGTCACCCTGTGACCGGCTACAAGGAGCCATGTGGTGGGATCCAGGATGCTGCCAATGAAGCACGACAACACGCCATCAAAGTGTTCGCTGTGGCCATCTCACCTGACCAGGAGGTACTGTACATAAAATAAATGCTACTTCAATCCGAAGTGCATTGCATTATGCAAACAAAGACTTTTTAAGTAGATACTGTATGACTTTACTTGGAAAACCATTGTGCATGAAAAGTATCCTCCAAACTGCCTGATTTATATTGTACTCAAATCAGGCGAGTGCTCTTTCAAAATGGCAAGCTTCAATCTGATTGGCTGGATTTCAAATTTCAGGGAATGAATATGCACTTCACTTAAACACAATTCTTTTTTATTACATTTAAAAAGGGTTGCATTTAATTTATAGTTCCTACAATAAGTGCTTAGACTACCATTTTTGCCACAGTTTACAAGGTGCATGCCATTTAATGTTTAAGATTTTGGTTGTACTTTATTTTGATAGTCCACTTTAGACATTCTACTAACTTTGCAACTACATGTCAGCTAACTCTTTTTAAAGAATTAGTAGCCTAGACTGTTAAGTTAGGGTTAGTAGACATAACAATGTCAGTAGAATGTCTGTTTGGGGACCAAAAGAAAAAGTTAGCAGATATTATACAGACAAACTATTCTACTGATTGGTTCTTGACATGTACTGTAGTTGCAATGCTACTTATAGTTAGTAGAATGTCTAAAGTGGACTAAGTGTTACCAAGATTTTTATTTGAAACAGTTAATAGCAAATAAACAATATAAAACCCGCCACTTAGCAGTAAATCATGTGTCTTTTTCCAGTGTAAGTGGACACCAGTAATAAGCAGCAATGTGGAGTAGTTTATGCCGATGGCCAAAAGTCTGACCACATAAAGTGACGCTGTTTGTGAGAAAGAGACATTTTTTTCTCATGCAGATGTATTTGGACAAGCCATAATGTTTCTCTTTTCTTTCAACTCTATTTTTCCCAGGACACCAGACTGTCTGTCATTGCCACAGATTCGAACTACAGACAGAACTTCACCGCTGCAGACAACTCTCTCTCCACACAACTGAGCTCTATACGCTCCATCATTCACATGATTGTGAGTGTCGTAACACAAACGCACCACAACGAGGATGTTTATGTGGTTTTCCTGTGGATTTATAAATCAGACTGGCCAAAACACATATAGAATTGGTTTTGCATAAAGAAAAATAATTAAGAATCTGCTTAAAAATTGCATGATCAAATATTTCTTTGAGAAAAATTGCATTGGCATAGACCTGTGTGTACATTGTGTGCCTTGAGCTATATACACTATACCATTCAAAGTTTGAGGTCAGTCATTTAAACATTTTTTTTTTTTTAGAAAACAGTTATTTTAAATTGTAATGATGTTTCACAATATTAAATTTTTTTCTGCATTTTTGGTCAAATAAATGCAGCCTTGATGAGCATTAGATACTTTTTTTTCCCCCCACAGCCTTTCAACTCTAGTGTATATCACTAAAATCAATTCTACTTTATAGGCTTAATGCATTTATTTGTTTATTAATATAGAGCTCAGCAGAGGGAATTGTTCAACCCACTGAACTTGCTTTATGTGCGCCATCAATAATGGCAGCCATAAGTAACATTTGAGCTTCGAGCCAATTGTGTGTAGATTTTTCTAATGTTGTCCTCTTTCCTTTTTTTCTTTTCATTCTAGACAAATGAAACAAAGGATGTGGTATGTTGCTTTCCCGCTGCTTTTGCACATTTGTATAAAATACCTTTATTTTGTACATTACTAAATTAATTTTGTTTTATAAATCTTTCCTTCAGTGCTGCTCCTTTGACTGCAACGTAAGTGATATTACTTGTCTAACCCATTTAAACAAGTCGTTATGGATATTTTCTGTTTCTAATTGTTTCATGCAATATTTTCACAGGCCCCTGGAGGCCCTGAGGGACCCCGTGGAGACCCAGGACAAAAAGTGAGTATTAATAAAATAGATTTTTATGTCTTTATGTTGCCTCTCCATCCATCTACATATATTCATGTTTAATTCACTCTCAGCATGCACAGGGGTCTGTGGCCTAACCTTTCCTTTTCCTGCAGGGAGAGAATGGAAGACCAGGCATGCCGGGAGAGAAAGGAGATGTTGGCTCTCCGGTAAGCATCTGCTATCTGCTTTTGCATAAGTCAAAAAACTCATGTTTGTAGGCATAAGTCAAGTCGAGTCAAGTGAGCTTTATTGTCATTCTGCTATATGTAGAGACATACTAAAGAACTAAATGTCATGCTTTACAAGACCATGTTACATATAACATAAATAACACATAGCGTATAAAAAAAAGGTGAATCTGTGTGACCAACTTGAATCTACTGTATGGAAGCTTGTTTCCGCCACAAAATATTTTTTTTTTAATGATAATTGTGACTTTTTATCTCACAATTGCGAGTTTACATCTCGCAATTCTGACTTTATTTCTCAGAATTGCGAGATACAAAGTCAGAATTGCGTGAAGTAAAGTCGCAATTGTGTGTTATAAAGTCAGAATTGCGAGATATAAAGTCAGAATTGCGTGAAATAAAGTCACAATTGCGTGTTATAAAGTCAGAATTGCGTGTTATAAAGTCAGAATTGCGAGGTATAAAGTAAGAATTGCGTGAAATAAAGTCACAATTGCGTGTTATAAAGTCAGAATTGCGTGTTATAAAGTCAGAATTGCGAGGTATAAAGTCGCAATTGCGTATTATAAAGTCAGAATTCTGACTTTTTTTCTCGCAATTGCGACTTTATATCACGCAATTCTGACTTTATAATACGCAATTGGGAGATATAAAGTCAGAATTGCATGATATAAAGTCGCAATTGCGTGTTATAAAGTCAGAATTGTGAGATAAACTATTCTGAGGTAAAAAAAGAAAAAGAAAAAGTCCGTCTTCCCCCCCCCCCTTAGAATTGGACTTTATATCTCACAATATGTAAGTTTATATCTCACAATTCTGAGAAAACATGTCAGAATTGCGAGATATAAACTCGCAATTGCGTGTTATAAAGTCAGAATTGCGTGATATAAAGTCGCAATTGGAAGAAAAAAAGTCAGAATTCTGACTTTATATCACGCAATTCTGACTTTATATCTCGCAATTCTGACTTTATAACACGCAATTGCGACTTTATTTCACGCAATTCTGATTTTATATCTCGCAATTCTGACTTTATAACACGCAATTGTGACTTTATTTCACGCAATTCTGATTTTATATCTCGCAATTCTGGCTTTATAACACGCAATTGTGACTTTATTTCACGCAATTCTGACTTTATATCTCGCAATTCTGACTTTATAACACGCAATTGCGACTTTATTTCACGCAATTCTGACTTTGTATCTCGCAATTCTGAGAAATAAAGTTAGAATTGCGAGATGTAAACTCGCAATTGTGAGAAAAAAAGTCACAATTATCATTTACATTTTTTTATTTTGGGACGGAAACAAGCTTCCATATGAATCCTTTGTGAAATCTTCATGGGGGAAATCTTTCGCCCCTCACACGAAATTCGTGTGGATTCAGATATATACAGTATTTAATTGCAGAATGTACATAACAAGACAGGGAACAGTCAACAATGTAAGACACTTCCATTGAGAGTAACACAGAGTTCGAGTTTAAGAAAGAAAAAGGAGCAAGGATGAAGACAAACAGGTAGCCGATATAGACATAAAAAAAAAAAAACTAAAATAGTACATATTTTGACAGAGATAAACATAGAGTTTCAGACTTTCTATTATGTTTTTTGAAACATTTGAAACAAACTCACATAGAAATATATTAAAGGAGGGCTTACATTTTTTCCATTTACAAGTATGGATATGATATTTACCTATCAATAAAACAAAATTTACAACATCAAAGAAGGGTGAATTTAAATCACACATGGGATATAGGAGGAATTGTCTCCATTTTTCCTGACAACCAGCTATGTACTGTATATCAAACCAAAATCTAGAAGTAACCTCACAGTAAAAGAATAAGTGTGACCGCACCTTAAGTCAAAATATACAGCTGTCATTTAAAAAATCCATTGTATGTGCCAATTAACGTGCTGATTAATACTTTTCACATGGCTATGAAATGATCGTGTCCAATAAATGTTCCATGTGTCACCGGATCTCTTTGTTGAGAATCCAAACAAAGCAATTCCCTCGACTGACCCCGAGGTCCATCATCTTTCATCTTCCGCAGCTGTTACAATTTCAATGACCTATAAAATTATTATTTTCTCTGAATTTGCTGTTGGACTTCCTGTCTGCCACATGATCACAATTTTTCTATGTTTGTAAGGATGTTTTTAGATATTTGGCTCTCATAAGTATCATAAAACAACCACACACATTGGAAAACATCCAGCTGAGCTATTAAACAGCATATGGTGACTGAGCCAGCTATTCTGTTATTTTACAGTGAATGCTGATTTTGTAGACAAAACAATAATGATTACAGCATACAGTTGATTCTAAAAGGCCCTTTAGGAATTGTTTCTTGAAGATACGATCTTGATTTCTTTTTCCCACCGTTTTCCTTGGTTATTCTCACGTCAGGTCTGTTAATATGGTCACTTAATAGGGGTTGAGGGGGCATCCAAATGTCTCTCTATTAGTTATTTATACCACAACCACACTGCAAAACTCTTTTTGGCATTCTCTCTGATCTTTGCTCTACTTCTCCTATTAGGGAAATCCTGGTGATCCCGGGCCAGTCGGTTACCAAGGAATGAAGGTCTGTCTTCCTCTCTCTCTCACAAATATTTACATTCTGTTTATATTACAGTTGATTTGTGCACTCTTGCTGAAGTGATAATCTATACTATGTTCCTTTCCTTCCAGGGAGACCAAGGAAAAAGAGGTGATAAGGTAAAAGAGACTGAGATTCCTTGCTGATTCAATGGACATTTTTATTAAAAGCTCATTCCAACAGTCTGCAGTTGATTATTTTTATCTTATATCTAATACACTCTTGTTTTATCTGCAGGGTGATAGAGGTCATAAAGGCTTCAAGGTGAGCTTATTTATTATTCTCTTTAATTATGTAGTTTTGCCAATCAGAAGTTGTATATCATGCTGAATTGAATCCCAATCCTACTTTTAGGGAGACAAAGGTTACAGTGGTCTTGATGGCATCGATGGACGTAAGGTAAGTGCTCATGTCATCTTCTTATGTGACACAAATCATTATTTTAAAGGGGAAATTCTGTATCTTTTACCAGTGGAACACAAATGGAGAAATGTTGTACAATGTTTGCCGCTATTTTCTGTTCTGCTGAGTTTATAACTGTCAAGCTCTAAAAATGACTAATAAACACCATAAAGGTGTGATTAAAATGGTCTATACACTCTTAAAAGTAAAGGTTCCAAAAGTTTCATTATGATGCCAAAGAACCCCAAATAACCTTTCTTGTAACAGTTCCTAAAATAACCATTTTTTTCTAAGTTTAGTTTTTCTAAAGAAACTTTTCCACTATAAGGAACCTTTTGGAAAGGTTCTTCATGGAACCATCGATGGCAATAAGGAAACTTTCATTTTTTAGAGTGTATGACTACATAAAAAAAAATAAAAAAGACAAAACTGAAAATTAGGTTATTTAAATCTGAAAATTCCTATCCACCATAGTTTTCACACATTTTTTGTTTTTCGTGTTCATGTACTTTCACTCGCCTGGTCTGATGTCAGTGGCGATCGCTCACAAGACATGCATTTTTCACGTCACTAGCCACGTTTACATGGACCCCTTTTGTTTCAATCGGAATTAAATCATTCCAATTGATGAATCCGAACATACTGTTTACATGAACGCTAAATAAAGTGATAGCATGTAAACGTTCATATGTCACTTCAGATCAGAATTTATCTTATGAAATGCGAACACTGCACGAAACTGAAAATTAGGTTATTTAAATCTGAAAATTCCCATCAACCATAATTTTCACATCTTTTTTGTTATTCGTGTTCATGTACAGTACATTCACTGCACAACGTTCCAGTTTTGGTTTTCAATTCGATCAATTGTTTACATGCCCTATTGAACAGATTATAAAAGGTTTAAACCACCCCTTACAATTCGAATTAAATTTCGGTTGCACTTTATTTTACGCTACGTGCACTTACGTGTACTTACCTAAGAAAGTACTGGTTAATATAAGGTAACAACATGGGTTAGATTTAGGGGTAGGTTCAGGGTACCTAGTACCTAGTTATTACTCAGTTATTGTAAGTGTACATGGGAGTATGTACATGGGGAATAGGACTGTAAAATAAAGCTACCAAAATTTTAATCGGATTTGACCAAATCATTCTGATTTTTATTCCGGCTGCTACTAGTCTGATTACTATCGGATTATTAGGGTCCATGTAAACGCAGCTGCTGATTTTTAGGGATTTTTTGAAAAATAAAGCTTTACATTTTGTTCTGTCCTTCATACAAATTTTATCATATGACTGTTAGAAGACTTAGAATACACAGTGCACAAACTGAATGGTACATCTTTTATTTCCTGTTTTATCAGCGCCACGTCTACTGTGCATTCACTGTCATTGTGCAAAAAAGAGCAGTGTGAATGTTCTGCAAAATATCTCCTTTTTGTGTTCAACAAAAGTGTAAAAGTTAAACGTGAAATATTCCTATGGTAAATGCCTATAAAATTAGTTTTTAATACACTTTAGATTTGACATTATTTTTCTTTCATTACTGTGCTGCTTTCTCTGGCATCCTGTGTCAGATATCAGGTTAACAGTATGTGAACAAAAGATACAGAGAACTTTACATGACTGTCTGTCTTGTCTGTCTGACACTTTTCAGCTTTGTCTCTTTTTAAGTGTGTCTGCCGTTTGGGGAAAAAGCCTAGTCTTGCGTCTCTTCCCTTGACTTTACTTCGTCTTCATAGTTGTTTTGCTCCTCTCAACATGTACTGTAACTCTTTTCAGGGCATTTTCCACTCAACAAATCACTGTGCCTTGTCTTTATTCCCCCATCTGCGCATGAAACATCTCAACTCACAATAAAACTTTCTCATGTGATGTGATTTATGACACGTATTTCTTTCTGTTGTTATTTCCCGTCTCTAGATTGCATGCAGTCTTGTTTTGAAAGATCTTTTTCCTCTGTATGACTTCACTGTTTCTTAGTGTGATGTCACCCTCGACATAATTAAATGCAGTTCAAGGTGTTTGACTCCCACCATGAAGAAGAGTGTTTATGTTTTGTGTGCTTGTATTATATTTCATAGGGTGAGCCGGGATTTGCTGGCCTTCCAGGCTGCAAAGGGTCACCAGGGCCAGATGTAAGTATAACTGTTGCCTCTCAAAAAGATGTCAAATAATGAACAGAACTGAATGACTGGTTAATACACCACATTTAATTATGGCTATATTATAATATTAATATTCTGGTTACTAATTTAAATGCATTGTGATATAATCTGTGTAAAGGAAAGATTGGTAAAGGATGTTCTGCTTTTGTAAATCTCATTTCAAATAATTTGTGATCCTCTTGGAGTTGTCGAAAAATCACATTCTGAGTTGAATGAAATTTGTTTTATTTACAGTAAAAATATCTAAATATCTTTTAAATGATTTAAAAAAAAAACAGAGAAACAAACACCCTATTGTATAGGTTACATTAGGTTTATAATTTAAACAATAATAAAAAAAATGTTAATGCCAATTTTCCAATGGTGTGAGAATAATACTCTTGTTATTCTAATCCTAGATTTGACATAATAATGTTCTACATATTCAAGATACATTAAAATATAACAAGTCTTAATGTCTTAAAACGATCTTGTTTGGTAATAGTAATTAAGAAAAGGATTTTTATCAAAGCGATATGTACAATCTGTATTATCTATATAATTTTTTTAGTTTCTTGTAACGTTAAATGTATTTGTGTCACATTTGTTGATGGTAATATGCGCATGGAGATTATATGTAAATGAGGTCATGCATAATAAAAACACGTTGTAAGCTCCATATATGGTTATTTTGGCAAAGTCATAGGGTGGGGATTTACACTTGCATGTGTATGTTAATAAATCTGCTAACTGGAAATCTACTACACCAGTTTTTTTTCATGTTTATGGACTCTCATGACTGTATCAGCTGAGGGCAAGAATTGTTTGCATGTTTGCATGTTCACTTTACTTTGATCCAGATACATTGGAGCTTCTATTGATCCAGATGCATTTGAAATTATCCCAAGTTATAGATCCACATGTTTAGATATCAGAATCTAATTGGATGAGAAAATGGACATCACTCTACTATAAAACATCACCTTTATAGGACTGCAGATGCTCCCGCCCCTTTGAGCAATGTTCATTGGTTGCTTGATGTGTCAGTCAGTTTTATGAGCGGCTGTTTCCACTCCAGCCTGCATCTGGGGACCACGACAGGGGATGTTTGCCTCTTGAACAGCCAAACACTTACTAAATTTGACATCCAAACTGCTCTCAGAGTGTTTGTACTTCGTTTAGATTCTGTAGGAAAGAATATACCCAACGAAAAGTAGGATATATGGTTGTATGTTCTTCTTCTTTATTTATAAATAAACCTTTTATTTCATATTGTAGGGCTTGCAAGGAGAACCAGGTCCTAAAGGAGACCCCGGCCAATATGGACCCAAAGGAGAAAGAGTAAGGGATGAAAATCTGTCTGCATTTCAAAAAATGATGATTAAAAATTTAGAGCATGCTAGAACCTATGATCAGACAGCAATAAGAGTTCTCAGTATATTAATATATAATTAATGACAGATATTTTAAATATCGTTTTAATATCTGTCCAACCAATATCAATATCCATCTCTGAGGTTTCTCTTTTTAGAGCTCATTAGAGTTTAATGAGTTCTTAGATATGTTTCATTTAAGTTTTTTTTTTTTTTTTTTTTCAGAATACTTGGATGAATAGAAAGTCTTTATTTGTCACTTTTGATCAATTAAATGCATTCTTGCTGTATAAAAGTTCTTGCCTTAGGAGCATTTGTTGGGAAATATGAGTTCATACTGAGATCTCTGACTTTTGATCGCAGACTTAAAAAAAAATCTGAGACATTTTCACAGGAGACACATGAAATTATTGGATCTTTTTCTCAGAAGAAACATCTGAGAAGATCAAGACTTGAGCAAAAGTCTCCATTTGCTCTACATTTATTTACCAGTTCTGTCTTAGAGAGATATAATTTGTAATATTTGCTTCTTTTGAGTAATTTCCTGCAGTAAAACATAATTAAACTTTGTTTCTTGCTTTCAGGGAGATCCTGGTAAAAATGGTGAACCAGGAAGACCTGGAAACTATGGACCTTCTGGTGCCAAGGTACAGAGGAACTTGCTATATTGATGTCTTCTACATCATGATTTTATTTGGCTGGTAAATGTTAGAATATAAACTAGTTCTGTTTCACTGCTGGTGGTGTTTGACTTTATACAGAATGGACCTTTACAGTATACAGTTTTCAAAGGACATTGGCCTATCTGCAATCGCTGTGCTTGTTGTTTTAGGGAGACAGGGGTCCTCGTGGTGCCAATGGTGATAAAGGCGAGAGAGGAGATGATGTAAGTGTTTTCATGCTTTTTTTAACCTTTTCAAAGGCTGGATTCTACACATGCAATGTACTTACGTCTGATAGATGTGAATTTAGTGTTATCTAATGGTTTCTATCATGTCTTGTACTGTTTTCAGGGACCAACAGGACCAAACGGCCCAACCGGAGACAGAGTAATCAAACATTAATATTTACTTAATGTGAATGGTTGTGTTTTATGCTGCTTCCAAATGGGGGTCCTTTTGCATTTTTACATTTGAGGGTAAAGATATGCAGATGGTCTGAACAGATGTTTTTTCTGTTGTAGGGCTTATCTGGTGAAAAAGGTGAACAAGGTTCCCGTGGTAACAGAGGGCCCAGAGGCGAACCTGTAAGTATCCACCTTATTTTTAATGTATGAACAGGCACGGCCACTTCTAGTTATTTTAGTTGAAAAAAAAAAAAAAAACAGTCTGTTATGCTGCTTGATATTGTAAACTGGTATTTCTTATCATATTATTTTAAATTATTGTCGTATTCATAAAAATGCTGGCTTGTAGTCCACGTAGTTTTACCATTTAGTACTGGACTTTGTTATTCTTCTAGTTATTTACCTTTAACAACTAAGGTGGATATGAGAAAATATCCCACAATGCATCTTTTCCAAACACAAAGTTAAAAACCCTCCTAATAATTTAAATGCAACTTAAAATGACATTTGCAAGCCATTTCATTTAAAGGTGCAGTAAGTGATTTCTGAGAATCATTGTTAAACACTGCTGATATTTGAAATCAACCCAAACAAACACACCCCTCCAATTCATTGATTCGCCCACAAAATGCACGGACAAACAATGCAAGGGTGGATGTCTCTTTATCATAGCTGAAGCAAAGCAAAATAAAGCTTCATGAAAAATAAAGCGAAGATGACGGAGGAATGACAAGGAAGAACAAAAAATGTACATATAGTACACGAGTATATAGCAAGAGTTCGTTGTAAGTCGCCAGCAACACACACTCAAAACCAATGTTACTCATGTATGAAGCTGAAACAACACAAACTCAGTGTCTGTTTTCAGGCCTTTCCACTTCGGTCTTTCCAGTGCTGGAAAGCTTTTCTGATATTAACGCGGGTCCTTAAAGCAACACCGGGTCGCGTTTCTGTAGTTCGAATGAGACATAAGAAAACTACAAATTTGACTTGCTTTACGTTAAGCATCACAATAGTCATTATTTAGTTTTTCTTCGTTTCTGATGTTGCAATACATCATACTTTCATGAAGTCATGCAACATACTCTACCTTGTCTGTGGACATTGTTCATTCCAAAGCCAGTGCTAGATAAACAGTGAGCGTGCGTGCGACGGTAGGTTGCGGGCGGTGAAATTATTTACGACAGCGGTAATAGACAATTCCGCTTCCAACCTGTAGGGCGACCGAAGAGGAAAAGTTCCTTAGTGTTGCTTTAAGCTCTTGCCTGATCATAACCTTTCTTTTTCCAGTGATAATCCTCTGACCTTTTCTCTTTTGTAATGTCTCTCAGCCATCTCTCTTTCAACAGTATTTCTTCAAATCTCCCTCTTTCTCACTCTCTCTCCTCCCTCATCATGAGTGGACACACCCCCTGCTGCTGATTGGCTACAAGTTTGTTGTGGTACTCAGTCCAAATCTCGATTTTTTTTTTTTAAATCGCTTACTGCCCCTTTAACACTTTCCCCGCCATTGACAAGATCTTTTCACAGTTTATATTTTATTGAAACAACGGGCAAATTAATCACACACAAGAAAGTAAATCGGTTTTATTTTGATTTCATGCTGACTTAAAGGATACTGCATTCTCACTGACGAGTGAAATGGCTCTGGTGACTCTCTTGTTAATCAAATACACATTTTTATAAGTTAAACATATCTGGCATACAATATATTATCCACAGATGTACATAATTTCTGTTTCAAACAAATTCATTTGATATTAAGTGTGCATGTTCTGTTCTGTAAATTACTTTGACAACTTAAGCCTTAAGTGTTTATGTATAATATATAATAAAATATTTTGAAGTCAAGTCACCATTAGGGCTTGCATAGACTAGTCGAGTAGTCGATAGATCGACTACTTCAACCACTAGTCGACGCTGTCGGAAACAATCGATTACTCGAGCGTCCATTAAACATAAATGAATTAAAAATGGCGAACGTCACCAACAGACACCACGCGTCAGATGTGTGGAAGAATTTCATCAAGGATGACAAAAATATTGTAATTTGGCCAACTCTGCAAGAGGCCGTTCACATATTGCTTCTAAAAACGTGTGGAAAGCGCGCGCGGCCGTGCCGCTGTCTCCTACAAGCGCTTGCGCTCCCGTGGCGTCTGTCGTTGCTATGCAACCAAACTGCGCTCTACATGATGACGACGAAGAAGTATCATTCAGCAAAGGATTCATTTATTTCTAGCCCTTGCATTAGCTTTACTACTAGATATATTTCTGGAGATGAGAAGGAAAAACCCGCCTGGACAAACTAGCGCACCAGGTCCGTTGCTTTCATTATGAGCGCGCTCGCCGCGCGCCTACATTTGAAATAACGACCTTGAGCGCGGAAAAGACGCGATATGTGAACGGCCCCTAGAAGCAGACGTCTGAAATGAAAGGCAAGAACGGCTATTTATTTGGCTTTAGACTGTTACATGAAAATTTAAAAATGAAATGTCATAATTATAATGTTTTGAGAATTTACTTATGTAATTGTTGCATTAGGCTATGAATTAATAAATGTTTATTGATAAGATCTAGCTATTTCATGTCTTTTCATATACAGTAGCATAAACGACGAGTAGTCGAGTAACTCGAGTATTGTTTTGATAAGAAATCGACTAGTAGAAATCAGTAGTCGTGCAACCCCTAATTTATATAGCGCTTTATACAATACAGATTGTTTCAAACCAGCTTCACAGTAATAATAAACAGTGGTAATGTTGCAAAGTTCTTCAATTATGAAAGAAACTAATTTCAACTATAAAAAAGATTGATAGAATTGAAGTTAATCTGGACTTTTAACTCTGACAGGGTGAACCTGGGCCCCGGGGTGAGCAAGGACGTGAGGGATCATCTGGGCCAAACGGAGACCCGGTGAGTGACGAAAACCATCATGACTTCTCACGACTCAGATTTTGAGTATGTAAGATTGTGTAAAGTCCTTTAGCATTACCCTGCCTGATCTGAGACATTGCAGGAGTTCAAATCACAAACCTCAATCATTTTATCATATTTATACATTTATCCGCTTCCTTAAATGTTAGTCCAGAACTATACATTGCAGAATTGTGTAGTATGTAAGACATAAGACCTTACACTAGAGCTTGAACATGGATGAAAGCTTATGACCTCAGGACACATGCATTCTGAGAGGCCCTCTGAAATCTCTGAGATCATTGGACCTCTGGCCTGTGTTAGAAAGTAACTTGAGGAACAAAGACATACGTCTAGTGGCTCCGCCATTTGTGATGGTTTTGGCAGTGGGAGGAGAAAGAACAAAAGATATATAAGTTCCCGAGGTCAGATGGACTCCAGATGGACGTTGTTAGACCAACCAGGCGAGTTCAAACATGAGCAGCAGATACAGTTCAACAGATGTATTTCAATATTTAAAAGTATACAAATGTTCTTCCCTGACAGAAATATCGTACACTTTGTGTAGTAAAAGATGGCGTCATTTTAGGATGTAGGGTCGACTAAGTGTCTGAAACTCATTAAGTTCCTCCATCCAGGCCATAATCACATAAAACAACGTAGATTATTTTAAATTAAACCGCACTAGTGATAGTTTTATGTGCCCTCTCGTAAATAATAAAGAAAAGAGTTTAGAAAAGCAATGGAATATACTGTATTTAAGTGTTCATAGTATGCATAACCAATAATAGAAGACCTTTTGGAAGCCCATTACATAAATAAAAACTATGCAAATAAGAAATTATGTGAAAAAGTCATAATTATGACATAAAAAGTCAAAATTATGACATAAAAAGTGGGCCCCAACACAAAGCAGAGGGGTCTTATATGGTCTGACTTTTAATTATCCAACTTATCACACAGCTTCTTAAATAAATAAATACATAAATGGATATGATATTAAATTAAAAATTAAATTAAAGTGTCAGCTATTCCACTAACCTATTCCACTTCTCAAAAAACTCCTTTGGTGCTCTTAGCCAGCCCAGCCAGACATCTGGCTTGTTTTAGAGGGGTTTTAAGCACTTATCTTCCATGAAATAAGCTAGCCATACTAGCTTGGCCAGTCAGTGATTCCAGTTGAAGTAGTTTTTTTTTAAGCAGAGACCACATGTGTATTTGTGTTTAACTCAAGATATTTTTTAACCAATCAGAATAAAGAGTTTAACAATGGTGGTATAATGTTTTATATTTTATTAAATGCATCTCCTGTCAGATAAGTTAAGAATAAACAGCATCATTTTTGTCTAAAACAAACCGGCTTGGATGGTTTTTAGGCGTTGAGTAACATTCATTAGAATGCTTCAGGTTTAGGAAGGACATTGTGAGTGATTACACATGCCAGACCTGACTCAAGATTTCCCAGCTGAAACAAGCTAATCTGCTGAGATTTTGACTTTGGATTCTTGAGGCTTACAACATCACCAGCTGCACCACAGAACTCCATACATGCTAGTTCTGTCAGCACTTGACTTCTCTCTAAAGCACTTATAAACTACCAGGCCAACTGCGAGCAGAAGAACAAATTTGCGATTCCTCTCAGGGCTCTAAATTTCCTGTGCAGCTTTACGTGAGAGTGTTTGGAGCATGTGCGTGCAGAATGGTTCCTCAGCTTCATGTTTTTCTCAAAATCATCTGTTGTTTCTCAAAAGCAGCCGTTTGTACAAGCCCTTTACGCTCTCGCATAATCTTCATTAGCGACTGGCGAGAACCGCCGCTATCCCAGATGCGCAGCTTTTGTGCTTACCAGCGAATCATGAGTTTTAGTTTTTCCTTTTTTTATTTTTTTGTCCTGCTAGAGGTATTTTCCAGTAGAGTTGAGTGGGTGGGATGGGAAAGAACAGAAGGGTTCAAATAGGTGGAAATCTGGATGGGTTTCTGAAGTCATGAGCCACTGCTCTCTCGAAGCCTGCTTTTTTACTGATTTAATTCACCCATGCGTCAGATTCTGCTCTCGGAAATGTAATGCTGCATTTAAAAAAGTAAAAAATAAATAACCAAATAAAAAGTTACATTTTTTTACTGAGTCATTTACCAAAAGTATATTTTTAGTCGATGACTCAGATCTCCAAGGCCAACAAAAAGCTAAACATTAGATAACTATATGTGGTCATGTTGTCATGAATGGCTCTCTGTCTTCAGTGTCTACACCCTTGACTCTTCGTGAGACAATTACTGGAGTTTATGTTATTACATTCAGGAATATTTCATTCTAATGGCCCTCTACTCTGAAATTTAATATATTAAATTAATAAAATAAATAATAAAAAAATTAAATAAAAAATACATTGAAAATAAATAAATCAAATCAAATATATTGTTTTCATACTATATATATATATATATATAGTTTAGGGTCCAATTCTTACTATTAACTACAACTTTTTACTCATTAAACTCATAATAGTTAATAGTCAGTAAGGTAGTTGTTAAATTTAGATATTGGGTGAATATCTACATTTATTTATGTTTATTAAGAGATGTAGAATATGGTCATGCAGAATAAGGCATTAATATGTGCATTATAAGTACTAATAAACAGCCAATATCCTAGTAATATGCATGCTAATAAGCAACAAGTTAATAGTGAGATTTGGACACTAAACTAAAGTGTTACCAATATATATATATATATATATATATATATATATATATATATATATATATATATATATATATATATATATATATATATATATATTCATATATCTGAGAGTTGGCACTAATGTCATGTCTCTTCTGTGGTCTCGTTCTTCATACATTTCGTACACATGTAACAATAATTTCATTATGTCTTCAGGAATATAATTTCTCATTTCCAACAGGGCGCGCCAGGCAGGGGAGGGGCTCCAGGTTACCGTGGCGACGAAGGTCCTACTGGGCCAGAGGTGGGTAATGTTAACTAGTCTTGATTACCTGTCACCTTGACCTATTGTTGCATCTATGACTGATGTACTTTTCCTATGTTGAATTTCTGTTTTTTAGGGAATTAAAGGGGCCAGAGGAATCAAAGGGGCCCCAGGAGACAGAGGCCTGATAGGAGAGAGGGTGAGTTAGTCCTGTTGGTCTTCAGAGCTAGTTTTAACTAACCAAAGGCAGTTGTACATGGCTGTAAACACGTTTTTTTTTTTACCTGCTCAGGGTGACGATGGACCAGAAGGAAATGGAACTGAAGGGTGCCATGGTTTCCAGGTAGAGTACCTCTCAATTGATTAAATATCTTGCCCATAAAAATCATTTTTAATGTAGTATGTTTATTGTTTATGTGCGTGTTTGTACCCTTTTAGGGTTATCCTGGCCCCAGGGGAGATCCAGGAGCACCTGTAAGTATCCTGAACCTTACAGAAGATCTCTATATCAATAGAACTCAACATTAGTTTTCCAGAAGTAAAAATCCTCATTAATTTCTTTCATTGAGAAACTGATATTGAATGATAGTGAATAACACTTTTGAGTTGTTAAATTATGATATAAATGAGTGATACATTAATCAGATTTGCTGGTACAGCAAAATAGTAGGAATCTCCCACTCTTATATACCTTATGCGCCAGAGAAACGAGGGCGCCGCCATCTTTAGAATATTGTCTTTGAACTTCCGTTTTTGTCCGTTTTGGCATTGCTGTCCAGGAGTAATTAGCTTTTGAAATGGATTTACTTAATTTAAAGTTAATGAAAGTTATCATGAGGATTGTAATGTTTAAGCAGATGTCTTAATAAATGTCAGTAGATTTTAAAAACGAGCCGTTCATTCATAAATACACAAGATCGCTGTGAAAATACAGGCTGGAAGTCAAAAGACAACAAGCGCAGCGCTGAAAAGGGGCGGGGCTACATAAGGTCTATAAATCATTGTGAATGATGTAATCAGATATCCCTGCACTCTCAAACTATTTTATTTGCATGTTTGAATATTTTTCATGAAACATGCTCATGCACATCAGTGACTTAAAAATTAGTTACTATTTTATAATTAATAATATTGTTAGTTATAAAAAAAATATATATTTTACCATTGTTATGGGATGAGTAGTTTATTCCATCTAATCATCTAATTTTGTTTGTTTTTAATTCATTAATTGATTTATTTATTTGGAAATGTCAATGTCTCATGGAGCTGTTGTGAAAATCCCTATTGAGAAAATGATTTGGAAAAATCCTTTACCCTGCACTCCACAACTGAGCATATAATTCACGTCTGAGGTTATCATGAAATTCAAAATGCGATTAAAATATAGCCTCCATATTGAAGATGATGTTAATACTGAGAATGATTCATATGATTTATTATTGGTTTTATCAGCATGCCTATGTGTTGATTCACAAACGTCTTGATTCATTAGGGATTAGTGCATATGTGTATCCCAGCAGGGATTGTGTATCGCAATAGACACACAGCAGCTGAATTTGCTCATCCCCAGCAGATGTAAATCGTCTAGTCTGAGGCCAGACGTTATGAGGAGACGGTGGATGAGATGACGCAGCAAAGATAATTCATCTGACTTAATATACCTCCTTCTCACTTGCACTTTCTTTAACTTCTCACTTTCAAGGGTGGAAAAGGAACCCCTGGACCCAAGGGAGATGATGGAGAGCCAGGTGACCCTGGATTAGATGTGAGTCATTTTAAATGCACTTGTGCTCATCACACTGTATCACCCTATTTTATTTTTTTCCCCTTGTTTAGCTTCTTGTCCAAATTTTCCATAGCGCACATATCACTTTTCTCTTCTTCTGTTTTTCATGAAATTCTTCTCTTTTAAAGGAATGTTCTGGGTTCAGTACAAGTTAAGCAATGTCGAAAGCACTATCACCAAAGGTTTCAAATCTGAGGGTGTGTTTACACCTGTAGTTCGGTCTGCTTTGTTCGTTTGGTCTGGACCAAAGAAAAATTCATATTTAGTCCTGGCCCACTTAGCATTCACATTGGCATTTTTAACACCAAACCTAAACCGAACCTTAAGGCATAGGGATATGTTTACAACCTGATTGGTCATCTTTTATGACGTATATTTACATATATACGTATATGACGTGTATACACAAACAAAGATCTGTTGCGAGGAGACGCGTATGTACTGTACTGATAGGCAACGGCGCGACTATGACGAGAAAAAACAGGTTTGCTTGAGCATTCTGTCCTTTTAAGCGTCGTATCTTGTTACATCATGTACCATTTTTGGTTCGTTTACATATCTTTGGTCCGTGTTGTGTTCATATTTCATTCGAACCGCACCAGAGTTTATTTGGAAGCGGGCCGAGATCAATTTTTTCAGCAGTCTCGGTCCGCTTGTTTGGTGCGCACCAGGTTTCGGATGGCAGTGTTCACACTTATTCAAATAAACCGCATTAACAGAGCAATCGGACCAGGGTTCATTTTAATCGAACCAAACAGGGTGTGTTAAATGTGCAACATTTGTCTTGGTTAAAATACTGAGCAAAATAATTTCAGGTTCATGCAAATGAAAAAATCTTTTGCCACCGATAACATTGCGTTCTCAGTCAGCAATAGTTCTGCAAATTTATTCTGCAAAAGAAAGTGTCCAATAATAGGAGGGTTTCTGAAATGAAGCAAGCAGTTTTGATTGGTCATGTGATTTTAACATGGCCGCCCAATGACTCCATACAAAAAACTAAAACATAATTTCACAAAATGAACTATTCTTTTCTGCAATTTAAAGAAGTTTTTGTGTCGGTCACACAATCCTGGAGCCTCTTAGCGTTTCGGTCGCTGTCGCTAGCGTTGCGTATAGGCAGCAGTGCACTGTATATGTCTTCTTGTCATGGATTCAAGGAAGCAAAGTTCAAGAGGCTGTATCTTTATGTAACTTAGTTTCAAAACACTAGAAAGGAAGTCTTCAGATGATTTGATTTCGTCTGGGTTTTCCCAGCCAAGTTTTCTTTTTTTGGTACACTACAACAGGGTAACCAATTTTGTCACTTTTGAATGCATGCATTAATAAACAAAACGTTTTTAGAGATGCCTAATAATTAAAATATCAGTTTGGATAAACAAGAATGCTTGAGAGCAGAAATCTGTTGAAAAGTTCATGTTTTACACTTTTCTAAAGCCAGACTCTTCAGCTGGATTACATTATTTTACAGCCCCCACACACTTTCAGTCCAACAGATGGGTCTCCAGCGCTCTCACAAAACAACATGTGCTGTAGAAGAGTCACAGGTTTCGACACAGTGCTGTTTTCTCAGTCTGATGATTGATTTAAATGGTGGAAATTGTTTTGAAGAGGTTGGGATTTGGCCAATTAATTGAGGTTCAGTTTTGAAATGTTGTTTTAGAACAGGTAAAACAACTAAAACTAAAACAGCTAAAATGGCACAGTTGTTGCAGTAGAGGTTTTATTGGTGCATATTTTTTGGAAAGTTAAAATGTTCAAGATGTTTCATTTGGCCACTGCAATAACATCTCTTATTTTTGGGAGGATGCAACATCCATGTAATACATTTTTAGGTTTATTAGTGGAGATTGCTACTGTTGCTCATAAATAGAAACTCCTAACCTATGTTTTAAATGTTAGCGCTTTGTACAGTATGTGTACATGAATAATGTATGAATAATGTCTCAAATCATCGGTTTGGGCAACTACCTGGCAACCTCGTAGCAGCACACTAAAACAGCAAAACAACACTTAATTTGAGCTAATCACAAACTAACATGCATATTTTGAGTATGGACGTCTTTAAAGGAGATTTCCTCACGTTCCAATTTTGGGCTGTGTTTTTGTTTTTGTTGGTCCCACACGTGTACAAACCTCTTAAAGATGCAATCATTCTCTTCCCTGTCTGTGTTTACAAGTGGACATATTCTGATTTCATCCCAAAATAAACAGCTCTGTCTATCTGGTCACTGTGATTTTGCCAAGTAAGCCATGTTCCTGGATCAACATCTTTGTTTGTTTCTTGATCAACAGTCCTGTCCAAAAACATAGTTCTAACCCTATTCCTACCCCTAAACCTAACTCTAAACCTACTATAACTCATCCCTAAAATCTGAGGGAAATGATAGGTGAATAAGAAGCACCAAACAATACTCTACCGCCGTCTCCACTGACTAATTGCTTCTCCTATTGTTGTTTATGTTGTCTAGCTATGCACTTCCTCAGCAAAAATGTTTGAGGAAATGTCCCGCACATTGGGGTCTTTGATCGTTCTGGCCATTTTGTACATCTGAAGGATTTAGATTGCAGCGTTTTCCTTTAGCACTCAGTTCTCAGCAGGTATATATTATTTTAATCCAAGAATCCAAACTTCCAAATGTGCTGGACAAAAGCATGGACTGCAGACTTTTTAATATCACACCATAGATTCCATTTCATCGTGTCACTTCCTTACATCTGGAACATATTTGTGGTAGGTCGGTGCCGTAGGATGCTACAGTGCTATGCATAAGTTTAGACACCCATGCTAAAGTTGACTAAAAAGAGGAATAAAAAAATGTCTTTTGGAAATTGATCTTAATGCCTTAATTAAAAAAAATTTGGAAAAATTCCCTTGGCCTTTGGAATTAAAATAGGCCCACATCATCACATAGCCTTCACCATACCTAGAGATTGGCATGGAGTACTTTCCATAAGATCATCTCTCAATGCAAATCAAACCAGCTATTAGGCTAACTGAAATAAAACCATGCCAATCTCTAGGTATGGTGAAGGCTATGTGATGATGTGGGGCTATTTTAATTCCAAAGGCCAAGGGAACTTTATCAGGATGCGTAGTATCCTGGATCCATGAAGTAACTGGCCTTTAAAAATAAAAATCTGCCTGCCTCTATGGGAATTTAACATAGGGGTGTCCAAACGTATGCACCCTGTATTTTAAGGAAGAACATTTATTTATTTACAATACATTATTCATTCACAAAGAAAATTGGTGTCCTTAAAGGTTGGATTTTTCCTAATCTTTTAATTAAGGCATTAAGTTCAATTTCCAAAAGATGATTTTTTTATCCCTCTTTTTAGTCAACTAGCATGGGTGTCTAAACTTATGCATAGCACTGTATATATTGTGTGATGGTAGGAATATTTCAATATAGTTAGTTCAAATTAAGTTTAAGTTTATGTTGAGTTTACATTGTTTTTAATACTTGGTACATGAATACAGACTTGCACATACAGTATGACTAATCAAGTCAGTTTTTAAAGTTAGAACTATCCATTTTATAATATTTATTTTATTATTTTGAGTCTGTTTATTGTTTGTAGTTTTTTTTATTATATGAGACAATATGAGATTGTTCATTTGATCTTTTATTACACCCACAAAGTTCAAAATGAAGGAGAAACTTTCATTTTTAACCCACAAGTCAATTAATCATCCAAAATAGACATTATCACGTGGTTATTTTTATTAAATATATATTTATACCATGGTCTTTCAGAATACTTTATTCTGATTGCCTGGAAGGTAAAAAATGGTTAAACCATTAAAAATGGTTTAATGTATAGGTAGTTCCAGTCAGTTTAATAACCATTCTATTTTAAAGCACTGCTTTCATTAAAGCACACACACACCTCACTCATACACAGAGATCGGAGATCACGCTGTGCACACACAGAAGCATTGAGGGGCACAGAAACTGGTCAAAGTCTGCCCTGTAACTTTTATTAATAAAGTAGCTTTTCCACTGAATCTCTACATTATACTTCTCAGAAATAACGCTGTTTTTGAAGTAATTTAACTTGCAGCTTCATTGTTAGTAGGACGACGATAATTCACAAGCACATCTAATGTATCTCTCTCTCAATCTCTCAGTAATTAATTCAAATAAATGTTATAATTCAGTTAAATAAATGTAATCTTACCACACTTTATCTCTGTGTGTGATTTAAAGCAGGCAGAATGCTTGATCTAACGAGTCGTAGCTGGCGAAAATAACTGCCATGTTAACCCTTCCAGCCAAATTTTGCACTGTAAACATCAATAACTGCTTCATGTTGTCAGTGTTTGCAAGTGATCATGACATAAGCAGGATAATCTGCGTCTAGCTGTGCAGTTTATGATTTGGATGCACTTTGCCTCCGCTTCGATTTAGGTGGTTCTTTGCCTTCACGTCGTACTTTAAAATCATGTAATGCACACCCAGCTGTGGATTATCCCATATATAATAAAATAACCATGATATGAGGTTTTGTTCATAGCACCCACCCTTGTGTGGGATGTTAGTCGAGTGACAAGGTGAATGCCGGCTGTAAACATATCAGACATGCTTATATCAAAGTGCTGAGCTCATGCTTAATTTTTACATCAAAACAATTTTTAGTCTCTTCATTGTGGTTGTACATGCCAAATGCAAAATAGCAACAAATACATATGCTCACAAGCTTTCATCTTCAGTCATCTGGAGTCGATTTTTGGTGATCTAACGCCCAGACAGCTTCACTATTCATCATTGTGTTTGTCTTTGTCCATGCAAAACCAAAACCTTCAAGGAAGTGGTGGAGACGAGCATATGTGGAAGAATTGTTTTTGTCTGTTGGCTGTTCATGGTTCTTGTTTAAAAATGATGTTCTAATTTTAAAATGGTTGGTCTCTCTCACACATTAGGAGGATAGAGTGCCAGGTTTTTGTTTGTTTGTTGAGCAGTGATTGAATGTACCCTTGAATGTTTGGGCTTCAGAAAGACCACATAAATCATACAGGATGTTTACAAGCCACACACATTTTGCAGCATATGTGTGTAAACTGTTTACACTTAGTGATCTTTTTATTGAAGACATATACCTTTTCTGCAAGACTTCTGATATTGGTGGTGTTTGCTAAGACAAGCAACACTAAACTGTTAAAAAAAAAACAATTAAAGACCATACATCAGTTTGAGGATCCAGTGGAGTTGCGTGGTTTAGTCACAAGCATTTTAAATATTTGCAAAACCCATAGACAGAGTTAAAGGGTGACCAATAGTTATGATTTATGAAAAAAAAAAAAATATGGAAATACAAGGTTATACAGTATATAGTACCCAGTGGTTTCTTATTGGACTATGACGTTAATGTCCTCTATACTGCCTCTTGTGACAAGGATGAAAATGCACTTGCATGTTGTTCTGAATTGTGTTCAGACACATTTCAGAAGACAACAAACTTGTTTAGCTAAAAAAGTTCACTTAGAGCATGTTTTGAGCCTAAAACATGAAAATGCAATGGCTATTTAGACAGATGCACTCAAAGTTCAGCAATTTACGATAATTAGAAACCTAGCCTTGTGTTTATCACCTCTCTGTAACTCTCTTCAGCTACTCACAAAAACCTAAAGACCCCCTGTAAAAAGTTTTGAGTAGTTTACCATACTAGCATTCATCTAGAATGCATTTAGAATCCAAAAGTAATCATTAGCAGAATTTCAGTGCCCATAAATTAAAATGTTTACCACGTGTTTTACAACTGAAGCTTAAAGAATGGCCAGAGGCTCTTTATTATAACAGAACTTACATATAATCAGGTCTGGAGGGAATAATACCGAAAGAAGAACTCTTTAACAAGCTGAAACAAACACTGATTTAAAGTAAAGTTAGACTGCTGTGATTGAAAACACACTTGAATGTTTGGGCTACAGAAAGGCCTTTATTAATCAAACACAATGTTTGCATGATATATGAACATTTTGCATAGTGATCATTCTGGTTAAGACATTTCTGAAGACTTCTGTTAATATTGGTGTTTGCTAAGTCAACCAAGATTACTTTTTCTTAGGGTTTTACATAATATGCAACCCATCAATTCTAATCAGTTAAGCATGATAGCCACCACCAGAACAACCTGCATAGCAACGTGCTATGAACCACTCAGAACACTAGCATACAGTATGCTAGCAATCTAGTTTGAGTTCGTTGCATAAAACTAACTGTGGCTGAAACAAAAATAGCAACCAGCTTGAAGCCTGATCTACTTTTTGTGGGAAAGGAAATTTTACTTACTTTGCTTCTCCTAGTAATGCTGTCAGGTGATGTGTTGGCTTTAGCTGCATTTGTTTGGAGCATTAGCATTCTGTTGATTATATGCGTTTGTTGATTAAATGCGTTTATTTTTCTAGGTGAACATGTTCTTACTTAGCCAAATTGATGTATTTATTATGTTGAAGTTTACAGTATATATGGTGTGTATATGTTATTTTGTATACATTTTTATTCAGGGCCTCACATCTGCTCCATATGAGCCATGAAGGTATTTTTCCTTGTGTTTGGCTCTATCTTTCTGCTGGCCAAGACTGTTTGGAAATGTTTTTTTGTGCTTGTAAACAATTGATTGGGCTCCTCCGGCCTCTCCCAAACCCGAGGGGCCCACATTTGGTCCAGTATCTGTCAAGGTAATCACAATGAGCCATAACAGTATTGGCATGACACCATCATTTAACCTCGTCCTGTGAGCTAGGACAACATCTGTGACTGTGACAGTTGTGGACTTTGAAGTGAGGAATTTGAAGGTAATTGAAGCAGCATGGGAGAGATGGCTTGTAGTGGGGACAGGTGGTTAGTATTATCTCACCGTCTGACCGTGATCTGGCACGAGACAGAAATTAACATATTTGCTGGGCTGGTGGCAAAACTGTGCAGAGACAGCTGAATTAATGGACATAGTTGTCTCGGAGGGTTTTAAGCTGATTGCGATGTTCATAGTATTGATAATACAGTGAGGTCCAAAAGACTTAGGCTGGGATTAAGAGGCATATGAATAGATTTTGAAGATTGATTGAATATGTGAATAAATTGAGTAGATCAAGTCCATCAACACCCCCTAAGGACATTTCATTTGATAACGTTAGGCAATTTATATGCTGTTGAATGTTTGATGATTACATTAGCGTGTTCTATCACTTGTTTTGGTTTCTTGTTTGCTTGTTTTTGGAGCCAGAGATTCTGCACTCTTTCAGAAGATGCATAATAGTACCCCTTGCCTAAAACAGTGAAAACATGGATTGCTGGAAAATTCCATTAATGGTGAGCAAGTGTTGTCATAAATGACAGAAAAAAACAGGGCTCCAGACTAACTTTTGTATACTAGGAGCTCTGTAGCCCCTTACTGAAAATTTTTAGGAGCACAAGCAGAAAATTTAGTGGCAGAGCTTAAATAGTATTTTTGTGGTTTAGAGACACTACTGCATACCGTGATTAGAACAAAGCACTTAAGAATAAAGAACTTACTACAATCCTCAGCTGGATCCGTTGCTCCTCGAAATGAACCTAAACCGCAGGTATATTTCCCAGGATTATTATTACGATAGTATTATTCCTCACAGCGAAGCAAGATGATGTAAAGTGCACAAGTCTGATTAAACTTGATGTGTTTTATCCAGCTGATGTGGGCGTTGACACGTTTGCATGGATCGTCTCAGATCATTTGTGTTCGAATAGCACAAAGGTCACATTAACACTTAATGAGATGAAATGAGAAGACTGACATCTCTCTCTTTTCATACAGATTACATAAACTGGGAATATTAGTTTTTTATATAAATTGTTTCATTTAAAAGAAGAGAATTCAAGCTATATGCCGGTGTGTCTGTATGCCTGTGGGACTGAGTATTCGCTGAGTTACAGTTCATTTTCGGACGCGTTTCTGAATGGACTTCACTGACAGAGAGAAGGCAGAACTCGCATCATGTTTAGTTTCTTTATTTGGCATAAAGCACAACACTTTGTATTTAATGTGAGTATACACAAAAAAAATAGACACTCAACAGGATCGAATGATAACACTTATATGTAAGATCAAAATCGAGTATTTTGAGTCTCTTTTGCACTGATAAGAAAAAAAGCGAGCAGATCACGCTGGCGTGATTGCCGACCCCAGGGGGTTAAATCATCCTGCAATTGTTCTAAAGTTCTACAGAAAGTATTTGGTAACACTGATTTCTTCACTGGATCTTCCAGCACTGTGTAGTAACCGTGTCGTGTGATCTTGCGATTAGCTCGAGCGCTGAGCTGTCTATTATTGATCCAAATTAATAAACGGTCCATGAAGCACAAATGAGTAGCACAGTTTCGTTCCGCTTTCATTTCGTTTGCCATTTGATGTTGGGCAATGTTGTGGTCGCGCCAGTGCAACCTCTAAAAAATGTCTGATCGCCGGCATTGGGCAAGCATTGTCATAATTACAGAAATGGTGGGGAAAGAATTAAAATGGTACAACTACTTATAACACTGTATTTTCCAGGCTAAATGTTCATATCTTGTTTTCCACAGAACAACAGCCCAGGACCACTTGGGCCTAAAGGAGCCAAAGGTCACCGAGGACCTGAAGGAAATCCTGTAAGTGTGAATGCACCATTTCAATGTTTTCAGTGTTTACTGTATTTTCCCCTACTTTTGTAAGGGTTTAATGATAAAAATGGTTATAGTTGTTCATATTGTGATTCATGTTCTCCAATGAGGGTTCATATGAGCATGATTTTCTGTACCATGTGCTTATGTCAGCATCCTGACACACTTTAAATAATGTATCTGTATTCTGAATCAGTGAAACATAGACATGCCGATCTGCTGTTGGACTGAATGCCTGAGATCCAAAGGCGCAAGAAAGTTCATTTTCAACCTTTTGTTGAGAAACACAATGGAATGTAATCAACAAATCTATCCCCAGAATTTTGGCTAGATAAGAATTAGAAAAACAAAATTTATTGTTCGCTTTATATAGAATCAAAATTAAAAACAATTAACATGCTCACTTAAGCACAAAGCATGCCAGAAAACCTGGACCTGAACTTGGTTAAACATCTTTAATAAATTACATACAATCTCATTAGATACATTTAGAAGGTGATTGGCATTACTATATTTTCAGAAGAAAACAAGGCTCTTACACTGTCCAGAGGAGCCAAGAGAGGTTTTTAAGTGTAGAAATCTTCAGTTATGTAGAACGACATTAAACAGCCATGAATTATGGGTGTGTGGGAAGGGAAATTTCTCTCAGCCTGCAATTTCGTGATGTTCCTCTTTGCCACTGGATGACATCCAGAGAGGAGGAGACTTGACTGTTTCAAAAATGCTCTTATTTGGGAAGAGATTCAGAGCTTCTTTGCTCTGGCAGAATTACATCTGTGTAGCATGTAACAAAACAGACATTGACCCTTTCAAAGACCTGGTTATGTTGTTCGATACTTGTACAGAATGTGTCTTCATGTGCACATTGTATATTTCATCTGTCTTGTATTCATGCACAGGGACCACCAGGACCACCTGGGCCTCAAGGAGCAGATGTGAGTGAGTTTGATTTGAATAAGCTGGGTTTTGCTGAATGCACAAATCAAAGAAAGGACACATTATTGGATATAATCTAATGCAAATTTTCCAGCACAGTTTCCTGTATGAAGAGACAAACAGGGTGACAGTGCTCTTGATAATAAATGATCCTGGACATTCCACATTTCACTTTCCGTTATTTTTGTGAATTCCACATCGCTGATAGCCAGTAGCTATGGTAATCTCTAGCCAAGGCCCAAGCACATACCAGACTAGTCTTTTTGTGGAATAAAAGCATCCTTTAACAGCACACGACAGCTGGCTTGTTCCAATTTTATCTGCAAAGAAATGAGTGCACGACACTATAGATTTGAAGTCTTTAAGATTGACATTTGAAGGGTTTATTTTGTATAAAAAAAAAATCCCTGAAGGCTACTTGTAATGTGTAATGCCCCCCCCCCCCCCAAAAAAAAAAAATTCATTACTTAACAATTTTCTCCATTACAAAATTAAACTGGCTAATATTTTGCTGCCGTGCCTTTAAGACATCAGACTTTTGCATATGAAATTAGATAGTCAAGTCTCATTTGTCATCAATCTGTGCTGAAATGTGCCATATAAACTATTACGATCAGACTGGTGAGGGACCTTAAACTTCAGCTGTTTGTTCCTGCTGCTCTTCCTTCAGAAGGATCTGCAGAGCTGTAGGTGCTACACAGCCAGAACACAACCGGACACATTTTACTCATAATATTAGTTATTCTGGTGTTTAGGAATATTATAATATCTCTTTATTACTGTGACAAGTTTCTAAATACCAAATAGGCAATGTAAAAGTGACCGTCATGTGTACATTTATCCAAAGTATATTATCTGATGATGAGTCAGCTTTTTTTTCCAGTTTAGTTTAAAATAAAATGGTCTCTTTTTTACTGGAGAGAAAGATTTTCATATTATTTGAATAGTACAATGATCACTTTTAAAAAGTTTATTTGTAGTAATTGCGAGTCTCTGGGGAGCGTTGTGCAGAAAGTGCAGAAATTCCTGTAATTAAAAAAACATGGACTTGTGGCTCCATTTTGTGATACAAAATGGCGACAGAGAAAATCAGTTGCAGAGGCAGCAGTCTCTCTCCATTAATGTCTCTCTCTCTCTCTCCCTCTCTTTGTAGGAATGTGAGATTCTGGATATCATCATGAAGATGTGCTGTGAGTAGACCTGTTTTTGTATTTACTCATGACTCACTAGTCCGTTTCACTGCCTCCATAAAAGGTGACCTGCCTGTCGCCCACAATGATTTAACAACCGTAATGTCGGCTTGTGCCATGAAGTGATGATACAGCAATCCACCTAGCCAGCTCTCAGTGTTCACAAAACTTTGCAGGCCAGTAGAGAACATGCAAAAAAAAAATAGTGGCTAAGTAATAACCACTATTCATTTGCAACTCAAGAAATATTTTAGGCCCTCTAAAAAAATCTTGATTTTCTTGAGCAAAGCAGATTTCGGTATACAATACTGTGTTTGTGTGTGTCTGTGTGTAAATGTGCTTTTTCCCCAAAAACTCATGCATTCATATGTATAATATGCATGTAGATCCACTTCAGTTGGACAAAGCATTATGCCAATTTTTAATTAATCAGTTTATGCCCAAGAAGCATGTTTATTGTTTTTAGATATTCATTATTTTGTTTTATAACTCTTGCTGGAGCCATAGGCTTTAACCCAGAATGGATTCATTTAAATGCTCATAATGTGCACGTTTATCATAAATATTAGTTTTGGAAGCTTAATTTAGATATTTAATATCACCTTCTGGGCATGTGAAAACAGGACATAATCCAATTGGAGAAAAAATACTGATTCTTTGAACAGAAGTGTATAAAAGTTCAGTGTGAAAGTACACTTCAGTTTGAAGGAATAGGATTTGACAGTATCAGCCAATCAGATGCAAGGGCAAGAGAAAAAGACAAACATCCAACCATTCACTTTAGATTAGGCTGCTTTGTGTATATTGGAGTTTTACCATTTATTTTTCCTCCCAAATATAACATTACTTATTACTTATAACATTACTTGCCTAGACCTTCACCGTTCGAGTCGGTTTTATTTTATATAACAGAGGATTTAAATAGGCCATTGTTCTATTCATTGCCACCACATATTAAATATGATATGCTCTTCTAAATATCCTCCTTTTGGGTTACAAATTCAAAAGTAAGAGAAAAAAAGGTATTTAGGTCAGAGCATTAACTGCTTTTTTTAAATCATAAATGGATATCATCATGAAGATGTGCTGTGAGTAGACCTGTTTTTGTATTTACTCATGACTCACTAGTCCGTTTCACTGCCTCCATAAAAGGTGACCTGCCTGTCGCCCACATTGATTTAACAACCGTAATGTCGGCTTGTGCCATGAAGTGATGATACAGCAATCCACCTAGCCAGCTCTCAGTGTTCACAAAACTTTGCAGGCCAGTAGAGAACATGCAAAAAAAATAGTGGCTAAGTAATAACCACTATTCATTTGCAACTCAAGGAATATTTTAGGCCCTCTAAAAAATCTTGATTTTCTTGAGCAAAAAAGATTTCAGTATACAATACTGTGTGTGTGTGTGTGTGTGTGTGTGTCTGTGTGTGTAAATGTGCTTTTTTCCTCAAAACTCATGCATTCATATGTATAATATGCATGTGTAGATCCACTTCAGTTGCACAAAGCATTATGCCAGTTTTTAATTAATCAGTTTATGCCCAAGAAGCATGTTTATTGTTTTTAGATATTCATTATTTTGTTTTATAACTCTTGCTGGAGCCATAGACTTTAACCCAGAATGGATTAATTTAAATGCTCATAATGTGCACGTTTATCATAAATATTAGTTTTGGAAGCTTAACTTAGATATTTAATATCACCTTCTGGGCATGTGAAAACAGGACATAATCCAATTGGAAAGAAAATATTGATTCTTTGAACAGAAGTGTATAAAAGTTCAGTGTGAAAGTACACTTCAGTTTGAAGGAATAGGATTTGACAGAATCAGCCAATCAGATGCAAGGGCAAGAGAAAAAGACAAACATCCAACCATTCACTTAAGATTAGGCTGCTTTGTGTATATTGGAGTTTTACCATTTATTTTTTCCTCCCAAATATAACATTACTTATTACTTATAACATTACTTGCCTAGTTCTGTCTAGACCTTCACCGTTCGAGTCGGTTTTATTTTATATAACCAGAGGTGTCAAAAGTATTCACATTCATTACTCAGGTAGAAGTATAGATACTAGGGTTTAAAAAGACTTCTGTAGAAGTTGAAGTATAAATTCAAGCTTTTTACTCAAGTAAAAGTGTAAAAGTACTGGTTTCAAAACTACTTAAAGTATAAAAGTAATATAAGGAAAAAATGCCATTAAGGACTAAAGCTTAGGCCGCGCCACAGGGGCCTATAGTGCACTACCCCACCTCCTCAAAAAAAAACATTTTTCTGAAGGCCATAATGACTATAATGTTATATTAAAATGTTAATGTTTAAAAATTTGGGATGCACTAGGTTACCCGTTTCAGCCGCATATATGCCCATTGAAAATGAATGCATTTTAGTACAATGCAAATACATTAAAGAACCATTATGTACTACTGAGCATTAACGTGTTTCATGGAGCAGAAGATATGATGACTAGTTGCCTATAAGTATTGTAATGGTGCAAAAAATCAAACTTCAGAGGGGTATTATCAATAACCTTTTTTGGAATGTAAATGTACATCCAAGCTTAGCTGCAGGAATCTGTAAAAGCAACAGACAAGAAAATTGGTGTACCCAGGGCAGGCTTAGTAACAATTACCCTTGTATGGTTGTCTATATACAATAAACATTAGTGCTGTCGAAATGAATGATTAATCCAAGTGATTAATCAAAAAATAAAAATAACTCATAATCCTGATTGATACCTTCCTGGTATATACTGTGCTCAATTTTATAGCATAGCATTCTATGACCCCAACACTAGCTATGTCCTTGCTGGAGTGTGACGTGATTTGTGTCATGTGCAGGTGCGATGGATTGCGTACAAACCAATATGGTATATGTTTATACTTCTCATCCAACCACAATCAAATATCCGGATGGCGCGATTTATCTGGATAGTTTTTTTTTTTTTTATTGACAATGACAAGCCGGAATGAAAACAAGCAGAAATGAAATGGAGTAACGGGGAAAATGTAAGGAGTAGAAAGTACAGATAATTGTGTGAAAATGTAAGGAGTAGAAAGTACAGATAATTGTGTGAAAATGTAAGGAGTAGAAGTAAAAAGTCAGCTGAAAAAGAATTACTCCAGTAAAGTATAGATACCCAAAATTTCTACTTAAGTAAGGTAACAAAGTATTTGTACTTCGTTACTTGACACCTTTGTATATAACAGAGGATTTAAATAGGCCATTGTTCTATTCATTGCCACCACAGATTAAATATGATATGCTCTTCTAAAAATCTTCCTTTTGGGTTACAAATTCAAAAATAAGAGAAAAAAAAAGGTATTTAAGTCAGAGCATTAACTGCTTTTTTAAAATCATAAATGAACAAACTTTTATGAACTCATATTATTTCCAGACCAGATTCTTCTATTTGTAAAATAGCAAAATTATTGTGGATCCCTTACTTTGAATGTTTTGATAGACCATATGTTTCTGATCTGCCTAATATTGGCAGATTTGATGCAAATGTAATGTGTTTTCACTTTCTTTCTTTCAGCTTGCTGTGGTAAGTCCCAAGACTTTGAAGAATATGAGAAATATTTCAAACTGCTTTATTTAGTGTTCTGCAATGCCATCTTCCTTTTATACATGTGTTGTTTAAGAATGCAAATGCGGACCCCTGGACATTGCTTTCATTGTGGACAGCTCTGAGAGTATTGGCGCTTCTAACTTTGCCATTGCTAAAGACTTCATTGTGACGGTCATGGACAGACTCAAGTTAAGACAGGTATTTATTTGTATTTTTACTATGAGACTCATTAACACTTCAGTTAACTGGTATTCATTGGGGCTGTAATCATGATAGACACTAAGTCATATTCAGATTAGTGGTAAACCGATATGGGTTTCAATGGTTGATTCTTAAAATATTACATTTGGTCCCCTTTAATCTTGAAGATGTGGTGGTTACATACTAGCTGCATGGGCTCTTCTAAATGAATTCCACATTCTAATGATAATAGATGCATTTAAGTTAAGTTTCCTTTTTCTTTTTTGCAGTTTGGTGCCAATGAGTCTCGTATTGGCGTGGTGCAGTACAGCGGTGCTAGTGCTCAGGAGGTCGTACAGCTTGGTGACCCCAACATTAAGACCCTTACAGACCTAAAACAGTATGAAATATCAATGTTCTTTTGTTTTAAAAGCCATAATCTGCACACATATAGCAATAACAACATCAATTTATTCTTCTGTGGCTTGAAGGAATTCGTTTCCTCATCAGATGAGCTTGCATTTTGTGTGCATGTCTGGCATTGTGTCTGAAGAAATAAAGAAAAATTATCTCTGTCCTTCGCTTTAGAGCTGTGAAAGAGTTGCGCTGGCTAGCTGAAGCCACGTACACTGGAGAAGCTCTGGACTACTCACTAAAAAACATGATTAACAAGCTAGTGACGGAGAAGAGTGTGATCCTTGTCCTAACTGATGGACGCTCTGACACCAGGAGGGACAGAATGCCCCTAAACGTGTTGTGTGGCAAGGGACTAAAGGTAAATCTAATGAAATTGGACAACCAAGGCTCATAGGAAAAAGGTACCTCTACTCCAAAATGTACCTAGCATACAGTACAATTCACTGCTGTTTCCAGCTGAAATAAACACTAGTGGAAGTAAAACACCAACAACTTTTATTCCTGTTCACACACATTCTGTTTACCAGACAGATTATTGATTAATAAACAACTACCATTTCCAGATTCACGTTCATCTGTTTCAGATAAAGCTGAACAATACCACTCATTGGATATTTAACTTTGAAAGCGCCGCGAAACATGCAAGGCGCGACATAATATATATTTGCAGAAATGTTGCAACAAGCACTTTTTCCAATTAGCCCGGGTGGAACTTGGAGCTAATGAGCTAACGTTGTTGTGTGGATCTTAGAGGATGAAATGTACAGAAACGGTTTCCACAGAAATATAATTCATTATTCAATTATATGATTCTAATATGCTGCAGACGTAATGCCATGATGTTTAGTTAGGAAGAACTTGTGATCCAATGACATTTAACGTTATTGGGATCCAAGTATGGTCCCATGAAATGAGGTTAAATGAAATTCACAACCAGAAATGATTTACTGGTAGATGGGAACCTTGACTCACTTCTGGTTTCTGTCAGGTTGGTGGCGTTGGAGTCGCGGATTATGTCGAAAGGAATCCCAATCGCGAACAGCTTGATGAGGTTGTGTGTAAAGATGATCCCAGAAAAGGTTTCTCCTTTGTCCTGAACAACTTTGGTCTTCTTCTGGATGACAGTTTCCTGCAAAACCTGACTGAGAAAATCTGTGAAGGTAGGTCAAATACAGTCTCTGCTGCAAAATTAGGGTGCTTTTTGAATTCTAGATCTGATTTTGAGAAAGCTTTATTTATTACACTGTGCTTTTTTCACAGACAAGAAGTGTCCAACTTATACTTGTCCAAGTAAGTATTTATTTGAGAACACAAAAAACAGATTCGTTAGCTTTTAGACCATTAGATAATAATGGTAACACCCTTTTCCTCTTCTCCAGTTTCATTTGTTGACAACACCGATGTCCTCATCATGATGGACAGCTCGGCCAGCGTGGGCTCCAAGAACTTCGAGATGACCAAGGATTTCGCACAGATGCTGGCTAAGCGTTTTCTGTCAGCAGAAAGAGGAGCCTTCCAGGTCCGGGTTGGCGTTGGCCAGTACAGCAACAATGCCAATTTGGAGGCTGAATTTTCCTCAAACGCCACCCAGGTGGTGGCTAAAATCGCAGGAGCCAAGTTCCAGAGTCAAGGCACGCAGGTAACAAACGCTCTCAGCTTCGCCATCGATCGCTTCAGGGCTGGCAGGCCAAGGAAGAAGAAGTTGCTGGTGTTTTCGGATGGTCGTTCCCAAGGTGTCAACGCCATACAGATTGAGAAAGCCGTGGACCTGGTGAGCAAAGCGGGCATTGAGCTGTACGTACTGGCCGTGGGAAATCAGGTGAACGAGGCACATCTGCGCACCCTGGTGAGCCGTGGCCGGGAGTATGACAACACGTACGCCTACCGCCACCTTTTCAAAGTACCTGACTACCGCTCATTGGTCACTGGGGTCTTTTACCAAACTGTCTCCCGCAAGATTTCCCTGGAGTCGAGAGGGTTGATTGGGTAGTGGGAGGGGTCCAGGCATAAAGGGGGTCTGCGGCAATATACCGTATACAGTAAGCTTTGATTGTTTTAGTTTTTTGTCTATTATGTGAATGATATATCTGAACTTAAAATCTTTTTTATAGTCTCAGTTTCATTTCATAAAAGACAGTAAATAATTAGCCTATGTCAGAATTCTTTAAAAAAATGCCTCTTTTTTTATGTCACTAAGTCACTAAAGTATAGGGATCAATCAAGTCATTTCACAGTTACATCAATTCTTTGAGTAAGTTCTAGGGCTTTGACTGTGTGACTGTATTAAAGTTTGCTGTCCATAACTGCCTTTAATGATATTGAGGGCCAGAAAAATTCATTCTTTCAGTGGTCAGGAGCTGAAATCTCTATGATGATGCAGACTTAGACTCGTTATAAATATAAGGACTCTTATCATTAAAATGCAGTGAGACATTTATATCTAGCAACCAGGGTCCAAAATAAACACGTCCTATCTATCTATCTATCTATCTATCTATCTATCTATCTATCTATCTATCTATCTATCTATCTATCTATCTATCTATCTATCTATCTATCTATCTATCTATCTATCTATCTATCTATCTATCTATCTATCTAAAAAAATCAAAAGGAATAGTGTTTATTTTGGACTCTGCTTGCAACAAGTCAATTCTTTATTTTCATCTGTCTGTGGTACACTTAATTGTTAGCGTTAAAATCAAAACTTGAATATCAATTTGGTGCTACTAATGGAAACACTACACTTGGTCCTTTCGTTATTCAAATGCAGGTTTCTTCAAAATAGGTCTTTATGCCTTTAGACAAAGAGTTCACCAATAGGTTTCTCATGTCAGAAGTGTATTTGAGTCCAGTTTTGGGGCTATTGTAAAGGATTTTGAAATAAAGGATGCTACACCCAACCACTAACGCCTCTGTCATTGGTCCATCTTGAAAATAAGATGCATGCACAAATTCCACAAACAATCCTGGAATGCTGTGTTGCTGGATGCAAGATGCTGTGGACGATCAGTGTCAATTTACTTGTTATAGGAGAATGTCTTGAATTGCTTTTCTTAGTAATTTATCTAATTTATCTCCTTGCATATGCCACAAAAATCTTCATCAATTTATGGCAACTGTACATTTGAAAATCTGACTTAGTGCAATAATAAATCATTTTTGCACTCTAATTTGTGTCCCTTAGAATATTAGTGTTGAAAAACGATTTGAGATATTCTGTTTATCCAATAAGAAATAAATCCTGGAGAGGATGAACACTTGCTGCTTGTTCACAGTGAATGGGATTGCCTATAAATTTGTACAACGGCAACATGACAATGTATAACGCCAAGTCTCCACATGGAAAACATCCAGTTAACAACCACAACCCCCTGACAACATGCAATATGTCATTAGAGATCTGGCTGTGGTTTTTCTATGTGACATATTGCTTTCCTCACCCAAAAGCAGCTAAGAACTGATATCATCTGACAAGGCCATTTAAACCTGCCCATAAAATTCTTGGTTAGAGAATGGACATGAAACGGGGCAAAATTCACTTACCAGCCTAATGATTCAGGATACACATTTCTGTTGAATTTATTTGATCAAAATACAGTAAAAACAGTAATATTTTGATATATTATTATGGTTACACTTTATTTTACAGTTAGTGTACAATATTTACCCAAGAAAGTACTGGTAACATAAGGTAATTACATGGTTTAAGATCAGTTCAGGGTTAGTACCTAGTTATACGCCATTACTCCAGTCTTTAGTGTCACATGATCCTTCAGAAATCACCAGTCACTTTTGATCAATTGAATGCATGCATTTCTAAAAAAAAAAAATAGCACTGACCCTAAACTTTTATTCGTTTAAAGCTAGTATTTAATGTTCTCTATTCTCTGTCCCATGAATTTCTCTTGTCTTTTAAGAGCCAGGTGAATCAAATCGGTGAATGCCGTGAATGTCATGAATGCCAACTCCTGGATCAGTTTATTTAGTATCCCGAGGTGACAAAGCATGAAGTGTGATTCGCATCGCTGTAAACAGATCACATGTGGATTCGTTTTGGCCATTGTACAGTTTCTCATTAATCCTCATTTCCCCTAGAAAAGACATTGAAGAACAACTGTGATACATTAAAATAATAGTTTCACTAGATTCCTTTCAGGTAAACAAAACACTTAACATTGGCATGTGCAAGAGTTGTTTAAAGACTGGGACCCTGTCCATTCATCTATCCATCCTACCTTTAGTACATCATTAGCATCTGTTAGATGGTAATGAACCAATGCTTTAAAATAACAAACATTTCATGCACGTGTATGAGAGGGTCTGATTTTACCCTCCCCCCTCCAGAATATATTACAGATTTGGATTGTATCTTTCCACGACCTTCAAGTTTACCCATTACTAATTACCAAAACTTCACCTCTCCGCTTCTCATAAGCACCATGTGAAGCCATCTGTGCTCTACATTAGTGTCTACACCTTCACAGCAAGTGTGTTAAACCTACGAGGTCATCCCCGGTCAGGGCTTCAGTAGCAGCGGTGTAATCTCACCTTCATCTGTTGAGGGTTTGCCATGGTGTTCCTTTTTCCTTTTCCAACTCTAGGGAGCATGAAAACACAGCAGCCAATAAACTTTTATAGATTTTTTTTTTTTTTTTAAACATGTTAGTATGTCTCCCAGTGAGAAATGACCACAACTTTGAATTTAAAAGAAGGAATTTGTTTCCGTTTTCTGTTTTCCTGGAAGAGAAAGACTTTAAATGAATACTTTTATTCAGCAACAATGCATTAAATTGATCAAAAGTGACAGTAAAGATATTTATCTTGTTTCAATGGATTTCTCTTTCAAATAAATGCTGTTCTTTTGAACTTATGAATCCTGACAAAAAAAGCACAACTAATTTCAACATTGATGTTAATAATAAATGTTTCTTGAGCATTACATTTTAAAAATATAGTAAAATAGCAAACAGTTAGGTCAAGGGTAGGTCATTTTGGAGCGTCTAGCAATAGCAAGCTTTAAAGGATTAGATCCCACCCTCCCTTCAGAGCATCTCCACTACAAAACACATAGTTCAGATTCAGCAAAGCGTCATAGACGGCGTTAAATTACCTCATGTCTCAAAGCACATAACATTACAATAATAATAAACGTAAACAACTTACAGAGGTTTTACTTGTACCACCTGACTGCTGATTCATTTCGGTGTTGATAGTGTTGACAGAAACAGCTCAGCATAGAACTCACGGATTGCCGTCTCTAAATTACGGTAGTTATGGCGTGAACGCAGCATAAGCTCGTTGTTTTGGTTCAGGAGGAACTGTAAAAGGCGGCTGTTGGTGGTGCATTCTCTCTTGGTACTTATTTTGAATAAGTAATTACTTCACGAACGCTAAAAAAGTATGTTCTATATGTGATTAACATTTTTTGGTCCTGAGACTTCCACGGAAGATATATGTAGGCCTACATGTTTTAATGTTTAGATCACTTCTATTATTGATTGCTATCAGGATGTGAGGAGAGCCTCAACCAGAAAAACAAACCTACCCTAGACCTGTCCTACCTTTAAATTGTAATAATATTTCTTAATGTTACTGCTTTTACTATTTTTGATCAAATAAATGCAGACTTTTAAAAAACATTTGAAAAAGTCAAATCGACCTCAAACATTTGAACAGTAATGTTTGGTTTCATTTTTTTTTTTTTTTTTTTTTTTTTTTGGATTATTTAGTTATTATTAGATTATTTAGTTTTTGATTATTATTATTTTAACAGTGACTGCCAAGAACAAGCCTTCTCAATTGGAGTCTTACTCGGAAAAACTCTGCAGCTGCTAAAACATCCAAAACCTATTCAAAACCCCCCCACCCCCATCAGGCAAATTCAATCTCCTTTTACAATTATTTCTGAATAATTGACTGAACCCGATTTGCTTTTTATTGTTAGCAAACCTTTAGCCTGACGTGTCATACTCAGATTCTAAAAATTTTGTGGGCGGGGCTAAGTTCGGCTGGCATCCAGGCTAGCAAACCTTCAGTTTCATAACACAAAGGCATTCAGCCTTGAAATGTTGGACTGATTTCAACATGTTTCATTCTTCATTTTGCCAGATTTGGTGTTACAGTCCACTTCATATTATAATTGGTGCAACATGGGTGGCTTTGGGAGCTTAGAGTTTAATACTGTAATGTTACTAGTACAATATTCAGCCAAATCATGCCTGAAGCACCACATACATGCCAAACCCATTCGGCATTCACCAGATCCGACTTGTTTGAAATCCCACAGACGAGCACTGTGGCCATGGGAACTGAGTGTGTGGAGGTGTGGGAGGGGGTTAAAGAGAGAAGGCGAAGAGGTTTGATACAATGTGCCCAGCTAATGACTGGCAGCTGGCTTTGAACAACTGAAGGCCAACATCTGGAGGCATGTGGTCACAGAAATATCTCAGTTAGGATGCAAGTCGCCTGCAGAAAAAAAGCTATTAGGTGAGGTAAAGATGACAGAATGAAAGCAAAAGAGGAAATATGTGTAAAAAGACTGGATCAAGTAAATATATAAGAGGAAATGGAAACTTATGTTTTGTTTATGTTTAGTTCAAAGAAGGCATGAATAGGGAAAAGAGAGGATAAGAGAAAAATGGTGGGAGAGGGGAAGGAAAGAATTGGCTTTAATGGAGTAGCTGGGTAATCCCACAATGCACTGTAATTTGCTTGAGCAATGAGAGCTGTGAGAGCTCCATAGTGGGAGTTTAGTTTAGTTTAAACAAACTCCGGCCAATAGTAGTGAACCGCAGAACCGGGATACCAAAACCACTGTTAAACACTTAGTCAAATGATACAAGCTTTTAGGAGAAGCTGAATCACAGGCTTAAATTAGGGGGAGGAGGAGGAGGAGGGGGGAACCCACTTTATTCAAAAAACTTCATATTATTATAGGCATGGATCATCACTAACATAATGGAGTCATTATCTATTCTGAATAATTAATCATTTAGCAAACTGAACTTTTCATTGGAAAATCAGCCTGCCTTAATGATTGAATTAAGCTCACAAGCTGACTTGAAAGTATACTTTAATTGTTGGATTGAATAAAAAATGCTAATCATGGAGTAACTTGCATGGAGTAACTCAAGGAAATGTGTCTGATTTAAGCGAAGGTGAACATGTTACAAGGGTCGTTTGCCAATGTAACTTTGATAAGAATGCATTTTAAATTACAATTCAATACCTGGATTTTTGAATTGAGGAAGCAAACAGAGTTAGAATTCAAGGAAATTCATTTAACCGCAAATCTCACCAAAATATTATTATTTTTTGCTTAAATTCAAAGTTTGTTGTGAATCACCTTGTAGGTCGGTTTGGTTCATGGATTGTAAGACCTTTTAAAGGTCCCTATAGGGAAATTTTCTTTTGGAAAAGTACTTCTGGAACCAAGGCCTCTGTAAAATTGGGCGGGCACTAATGCACTCTATCGCTTTTCAGTAAATTATACTTCCTGTTATTGCAATTCCACTTCCTGTAGGCTCTATTTAATTAAAATTCACACTTGTAAACTGAAGGAGAAGGTTTAAATTTTAAACCTATTGGTGAACAATAACCATAGATACAGTCAGCAGCTTTTATGAAATATCAGATCTGCCCAGGACAATCTTGTTCGATAGTGTGAGAAGAAGTTCATGCCAAGGCCAACGACCACCCGCTGAGCGTTTGCATCGACTCCCTCTGATTCTCCAGAGACTTCATAATTGGAGGCTGCGACTGACAATCGTTCAGCCTTGGTCAAACATCATGAAATGAGTAATGAATATGTCTTCCTAAAAGATTTGCACCTGCATCAGCCAAAATATCAGTTAAAACACCTCATCAAACGACGGTTTACACTTCGACCGGTCTCTGTTTAACCTGGCCTTAATGTGAGCGCAACCCAACCGACTAACAAACCACACTGTGTTTACAATACACAAGTAGATGACTCAGTGGAACCGTCAACACACACTGCCTGCTTAAATAAGGAATATTCTGTGAATATGTTTTACATTATGTTCCCATTGAGGCAAGCTTTCCCAATTGAGGGCAAGTCGATGTTCTCAAAGGGATCTACTGTTCTGAAGCTCTATCCAGCATGGGTCATTGGTTAGAGAGAAGGAGAGAGCGTTATGTAACAGTTTATGCTGGCTATAAACTTGGAATTATTGTGAATTGTCCTGTATGCCAATTGCAATATCATATATCTGGTTTTGAACAGCAGACTAAATGTTATCTTAAGCTAAATGTCATAGTAAACTATGAATCGCCTGCTTCGCCTTGCTTTTATTAAAAACAGATCTGTGCAGTTAGTACGGGTGCACAATATTCTTTTTTGTTGTGCTTCTGTTTTTCTAAACCTGTGGTTTCGTTTGAAAAGGGAAATTGGTTCTGCGGCTAATTCCAAGATTTCAGAGGAACTCTGGATTCAAACATAGGGCTCCATGATTCTGTGATGAGAAGACCGACGACACGCACACATATTCTGAAGGCTCATCATTAATCAGTTGCACGAACATGCCATTTTTCTTATTTATCCTTTTATTTTCAGCAGGAACGTCACATTCCAGAAGAGAGAGTTCTTGTAAGTTCTTCAGAATGACAGATAGGAGGCCAGTTTTTTTTATCATAATTTGAATTCAGCATAATTGACGTTTTATGCCATAATTATGATGTTATAAGTCTGACTTTCGCAATTATGACTTTTTATCTCAAAATTTAGAGTCTTTGTCACAATTATCACTTGTGTCATTTTGACTTTATAAACAATCATTTTAATAATTCATATTGCATTTTTATCCCATAATTATGACTTGGTATTGTCATGATATTGACTTTTTATAATAATATAAGGCCTATATAATAATAATAATAATAATAATATCTATATCTCAGTTTTGAGTTTTATGTCATTATTGACTTTTTGTCAATTATAATAGTCATAATTTACATTTTATCTCATAATTTCAAACTTTTTGACAGTATTTATACTTTTTTAAAAACTTTTTGACAGGCCTATATAATTATAATAATATCTATATCTCAGTTTTGAGTTTTATGCCATAATTGACTTTTTGTCAATTATAATAGTCACAATTTACTTTTTATCTCATAATTTCAAACTTTTTGAAAGAATTTTGACTTTTTATGTCATAACTATGACTTAGTATTGTCATGATATTGACTTTTTATAATAAGATAGGGCCTATATAATAATAATAATGATATCTATATCTCAGTTTTGAGTTTTGTCATAATTGACTTTTTTTCAATTATAATAGTCATAATTGACTTTTTATCTCATAATTTCAAACTTTTTGAAAGAATTGCGACTTTTTATGTCATAACTATGACTTAGTATTGTCATGATATTGACTTTTTATAATAAGATAGGGCCTATATAATAATAATATCTATATCTCAGTTTTGAGTTTTATGTCATAATTGACTTTTTGTCAATTATAATAGCCATAATTGACTTTTTATCTAATAATTTCAAACTTTTTGACAGAATTTCGACTTTTTATCTCATAATTATGACTTAGTATGTCATATTTTTTTTATTTTTTTTTTATTTTTTTAATTTTGAGTTGAATTGATTGATTTTGTTGATCAGTTGTTGTTTTTTAAAATTTTATTCATATGACTTTTGTCATAATTTTGAACTTTTTGTAAAGAATGTGACTTTTTTATCATAATGAAAAGTCATATATTTTTCTCATAATTATGACTTAGTATATCAAAATGTTTGATTATCTCATAATTTCTATACTAGACATTTTTGACTTTTTATCTCATAATTATGGCTTAGTATCTCATAATGTCGACTTTTTATGTCATAAGTAGACTTGTCATAAATTATTTTTTATCTCATAATTATGACTTAATATGTTGAAAATGAAAATGTGACTTTATATCTCATGATGATGACTTAGTATTTTATAATATACTATTTTTTTCTTATGTGTCAGAAATGAGCTTCTATAAATAGCATGGTTTACAAAACAGTAAATGTGATCATGTATAGGTTATTCTAGCAGAGTTTTTCAGCAGGGTCTTGTAGTTTTTCATTTGTGAGCTTGTAACTGGAGGGAAGTATGGAATCATTCTTGCAGTGTTAGTCATCCAGTGCCTCTGAGACAAAACAGACTCAGTCCCCCCTCATTTAGACCCCTTCCATCCCTTTTTTTCCCCCTCTGTTCCTTTCTCTCCTTTTTAAGGAAATATGCAAGCGTCGCCAAGAAACATGGAAAAAACACAAAATGTCGCTGTTTCACAAGCACTGGTTATTCTGCAGAAGTTCAGCTGAAATGATGTTTCCTCTCTGCTAACTCCACAGTGCATGTCACTTCACACAGGTGCTTGACATCAGAAGTTTTCCAGAGAAACATTTCAGCTAATCAGATAATGGTCCAGAGTCCAGGCTGTCTCCCAAAGCTGTGTTCATCAATATTGCTTCATTTCTGCACCTTTGAAATCTCTGGCTAATCTAATGCACATGATTTAAAGTGTCAGATTGAAGACTCTGCATGCCAATTTGCATACTAAACAGTAATGCAAGATGAATTAATGCTTCCTAAATCATATTACATGTAAAACAGGATGCCCAAAGTCTTAAATGATATGCTATTTGAGATGGATTTTACACGTGAACATTATGCATGCACGCTAATATTTCCCACTAGGAAAAATATTTTTACATTTTCATTAAGAATTTTTGCCTTGTGATTTTTTCATTTTTATCCACTTTTTTTATCCACGATATAGCAATGAAAATATTAATTGACATGGTTTTTTAAAGTTAAAATGAACATAAATTCAATACAACAAATCCTAACATCATGTGTACTAAAAACGAAACTATCGTTTACATTAATGAGAATTTTGAAATAAATGTGTCTAACTATCAGGAACATAAATCCGTTACATAAACATTATTATAACGTTTTTTTTCTGAATGTTCCTTGAAAAGGTTTTTTTTTTTTTTTTTTTTTTTTGCTTGGTTATTCGAACATTGCCTTTTATCATTTTGCAAACATTATGAGAACATAACCTTTGAATTCTCTTTAAACATTCTGAAACTAGTAACATTTAAAAAAAGTTCATAATCCAGATCCAAAGTCCAGATCATAATCATCGTTTCATAAAAAACATTTAATAAACAATGTTTAAATAATGTTTTGTGCTAACATTTCAAAAACATTATTAAAGACCAGATAACTTTGAATAAACGTTCTATTATAGTTATACTGACTGTTCATAACTTCGAGAGAACCTTGCCAAAACGTCAGCCAAAATTCTGTGAGCATTTCCTACTGAAAAGTACTATCAGATTATAAGCAAAGTTCATGCTTTTAGAGCATAGTATAAGCATGCAACAGCTAAAATTGCTGGAGGCTGCACAAGCAGAATTGAGAAACATTCACATGATTGGATACAAGGCAGTTCTGAAAAACAGGGTGACAGAGATTCTAATACCACCCAGACAGACATTAAATTAAGAAAAAAGAGGCAAAGTCCTAATTGCTTTCATCTGCTGGTCTGGACTGAAGTATGTAGAGCTCAAGTTCAGATGTGACTGAAACAGATTTGACTGTGTATGCACTTGATATACAGTGCATTTAAGCATGCATACAAACATGCCACACACAAAGTGTAAGTGAAAGGGTATATAGCAAAAAAGGATGAAATCCAGCTGGAAGTTGTTGTTATTCTTGTGTGTGTGTGTGTGTGTGTGCGTGCGTGCGTGCGTGTGTGCGTGCGTGCGTGCGTGCGTGTGTGTGTGTGTGTGTGTGTTTGTGCGTGCGTGCGTGCGTGTGTGTGTGTGTGTGTGTGTGAGAAATTGTAAGTGGGTGGGTGCGAGAGAGAGAGAGAGAGTGCATGCACATCTGTGAGTTTATGAGTGTGGCCATGGAAATATATGTTTTAAGTGTGTGTGTGTGTGTGTGTGTGTGTGTGTGTGTGTGTGTGTGTGTGTGTGTGTGTGTGAGTCGAGTGTGTTACTGTTTGATACTCTGACTTAACAAATAGCAGATATACTAAGTTAGAACCACAGTCCAATCCTCCTCTGACCCATGGCATTAGTTTCATGTTTATTTTGCTTAAATGCCTTATAACAGCTCCTTTTGAATTTGTTTTAATTGCCCTGTTTTATTCCACACAAAACAAAACAAATGGAGGCATCTTTGTACATTTGCATTTGACACACAAACAAAATTAGGAAAAATTACACAAATTATGTAAGAAAATGTTATGCTTTTTCCACCATAGCACCAATCATAATAAACACTTTTACATTTGATGAGGTATTTAAAGGGGTGCTATAATGTCCTTTTCACAAGATGTGAAATAAGTATTTGATGTCCCCAGAGTGTGTACGTGAAGTTTTAGCTTTTATAGAATTTTTATTTAGCATGTTAAAATTGTCATTTGTTGAGGGTGAGCAAAAACCACATTCTATATAGATCAGTGGCAAAAACGCACCTTTTTGTGTGTGTCCCTTTAAATGCAAATGAGCTGCGAGGGCGGAGCTTCAACAACTTGTGTGTCATTTTACCTCACACGGACATGCACTGAAAATTTCAAAAACTTTTACCCTTTTATGTTAAAACTGGAGTCAGACAAAGATGGAGAGACTCAAGAAGAAGTGACAACATCTATACAACATTTCTGAATGGTTAGTTGGTGAATTTATGTAGCTTATGTGTAGCTGTCTTCTAGTCATTGATTATATTCTGTCTTGATAATCTATAAATCGCGTTCCTGGGGGTGGGGTTTATGTAAATTTTAGGGGTTAGTGATGTCACTAACCCGTGAGGAATCTTGTGTAGTCCCTAGTACCAGCTGTTTGTTGTATAGTCCTAAAGCGATTTCTTTAAAAGCAAATATCTCCCTTTGCTCTGAACTTTGAGCGTCGTAACTTTGCAGATGTTGTTTACGCTCAAACAGCAACATTACACACTAACTAAAGTTAGAAAAGTGAAATCATAATCAACCACCACTTTAAATATTGCACTTTATATAACCAATTAACTGTGATTTAGTGATGCTTGCTACTTAGGATCATACTTTGTGTTACACTCTTAAAAATGATGGTTCCAACTTTCATGAAGAAACTTCAACATTCAGACAATCTTTTCATTGCACAAAAAGGTTATTTGCAGTGGAAAAAGGTTCTTTAGATGATTAAAATGTTCTTCACACTAAGATACTTAATTTAATTAATCAATCAACAATACTATTGATCAGCATTACCAAACGTGGACGTTTTACACTAGAAACAAACACTGATGTACTATTTTATTTAATACTGTGAAGCTGCTTTGATACAATCTGTATTGTGAAAAGCGCTATAGCCTATAAATAAGGTTCTTTGGGAAACCAAAAATGGTTCTTTTATGGCATTGCTGTGAAAACCGGCTTTTGGAACCTTTATTTTTATGAGTGTGGCGATTGGAACAAACTTCAGTGTGTAACTTCTGCTGCATCGCATGATATACCTCAAATCATGCAGCTTCTTGAAAAGAGGTCAAATCATTTTTTTTTTTTGATCTGATTGATTTACACTGAAGGCAGGGATCAAGCTTTAAGAACTTTTTGACATCAAAGCAGCAACCACGGGCATTATGGTGGTGAGATTGGCATGTGCAAGAACCACTCGCAGTTTCTTCAGAAAATAAAAATCTTTTTTTTTCAATTAGTTTCCATCTCTCTTCCTCCTGCTAAAGATACTGCTCTTTTGCAACCTGGGTCAAAGGGGATATTTGTGCAAGTGATATGAAATTCCGTGGAACTTTGGAAAGGATTTGGAAGATCTTCTTTTCTTTCTCTTTTCTCTCTCACTCTCAAAAACTCTCAAAACTCTCACTTTTCTCTCTCAGGGGAAATCCCAAATCCAGCCACCCCCTTCTCTCTACCCAGCCGTACAGGACACATGGCAGACGATCAGTAATTTCCTCTTCTCGTGTGGCATCATATGTATGCTTTTGAGGATTATAGTAGTTTTGTGTGCTTATTTTTTGTATTATGAGCAGTTCTGTGTTTACACACATTGAGCAGGAGTGAGTTATTTACTGGGTGTGCACTTACTCATGTTTATGGGAAAGTTTACTGGAATATGAATGTTTATGTAGATATATTTTGGTGTATGTGACTCACTGCATGGCACATGCTCTGTCAGATGCCTACAATTGGAAATACCTTATATGCTTGGCTATGTAATTGACAATGGAAATGCCTATGGCTGTAACTATGGTTAAAAAAAAAAACACACCAGCACCTTGGTAAAGCTCGTGTAGCCTCTCAAGAGCGTGTCCAAGTCATATTTCTCCCTAACATAACATAACAAAAAAAAAATGAAATAAAAAGTATATCTTGCATTATTGAAAATTAAAAATTCGTGCTATTCTGACATTATTTTCATGACAGCTGATAGCTTTTTCCTTACTGTAATGCAAAATCATCTCATTTTCATCACTGTATTATGAAAAAAATGGACACAAAACAGCCAGAGAGACGTGAGAGACGTTTGAAAATACATACGCCGTTGACAGGCAGGCAGGACATTGAATTATTGCATTCGGACCGCATGCAATGATTGGATAAACATTTTAAGGTTACAGATGATATACATACATTTAACTTAGCAGTTGCTATCAGGATGTGAAGAGACTTTCAACCAGTATAAGAAAACAAGCATAAAGTAGGAATACCTGCCGAGATAATATTGCTATATAGATGCCAATATTTGATTATATATATAGGTGTGTGTGTGTTATTCAATTAAACTTGAGAACAGAGTATTTAAAGTCTTTATTAATAGCCAACACCTGGCTGTGTTTTTCCCATACGCATTCTCTGCAAATAGAACTCAAAAGACGCATAATGTCTGTTTCCTTTGAAAATGAACTATGATCATTCTGCCGACAGATGCTTCTGCCATGTGCGTTTCATTAAAGCACTTCCACAGAAGAAAATTGCCATATGAGAGTTCCTGCGAATCCATTAAAACAATAGACTGCATTATTTCTTAACACAAAAAATATAATTCAATAAGAAGTTGGCCTTTGAAACGTGTGGGTGATCCAGTGGGTGATCATCTTATCACCAGATACCCATCAAAAATCGTAAGGAGTGGGTGTATAGTCCATCAGTGTGGATGCACAGCGCCGCCATGCGGACAGAATATGCACTGCACAGATGTTCGGTCCTTTAGTGCTGATGAAGGAGGGACCAGACTTCTGTTCAAGGAGGGAGAAGCGCAGAGGGAACTTCTCCTGCAGCTTGGCTTCTCGCTCACTCTCTTATTTTGGACTTTATTCTGATTTCTGACCTAGTTCGGTGCTTGAGAACACTAAACATAAATCAGCACTCGAAAAGTTCTTCAGATTTTCTGATCTTTGGTGGGTAAGTGAAGACTAACTTTTCTGTAACTTTGGCAGTGCGTTTCTGTCTCTGATGAGTGGAAGTAATGCTCAGGCACTTATGCTATCACTTTGCTGCAGTTATTCAGTGAACTGTAAATTCTCACATAAATTCTCTATGGTTCTCATATTTGCTGAAAAACTATTTAGTGCATGCTGTATTATTATTGATTCCATAATTCTGTGTGAGTTGCATACACTTATTTAAGTTAGCTATTTAATGTCGTAGATCGTCCTATAGATAACATATGTGTGCTGTTATTCTGTTTGATTGATTTTAAAACTTATTTTAGATGATGGGAAGACGCATGTGTTTATATTATGACTATAGCCTATATTTCACATATATGTCAAATGGGCCTGAAATACCTGAAGTTACGGTGTAATCAGTATGATTAACAAACAGACCTTGAAAACCTAATGTAAATGTAACGCATTTGCAATATATGAATCATACATATTTACAATACTTGATAATTCATCATGTCATAATCACCTGTGCTATTTGGATGTAAGCAGGAATAACATTGGCTAGAGGCCATATTTCTGTTTTGTTGCCGATTTGATTTTAAACCATGCAACCATGCTCATTTGAATAAATGTGAAGGCCTAGATTAGATAATTGTTTGTAAAACATTTAACATTTAAACGTTTAACATAGTAGTTTTAACGGAAGATGCTTTTTTAGTAGTTAGTCTGAATTGGCATCTGACAAATAAGGTCCAGAATGAATATGAACTCAGATTAGTTTTCAACAGATTATCTGTTCAGAACACTAGCAAATAACCTTTTCATCTGAGACAAAAGTTGTCTAACTTCAGGGGACAAATGGGGGATTTGAAAGTCACTTTGAGTCATTTTTGTCTTATTTGAGACATTTGATATATACTGTGCAAATGTTTGGATCGATTCATTCTAATAATTGATATCTGACATAGATGAAAATCCATATAAAATTAATATTTTTATTTAATCTTTATACAGTAATTGCAAAGACCGTGATTGGTCCGTTTTGATCAGCGCAGAGAAAAGTAACAGGCATCTGTTTGGCGCTTCAGCAGCAGCCTGGTCAATAATTCACACACAAATGCATTGAAATGCATTCCATTGAAAATACAGAGTAAAAAGTTCAAGTAACCTAGGATATTTATTATTGAGTCTATGTAGACAATTAGAAACAACTTCCGGTTGCCTAAGCCACTCCCTTATTTAAAGCTTAAGCTAATAGATTGCAACAGTGCCTGCTCTCTGGAAGTATTTTCCCCATGGGGATTTCATTTGTAAGATTTATTTTTGAAAATTTTTGACTTAATTGAGGGGCTGCTTAGGCTACATGACACCATTTTCAAATAAAATTTGTGTTTTGGTGTTTTGGGGGCTTGAAAGTGCTTACTTTTGAAAACAGGATTCTAAGTGCAAGTTTTAAACAATACCATTATTGTCTCCATGTAAACTACAAAAACGCAAATTTGTATTCAGTCTATAGGTTTGTAGTTTTTCTTTACAAAGTGACATCGCCAACTACTGGCCTTGCAGCATAATACAGCGTTTTTTATAGTTTATAATAGAGTTATAAGCTATGAACCAAACCAACCAGCTATGGTGAATCACAACTTTGATTGGAAGCAACAACAAAAAAATCAGACAAAAACACCAAAGATATAAGACTGAGAACGGCTTTAATAAGATAAAGAACTACAATCCCATGAAGCATTGCAAATGACATAGTCGAATTAAAAACAATGCAGAAATATACAATTATTGATTTAAAGATGTTGATTATATATAGAAACAAAATATATTTTATGTCTATTGCAATATATGCATATTATGCATATCAAAAATATACTAAAAACTATTTGAAGATGCTATCGTGTTTTGTTCTACAACACACAGTCCTACCTCAAAAGTTTTTAAGCAAGTCACTAAATAAGTTCTATAATGGTTGTCTGATTTGTCAAGCATGTAAACTCACAACTTTATGGGAGTTGTAGTCATTATTTAGCAATTTTTTAGCAACTTCCATTTTAAAAACTCTTCAAAATTGAAGTTTGAGGTAGGACTGTGTGTAATACATGAAAGTCTCTTCAGGTAATGTTAGCCACGATCCTTATTTTACTCATAACCTAAAACTCATGACTCAAAATGCTAATTCTCTTCTGGGTTTTAGGACTACAAACTGAACAGCTCTATTGCCTTTTTACAATGTTCAGAAACATGTACAAGCTCTTATTCTAAAGACAGTTGATTTTAAGTAAATACATATTGTAAGCAAACTGACTTGTACCTCAAAAAGTACGATAGCTAATTTCCAAATGGAATTTTCTGAATTGGTGGATTGAGGAAGCAAACAGGAACAAGGACTAACATTTGAATTCATAGATAATAATAATAAATTCATAAAGTTTCAATACATGTAATTTTAAACAAGGAAAAGGAAAGTTTGTCAAGACTGTTGTGAATGTTGTGGTGAACACTTCATTTCCCAGAATGCCATTGCCTCTTGAATTTCCTTGTCTTTCAATTTTCAACTCATGTTTCCATTTGTCACTTAACTCTGTTTGAGCATTTTCAAGGGCACTTCTATAATATATTTGACACAAATCCAATTATATCTTATAAAATAAATTTCTTAAGAATTTCTTAATAAAATAAATATTGATCATTTGGTGTAGTTTTGCTGTTTGTATGCCCCTATCAGAAATAGGATAGTGCAACTGGACTGATGCAAAAGATACAATATGCGAAACTGAATTTATATAGTTTAGATAAAATGTATAGTGAATTTATATAGATTGTTAGTTCATAATTTCATGAATGTGCATCAGAGTAGCCTACTTTAAATTAATGTGGTAAAACGGTCACATTCCCCAACTAATGGCACTGCAGAAACATATTTTTTGCCCTCTTGTAAAAGTCGCTTTATAAATGTCTGTTTAGGAAGGAGAATGAGGATGATGAGACTATCGATCCTCCTCCTCTTGTTTGTGGCCGTTCACACACAGGGCCAGTCTCCAGCCGGCACTTCTTGCTCAAGTGAGTAAATGCTTGCTTTAGTAACCGATTAATCTGCTTTATTATAATATGAATGTATTATTTCATTGCTCATTTCACATATGTTTTATTTAACAATATGGATGGACATATTAATTGATCAAAAGTGGCGTTTATAATGTTTGTTAGATTTGAAATCATTTGTATTTCAAAAGAAATGCTGTTTTTTTTTACTTGCATCTGAATTTTATTAAAGAATCCTAGGAAAAATATATCACAGGTTCGACAAAAATATTAAGAAACTGTTTTCAACAGTGATGATATCAGCTTTGCCATCACAGGAATAAATTACATTTTAAAATATATTAAAATAGAAAATTTTATTTAGAATTTTAAAAATAATATTTCACAATATTACTGTTTTTGCTGTATTTGTTATCACATAAATGCAGCTTTGGTGAGTGTAAGACTTCTTTCAAAAACATTACAAAAATCTTTACTGTCAATTGCTGAATAAAAGTATTAATTTCTTTCAAACAATATATTTGATTACACTTTATTTTAAGGTGACGTAGTTACATTGTACTTACTCAAGTACAATGTACTTGCACAGAGTACTGAGTAATATTAATTAACTAGGCTACATGAACTTACAATAAATTTACAGTTAGGGTTTGTTTTAGGTTTAGTTACTTGTAATAATGCATAATTTACTGTTATTACTTAAGTAAGAACATGTTGTAACTTGTAACTACGTCACCTTAAAATGAATTGTTACCAAATATTTTTCAGGATTCTTTGATGAATAGAAAGTTTAAATAACAGCATTTATTTTAAATATAAATATTTTGTAACATTATTAATGTTTTTACTGTTACTTGTGACCAATGTAATGCATCCTTGCTCAAATAAGAAAGTTTAATTTCTTAAAAAATAAAATAAATACTGACCTCATATTTCTGAACAGTACTTAGAGCTGCACGATTAATCGTTAAAAGATCGCAGTCTAGATTCAAACACCCATGCGATCTTATTCCTAAATGATAACAATTTGCCTGTGTCTATTAAACCTTTGACAAAATCACAGCATTGAAATCCGAGTCAGAGAGAGCAGTTGCTACAGTATATATAGGTATGAAACAGCTTCCTTTTCAACCACACACGTTATTTTTGTGTTACGTGAATTCAAATTATCACATAAGTACTGGGATAAAATGTGTTTGTTCGGATATAAACACTGATGTCTACAGAACCGATCAAAATGGAGCAAATCACCTTTTGAAAGTAACTTGGTGCTTTAAAAAACTATTGTATCGTTTTGGTGAAATTTATTCGTCATTGAATAATTCACTCATGAGATTTGTTAAAAAATGCTGTTCATCTAGTAATGAAACAATTAAGGTAGTTACATTTACGTTTATCAGACGCTTTTATCCAAAGCGACTTACAAATGAGAACAATAGAAGCAATTAAACTAACAATAGGACAACAAATTATGCAAATGCTATGACCCTTCCCGGTTTAAACTAACGCAGTGCATGTATGAAAGTTATGGGTGAGTCATTGAATCATTCATTCTTACTGATTAAAATTAAAGAAACATTTGTAAATAGACTGCAGCAATTAACATTTTGTCAGAACCTCTAGTACATTACGTTATTTTGTTAAAGTTGTCTGTTCAGAATCGTGAAACATTAAAGGTCCTTGCACACTGAGTCCGAAATTTTCGCATGCGTTTTTTCGTATTCGTGAATATTCGTGATTCGGTGGCTCTAAATTTTCAAAACACCATTAAAAATGCTTGCTACGGACACGAAAAACGCAGAAAATCGAACCTGATTTGATTTTTTTTTTTTGACGGACGGAAATTTCGGAGGCAGTGTGCAAGCGTGATTAACATAACGTGAGGTCGTATTTATTTTTTAACGTGCGAAAATTTCGGATGCGAATTTCGGACTCAGTGTGCAAGGGCCTTTAGAATAAAAAAAAAAAAAAAAAACGTGATTCTCAAATTATCCAGAATCATGCAGCTCTAACAGTAGTATTTTTTTAACAAGTATAACAGTTTTTTTTATATTATTTCATGTTGTTTAAGTGACTTGTGTTGCTGTGTGTGTGTGTTCTGTCCCTCCAGAACCAGTCGAGTGCCCAATCGACCTGTACTTTGTCATCGACACCTCTGAGACCATAGCTCTGCAGGAGAACCCACCTGGCAGCTTGGTAGAAAGCATCAAAGAGTTTACCGAAGTCTTTGCTAGTAAACTAGAAGACGCATACTACAAAAATTCAGTTCAGATCAGCTGGTCTGTTGGAGGCCTTCACTTCTCCCAGCTGCAGGAGATCATCAGCCCTGTCACCAATAAGAATGAATTCATCAGGTTGCTCAAACCAATCAGATACCTGGGCAAGGGCACTTATATTGACTGTGCCATCACCAACATGACCCAACAACTCGTCCGCTTTCCATCCAAACCCGATACCAAGCGCTTTGCAGTGGTCATCACAGATGGTCACGTGACAGGAAGCCCATGTGGTGGGATCAAAGTGGCGGCGGAACAAGCACGCGATAAGTTCATTAAGCTCTTCGCTGTCGCATCGTCTAGGAACCTGGAGGAGACGGGACTCAGGGAGATCGCTAACTCGCCGGCAGGAGTTTATCGTGATAAATTCATGGCGGTTGATCTCACAGGAGGGCGGCCGGCCTTAGTGACATCAACAATCGACCGCATTTATGACACAATGGTAATGCAATGCCTTTCAGTGGCATAATAATCTGAAATTATGATACTGGATCATTTTCAGATACATTTAATGATAAAATAAGAAATAAGGGATTTAGTATTTTAATAATCTTCCTTTGGTCTTGTTCTCTCTTACAGCTTCATCTGGCTTATCAAGAGGTGAGATCCCTATCAGTGTACTGACATCTATTGATTAAAAAAAAATTGTATTGAGTGCCAACTATTGCATCACTTTCCTCAGAAGGGGTTTTGACAGCGATGCCATAGAGGAACCATTTTTGAGCTCGTTCTTCAAAGAAACACATTTTTTCAAGCATTTGAATGGTCTAAAGAACCTTTTTCCACTATATAGAACCTTTTTGTGCAATGGAAAGATTCCATGAATGTTAAAGGCTCTTCATGGTACCACCAATGCCAATAAAGAACTTTTATTTTTAAAAGTGGCTGATAGGTCTACGAAGGTTTTCTGTCATTTTTCCAGAAAATAAAATAGAATTTGTTTAAAGCATCTTGACTTTTATTGTCCTCCTCATAGCTTTATCAAATAACTGACTAAACATCTTTAAAAAATATCTTAACATTGTATTATGATTTCTAACTCAAATTCATCATTATTTTCCAGTGCTACTCTGCTAAATGTTTGGAGACTCCTGGCCTTCCAGGTCCACCAGGACACAGGGGACAGAAAGTGAGTCTCTCAAAGAACTATAGTAAAAAAGACTAAAATCTTAAGTAAACAAGTAATTTAACCGCTGTTTAACACTTGATCATGGTGCCTTGATTATTACAGGGAGCTAAAGGAGATAACGGTGACCCTGGCCCTAAAGGTCAACGTGGACGTCCTGTGAGTACAAACCAGTTCTCATGAAAGCATGTGGTAAAATACTGCACTTCAATCAAAGACTATACTAAACATAATTTGTATTCAGTGAATGCTATTTGTATTAACTCATGTCAAAACCTACAGGGAGATCCAGGTATTGAGGGACCCATTGGACATCCTGGACATAAAGTAAGTTCTTCACATTCCTCGTGTGCAATGAAATGTCTAGTCATAGACCAATATATTCGGTCAGACCAATTAATCTGCACATATTTGGCTTATTTGACATTATTGGCATTAACTGATACCATATTTGCTTAGCTGATTACCTGAAAGGAAGGAAGGCTCAGACAGCCTTGACAATATATCATTAGTGTTTTTTTTTATGTTATATATTGTGTTAAATACTCAGTTCAGTTCAAATGTTGTGTACATCTAAGTAGCTGTCATTCAAATATATTATGTACTGTATATATCAGCATTATCGCACTTGAAATGTTCAATTTACTAGTTGTAACCACCCTACTGTTTCTTTTCTCATTTAGGGAGAGCCTGGTATCAGAGGAGAAAAGGTACGATTTTTCTCAATGTTATCTGTTAGATCTTATAAATGTGGTTGGCATATTGATAATGTACCAAAAACTTACTTTTGTTTATATGGAAACGATCTGTTTTTAGGGAGAAATTGGAACACAAGGGAAAAAGGTAAGTTTCTCATAACAATTACTTATCACTTTAGATTTTCTCTGAATTCAGAATCTTCCATGCAGCATGTATTTTGAAATATTTACAAAACATTTTTATTCTAATAGGGTGTTGCAGGATTATCTGGCCGCAATGGAACGGATGGGCAGAAGGTTAGTTATGGTATATGTGGGGTAGACTCAGTGGCGTCGCGGATGGGCACGCACTGCGGACGGGTCATTAGACTGTCAAAATATACATCAAAATAATACAAATTTAAATGAAAAAATGAAATAAAAATGTCAGATTTTTTTTTTTTACAGGGTAAAATTGGCAGGATTGGCGCTCCTGGCTGCAAAGGTGACCCGGGTGACAAGGTATGCGGTCCTTTTCTTTTGAATATCTGTTACTTAAGTTATACAAGGTGTTTAATGTCAATTAATGAATGTGTCTTTCACAGGGTCCTGATGGCTATGCTGGAGGTGTTGGAGAATCTGGAAGTCCGGGGATTCCGGGAGAAAAGGTACCTGATAAATTACAGAGAAAAATAAAATTGACATTTAAAAGCCAATATTTAGGCGTTTTAGTTGGAAGTGTGATGGTTTCTCACTTTGTTCTCAGGGTGATCCAGGTCGTCCAGGAAGACCAGGTCCATCCGGCCTGGCTGGAGATCCTGGACCCAAAGTAAGATCTCCTAGATTACAGAGATTACGTTAATATTGCCTATCAAACATTTTGTAATGTACTCTCTGACACCTCCTACAGGGAGAGAGAGGAAGCCCTGGATCGCCTGGATTTCCTGGCCAGAAAGGATCTCCTGTAAGTAATTAATGTTTTTATTTTAATTTTAACACTCTAAATCAATTTTGATATGATGTTATAGGAAATTTTATTTTGTTTTATAGGGGACACCTGGAGGACTTGGACCTAAAGGCGACCCTGTGAGGAATAGTTTTTGGACATGTAAAACTTACAGTAGGTTGACCTGTGTCAGAATTGTAATATTTACCATTGCATTTTTAGGGAAGAAGAGGAGAATTTGGATCTAAAGGCAGCACTGGACCTAATGGGCCAAAAGGAGACAAGGTCAGTGTTTGGGTTCACTGAAAATAATGAAAAAAGTTTTAGTAAGTAGCTCTTTTCCTGTTGTAAACTCAGATTACATGAGGGGAGACTATTATTTTAATGTAATAATTATTATATTTTATCAATATCCTAGATGATTCATTGAAATATTTATAATGTTTGACAGGGTGAATCAGGTCCTGAGGGACCCAGGGGTCTTGCTGGGGAAGTTGGCAGCAAAGGATCCAAGGTAATTTGGTGATTTTGTGATTTGGCTGCTTAAATACTGAAAAAAGAGAGATTTGTATCAGTTTTAAGGTGGACATGATTGAAAAAATATATTTGTTTTTGGTTTTGTTTCTAACTTCTAGGGTGATAATGGACTTCCAGGACCAAGAGGCCCACCAGGAGCTCCTGGAGAACCAGGCAGAGATGTAAAAAAAAAAAAAGAAGAAGAGAGAAATACATAATTTCTCTTGTTAAATCAAAAAATGTCAAGTCATATTTTCCTCACAGTATGCATTGACTGAAAGTGTCAGAAACCAAAGGCAACTGCCTTGTTGTGTCACTGCCCAGTCAGCTGATGAACTTATTTAGCTAGAATTGGTAATGAACATGTTATCTCCATTATAGGGTTCCCTTGGTGACCCAGGTGATTCTGGCCCAAGAGGTGATCCTGGCCCCCCAGGACCAAAGGTACATCACACACACAAAAAAAGTCTAATCATTTTAAAATGGTAATGTTACAATGCTTGCTTGTCTATTATAAAAACAAAATGTTGCTTCTCTTGCCATAGGGTGATACTGGCAGAGCTGGATTCAGCTATCCTGGACCAAGAGGACCTACGGTACTGTAGTTAGTCAAATTTGTACTTATATTGAAAGTTATTTCAGTTCACAGAGCTTTAGATCACATTACAGTTTAACATTTTGTAAAATACAAACTGTTTTTCCAAGCCATATCAACATTATTTCTGCCATATATTAATATATTATATAATATATATTTGTTCTACAGGGTGACAGGGGTGATAAAGGTGCACCTGGACCCAGGGGAAGTAGAGGAGACTGCGGACCAAAGGGCGACCCAGGTCCAAACGGAACTCCAGGAGAGCCGGTAAGCAAATTGACTCATTTTACCTGCACGTTAGCTGTTCAGAAATAATTGGCTTGAAATGGAAGTTGTGACTGTCTTTTCTTCTTCATTGTAACGTATATTCGAGAGAAACGGCTTCTCGAACAAGAAAAAGTCTTGATTTTGTCCATTTGGTACTGATTGGATGGTTGTGGTTTGCTATTGGTCGTTTTTATGTGAGTCACAGGTTGGCCCGCCCTCACACCCCAAGTTATTTTGATTAAAGATTATGAGGGCACATTCTTTTTTTTTTAAATAATGATGTGCACGGATAAATCGTTTTTTTTAAAAACTGCAATATTCCAATAAAAAATAAGAATTGTCCATTTTGATTTCATGGTGACTTTAAAGTCCACACGAAATTCCTTTTCCAACCAATTTTACTTTCTTAATATATATTAATAATAATAATATTTCTTCATTGTGTTTCAGGGAGAGCCCGGACCCCTAGGAGAGCCTGGACAAAGGGGGCCTAGAGGAGATGGAGGAAGAGATGTAAGCTTACTTTTTAGTGCATATTGATATATAAAGGATGGAATATTTGACCTATTCAGAGCTTAAATGGCAACATCAGTGCAATTTATGTGAACTTAATATTAAACAATTTTAAATGATGTCCTTAACAGGGTGACCCTGGACCAGAGGGAGACCCTGGCCTTACTGTAAGCATTAACATTCAGTTTTTCTAATTAAATTGCACATAATTACGTTAGGGATGAATGTTGAATCCATTTTCTCAGGAATGTGATGTCATGAACTACATCAGAGAGACCTGTGGATGCTGTGGTAAGATTCTTATAACTTTTCCGTAGAGATGAATGGATAGCTACAGTATATTTCCTTTTGTCACACAATTTTCTTGTTCGTTTCAGATTGTGAAAAGAGATGTGGTGCCCTGGATATTGTGTTTGTGATTGACAGCTCTGAGAGTGTAGGGTTGACCAACTTCACCCTGGAGAAGAACTTCGTGATCAATACCATCAACAGACTGGGCTCAATGGCAAAAGATCCCAGTTCTGAAACAGGTAAAAAGACATCATTGTGTTTCTGTTTGTCTGTTAATGGCAAAATTACAATTTAAATATATTTAGTAACAATGCAGAAGTGGTTAAATTTAATCAAACAAAATTTGTATTTGGTCAATTTCTAAGGAACTCGAGTCGGCGTTGTCCAGTACAGTCACAACGGAACATTCCAAGCTATTCGCCTCAACGATTCCAAGATCGACTCTTTGTCCGCCTTCAAAGATGCTGTGAAGAGGCTCGAGTGGATCGCTGGAGGAACGTGGACGCCTTCCGCCCTGAAGTTCGCCTACGATAACCTGATTCGCGACAGCCGTCGTGCGAAGGCTAACGTCACAGTGGTTGTGATCACAGACGGCCGGTACGACCCCCGTGATGATGACAAACTGCTCAATTACCTCTGCACGGACACCAGCATTGACGTGAACGCCATCGGTATTGGTGACATGTTCGACCAGCCGGAAGAGAATGAAAGCCTGAAGTCCATCGCTTGCAGAAAAGATGGAAGGGTCATGGGCATGAGGCGTTTCGCCGACCTGGTCGCTGAAGATTTCATCGATAGGATCGAGAACGTACTCTGCCCAGGTAAGTCTCGTGAGCTGGCCTGACTGTATGACCTTTTATGTCTTCATATCCAAGATTATAATAATAGAGCTTTCTTTTCTTTTCTTTTCTTTTCTTTTCTTTTCTTTTCTTTTTTGTATTAGATCCAGTGATCGTTTGTCCAGATCTTCCATGTAAAAGTGGTAAGTGTTCCTTCCTAATCTGTCCATTCCCAAAAGATGAAGGCTCCTAATTCTTGAAAAGACATTCTGAATGTTTTTGTTTCAGCCAAGTCAATGTATCCCAAAAATACCTACATTTTATTAATTTTCTTCTTTACCTTATTGTTTTTGAATTGCCTTTTTCACAGACTTTGGATGGATTTAAATAGAAGCGAAGTACTCTATACATACAGTACAATGTGTTATTTTTGCATAATTGTACTATTATAGTATTTATTAATATTTTGAATTAGTTTTTGTTTATATATATATATATATATATATATATATATATATATATATATATATATATATATATATATCATTTTTTATTATTATTTATTTCAGTTTTTGTAATTTTTTGGTACTGTTGTCATTTTTATTTTTTTATATTTCTATTTAGTTTTCATTTATTTTTATTTCAGTTTCCGGTTTAGTATTTTTTTAGTACTTTAAAAATCAAATTTATTTCAGTTAGCTGCCAAGGCTATGTCATTTTAAGATAAATTTTTTCATCTAATATTAATATTTATACCAAAAAACGATTTTTAATTGTTTTAGTTACCAATAACAACACTGCATACAATATTATTCATGGCCAATTACTGTCAGACATTATATTATGCTAAAATAAAAAAAACCTCAGGTTGTATTTGGCCTATTGAAGCCATATTAATAATGTTTTCTCTGCAAAATAATAAAATGCACATCGAGTAAATGAACAACATATTCATGAAAGTTACTTTTATACATTAATGATCCAGTGCACATAACAAATGATATACATTTGTTAGGTTATGCATCTCAAATGTATATGTTATATATATTGTTATGTGTGATAACCAGCCCAGTCGCACAAGGGGAATGTCACTGTAGCACCGTTTGCATAAACTAAACATGGCAGTGGGAACTTTTTCACCTTGTTTTGATTCTATATAGAATGTTAAGTACAAAGTTGCTGTTATACAAATGCAAAAAAATGTGGGGTTAGTAAGTTGTCCTTTTTTTAGAAAGAAATTAGTACTTTTATTTTGCGAGGATGCATTAAATTGATCAAAAATGACAGTAAAGACGTTATAATGTTACATTATAATGTTACAACAGAGTTCTATTTGAAATAAAAGCATTCTCTTCATCAAAGACTCCTCAGAAATCATGGTTTCCACAAACGTGTTAAGCAGCAGCACAACTGTTTTCAGAATTTATAATAATAAGAAATGTTTCTTGAGCACCAAATCAGCATATTAGAATGATTTCTGAAGGATCATGTGAAACTGAAGACAGGAGTAATGATGCTGGAAATTCAACTTTGCCATCAATGCAATAAATTACATTTTAAAATATATTAAAAATGCAAAACAGTTATTTTGAATTGTAATAATACTACTGTTTGTACTGTATTTTTGATCAAATAAATGCAGTCCTGGCAAGCTCTTGTTCAAAAACAAGTACAAATGTGCAACGCCTACTGTAGTCAGATTTATTTACTGTATAAATGAGCAGTTTGACCAGTTAATTTGGATTTTTTTTTGTCATGTACTGTATGAATGACATAAACATTTGTACAATATCAAACTACTACCAGGCTACTAAAATCATATATGAAATCAATAATAAAAAAAAAGTCTCATGGAAAACATCAACAAATCATTAAAGCATAACAGAGGCTCAAGGAATCCACCGCACTGAGGTAAAAAGTTATCTGAACATTTTAGTTGTGTGTAAACAGTCATCGAGTGACATTTCCTTTTGAGCGTGTCAGCTAAACGCACAATGATCAGCGTAACAGTTATCAAAATAAAGACTCAAATCAATCAAAACAGCATCTAGAGGGAGCCAGTTGCTAGGCCCCTAAAACTATTGTTTCAACACTCACTTGCAGATGATGCCCTTGCAGAGGAGTGGAAGGACAGTCCCATCCCAACCACTGTACTAAGCATCTCAGACTTAATGAGCAATCTACAAGAGGCCAAACACCCTGATACCTACACCAAGGCTGTAGCTACATTGGCTTATGCAGCCCAGATGGCTAAACAGACCCCTGAACCTGACAAACAGAGATGGACCGATCTGTTCATTGACTCGTTTAGATTGATCTATTCTGACATGGGAGACCCAAGCAAAGCTCTTGGCTTGTGTTAGGAAGCATGAGATTGGGCATTTCCCCCCAAAAATTTCATTGGTAGCTTGACTATAAAGGATACAGTAGGAAGCACTTGGCCTCGCTGTAGAATTGTGCTTAATAATAATAACAGTTAAGTAAAAAGCTAGCTGGTCTATGCATGAATGTAGTTTTTGCGTTAAAAGTAATCGAATGAAGTTGCTGATACCTCTCTTAAAGATGCAGTTTGCAAGGAACTAGCATGTTAGCATCATGGCTAGTTAACAAAAACTGAATTCTTTGCTAACCTCTGCTAAAAACAATTCCCTGCTACAAAAATGTGAAATGGCAACCTTTGCCTCTTGACATTGATGCCTGCTGCTCTGTAATAATTGTTTGCATTCAAATTTGCAAATGAAGAGAATAGATGAACAGATTTTTCAACACTTTGCTTGCATAGCATGCTATCATCTTACCCTAGTTAGCTTGAAACCTCAGGGTTTCTAGGATTCGAAGGGATTTTTTTATGTTTTTTTCTTTCTTCTAAACAATAAAAAAAAAATTGTGTCATCATTTACTCAATCTCGTGTTGTTCCAAACCTGTATGACTTTCTTTCTTCCATACATTGAAAACATATAGTGACCAGGGGCTGTAAAGCTCTAGAAAGGAAAATAACAACTCCATAAAAGTGTCTTAAAAGTAGTACATGAAAAGAAGGTCATAAAGGTTTGAAGTAACATGCAATGATGACAGAATTTACATTTTTGGTTGATCTATTCCTTTAAAGCATCTGTATATTAATGAACAATTAATTTTGATTCTAAATTCATTTCAGTTTTGCACTTTGCACAGTTCAGTAGCTTCTCATAGGTTGGAAGCTTTTTACTACTGCTTTACCATTGTTGACCTTCAAATGCCCACTATATTGTACACAAATAATTTGTATGACGATCAATTGAGAATTTATTTTTTTCTAAATTGCTTTACCATTGTTATAGCATTCAGTTTTATTCTTAACAAAGTTTCTTTTTAAATTTATTAAGTATGTTTCCTAAATAATTGCCCCCAAGATTTAATCTGATTTTTAGGCAACAGAAATCTTTAGAGAGTATATCATTCTAAAAGCATGTGTGTACTGTACAATGGCAGTTCAGTCATACTTTTTGTAGCCTCCTTATATATACGTTAATGGCCATTTATGTGACATTTATTGCATGATTGATGATTATTTCAGTGATTTTTTTTTTTGGGGGGGGGGGGGGAAGATACACATCAATGTGAATTAGCCATGAACATCTGAGAGAAAAAAAAATTCTGAGCTATTTGGACTATTCACAATTCAGTGAGAATATTATTTCAGTCTGCCATTATGGTAAATAATAAGTTTTTTCTTGGTAATACAATTATGCATATATATATATATATATGACACTATACTGTATATCAGAAATGTGCAATGAAAATGGCAAGCTCTCGGACTGCAAAAAATGCAACTTGAATTATTTGTCACAAATAAATGTCTTTAGCAATGAAATTATTTCTTTATTTATCTTTATTATTATTATTTGAATTTACTTTGCAATCATTAAAAAAGTGCATTCTATATAGTATGAATATGAATTAAATTTGGGAATACTACATCCGACATGTTGTTACTGTCACATGACCTACCAGTCATGTCACTTCACTGCCAATCATAAATCCTCTCCCGTGGCCTCATAGGATAGTAAAGTGTTCATCGAAAGCGCACTTCAAATTCTTGGTGGAAGTAGTAGGTCATCTGGGTACTTTTCGCCTACTGTTTTTCGAATACTATGTATTCAGACATACTGCTCTGTTGCCGTACTGTTTTTCGCATACTATATAATAGCGAAGTATTCGATTTCGAACGATGCGAATGTTTATTCAAGAATTTTTTATTGGTCCAATTCAAGCTTGAAGTAAATCCAAACCATGACAACCTTGATAATCATTGCTGTTTTTGTATTTTATAGAGCCAGCCGTAGCCAACTGCATCCAGCGGCCGGTTGATATCATCTTTATGCTGGATGGCTCGGAGCGCATGGGTCAGGAGAATTTCCGCTATGCACGCGAGTTCGTGGAAAATGTCGCTAACCGCCTGTCCCTAGCCCGGGGAGATGACGATGCACGTAACGCCAGGGTGGCTCTTCTGCAGTTTGGCGATGAAACCCAACACCAACTGGCCTTCAAACTTACCAACAACTTCACGGTCATCGCTGATGGCCTGGCCAACATGAGGTACCTGGATTCTACTTCCAATGTGGGAAGTGGTATTATCTACGCCGTCGACAACATTGTGGGCTCCCGATTGGCTAGACGAAATGCCGAGCTGTCTTTCGTCTTCATCACTGACGGGGTCACCAACAACAAGAACCTGGAGGAAGGCATTAGCTCAATGCGCAGGGTAGAGGGCGTTCCCACCGTGATTGCCATGGGCAGCGATGTCGACAAGGAAGTCCTGGCAAAGCTTTCGCTAGGAGACCAGACGGCCATTTTCACGGGTCAGGATTTTGGCCGTTTGAACAAAGCCAGCTTTTTTGAGCGATTCATTCGGTGGATCTGCTGAGGGATAGGGTGGGTTTTTAGTGAAGGGGGGTTGGTGTGTCATAGGGTTCAGCACAATGCTCAGAGTAGAACGGATGCATTTTATCCACCCCAGACGGCAACATAGTGTCGGATCTGGGCCGACACTATGTTGCTGTCTGGGACACCAAATCTCTGCAGTTTAAACATTTATATTGTGGCAAAAGAAGTAAAAATGCATATCATTATAGCTGAACTGACAACTTAGGAAGACCTTAGAAAGAATGCAACTCTGTCATCTGCCTGAACTCAATGATGCACCAGTGGAAATGGGTTTTGGGGACAGGAAGACACTGCAGTAAAACTAAGAGGCCAAGTTACTAGTAACACTACAAAGATTATGTGCTGAATATGTATTTTGATAAAATTGCAATTGTAGTTTTTTTTTTTTTTTTCCTGTATTTTCATGCTGAAAGGCCTCTAGCTTAATTTTTGTTTGATATATTCCTCAACACAAGGTGCTAAACCAGAGTAAGACTGGAGTCATTTTCCTGTACATCATTATCAGGTGCACATTAGTAAAAAGTGCTCTAATCCAGGGGTACAAGAAGTCGACAAATACACTTGCCACATTCATTCTGTATCACTTACCTTTATGTCTAAAAACATTGTTATATTTTTAAGCCATTGACTTAAAAAGGGCCTGCAGTAGCTAAAATAAATTTATGCCACCTACTACAACACATGCACTCTTGATCCAACACATGCTTAGGAGTCCAGTGTTTTAGATTAAATATTTGCTTATATTGAAATATAGAATGTTTCTTCACCTACATTTTAATGTAAAGAACAATTATAAGACTATTAGCACTGCAATCAGTCATTTATTTCCAAGAACCACAATTTGACATGCTGTTGAACACTTGAACGAATATTTCCATAATTGCTGTTAAATTTAAATTTTAGTACAATAAATCAAGCTGTGGTAACACAACTGAGGCGTCTGTGGTTTTTGTTCAAGATACAATATTATGTCAGTGTCACTTTGTTTAAATTCTATTCTGTTATATTCTGTTCTACCCTAGAATATTATCATGCTGTTCTATTCTACATTACTATGTTCTTTTCTGTTCTATTATACATTTTATTCCATTCTATATAATATAGAAGCAGCAGTATGTAGTTTTTATCTTTACTGAACAACATACAGAGAAATCAGTGGCTGAGGGACTTGTCAGCACTAAAAACACATGGATTTTTTTTTTTTTTTTTGGACTTTGGATTGGTCCATGAGTCTAGTCACTGGTTTACAAAGTCTTTGAAAGTTGAAGAAAATGTACAGACCTGAAATGTATGACACTTGTTGTCAAGTTAAAAGTATATATAATACTTTTATATAATTGAACCATTTTGATTGAACAAAATCGATTGAACAAGATCCCGGGGGGTGGGGGTGTTTGGGGGGGTGGTTTATCTAACCCTCTCCATTCATTTTGTATTGCGTGAAGCTGCTTCCTTGTCATTTCTTGCTTCTAACAAAAGACAGAACAATGCATAAAATCTGCTGTGTGGCTGACAGGGTGTACAGAAATGTAAAGGGTTGGATTGTTTTTCCCCCCATCGGTGGGCGCGGTTTTCAGATTATGACGCGTGTCATCTTGAACCAATCAGAAGACGAGCTTCTACATGAAAACAAATCGCGTTTGGTCCAGGGCGCATTCCGTAGGCAGAGCCCAATGTCAATGTCAAAAGGAGAACTTAAACGGATTTTTCCATTTTAAACCCTAAACCATGACATTTTAATTAACGTCTTGCAAGAGGAATAGGTGTGGATGATTAGAAAAATAAAATTAGTTTAAAATAACTCGAAATTTTCCGTCCGTCCCTGGATGCTTTGCTGGCGAAGGATTAGACATTCTCTGCGATTATTAAACTTCACGGTTTTCCTGTCACTCAAACCGCCGTACGTCATCATGTGGGCGGGCTCCCGTTTGCAGTCAACATTCATGCGGGATGTGCAATATTTAACGAACATGTAGAGCTTTAATACAGATCCTTAAAATGGCAAAAGGGCGTTTAATGACTTTGAAAAGACTGTTTGTGTGGTGAGCCTGTGTATTTTAATCGTTTTTATTATGGAGTAAATGGATAGACAACACTGCGGACACGACTTGGCTAATCATGAATCACTAATACAGTAAAGATCTGGTTGCGTGCTCTCCTCCTCCTGTAATCGACTGGGAAGCAGAAGGTTATTCAGGAAGATATCTTCTGAAATTCCATGTCAGGATCATAAATAGATCATAATTGTCAACAACAGATGACAGAATGAGGAGCCGCAGTAATTCAGGAGTGAGGTTGGATGGATTTGCCAGACTTGTTCATGAAACAATATTATGTCACCAGGTTTGTTCAAAACATGATTTGAGAATTCTATTCTATTCTAGTCTGTATTTTATTTTATTTTCTCTAGTGTGTTATACTGTATGTCGTGCTATTCTATTCTATATTCTTTTCTGTTTTTTTATACATTCTATTCTGTTTTGTTATATATTATGTTCTATATTCTGTTTTGCTATATTATGCACTTATGTATTTTATTTTACTTTACTGTTCTAATCTATAGGCCTATTATACATTATTTAATATATTCTGATCTATTCTTCTATATTCTATTCTGGTCTGCAGTACTGCATTCTGAACTATATTGTCCATTATGTTAAACTGAATTATTAAAAGATTGGTAAAACAATTTTTGAGAATCAAATTCTAGTTCAAATAAAAACACGGTCATTTCTAGTCTCTTGTGGTTGAGATTCTTCTGCACCATTGGGGCCATTTTGACAGGAGGCATCTAAAAATAAATAAGGCTTGAACAAAGGTCACCTTTAAATAACTTGTGAGTGAGGGAATTTTTTGTTTATCTGTAGCATGTTAGAATTATTTTAAAAGCTGAGCTGATGCTTTATGCACAACACAAGAAACTGCATAAGTAACAACTAGTGATCACCATAACTATGTTTATTTATTATATGATTTAACATTTTCACAGCAGGCATCTACTGTTTAAAATACCATGTATAAAAGATATAAATGCTCTGAGAATTAGCATAACAAATCAGACTTATATTTTAATTATATGGTGTGAACTAATAAAGATGGGTTTGACCTCTCCATATAGAATCCAGTGACAGGTCTACTGCCAGCTAGCGAGCAGCAGAAGGATGCCTGGGTCCGAGATAATGTTTACAGCATCTTAGCAGTGTGGGGGCTTGGCATGGCTTACCGCAAAAATGCAGACCGTGATGAGGACAAAGCCAAAGCCTACGAGCTTGAGCAGGTGACTAGAACTTCAAAACATGACCACCTGTTGCAGCATTGTTAGTACAGTAGTAGATTGCCGTTGACTACTGTATAACAGGTGGTTGGATGATTGCTTCCACTAGACTGTACGTACCAAAGACTGTAACACCTTCTTATTATGTGGTCTTAAAGTCTTATTATGATTGATTCATGTTCAAAAGTTTGGGGTCTGTAAGATTATTTAATGTTTTCAAGGAAGCCAAACATTTTTTAAATGTTTTTTAAAGAAGTAAAACCATTAAATAATATTAAATATTATTTTCTATTTTAATATATTTTAAAATGTAATTTATTTCTGTGAGGCAGAGCTGAATTTTCAGCAGCCATTACTGCTGAAAACATGATCCCATTACAGTCACATGATCCTTCGGAAATTGTTCTAATATGCTGATTTTATATATATATACACTGTGTATATATATATATGTCTTGCAATTTTTTGTAAATATAAATGTATTCAAAATATTGTGCTGCTCATTCCTTCCAGATAAAGTCACTACTTGCATTATTAATAAAACATGTTTTTCAGAGTGTGGTTAAGCTAATGCAGGGGTTGCTGCAGTGTATGATGAGACAGGTATGGCATTTAACTCTGTGGCCTTACTCATTTGTTATTCTAAACCCATTCATTTGAGTTAGTTTTTATTCTTTATTTTATACATTAGTTCATTGATTTTCTGCACTCATATGAACACACACGTCTCTGGCCTGGCTAAGCACGTGCATATTACGGCAGGTGGAAAAGGTAGAGAAGTTCAAACACACACAGAGCACAAAGGACTGCCTGCATGCCAAATATCACACACCCACCTGTGCCACAGTGGTTGGAGATGATGAGTGGGGGCACCTTCAGGTCGATGCCACCTCACTGTACCTGCTCATCCTGGCTCAGATGACCGCCTCAGGTGAGAACAACAATTGATCCTTAAAAAGAAAGTTCACTCAAAAATTAAAATTCATTCATTCAAACATTTACTCACCCTCATGTCATTCCAAACCTGTATGACTTTCTATCATCTGTGGAACACAAAAGACGATTTTGAATGTTTTTGGTCCATACAATGGAATTCAATAGTCACCAAAACTGCTTGGTTTCAACTTTCCAGTATTGCTCAAAATATCTTCTTTCTAGACAAAGAGGTTTGAAATGACATGAGTGAGAAAATTATGACAGAATTTTTATTTTTAGATGAACTATGCTTTTAAAGACCTATTGAAATTTCTTGACCAGCACAGTTTTCTTTTCTGTGTTCCTAATGAAACATGAAATCCAGGGTGGGATCTATCAAAGGATTTGCTACTTGCTTGTACATGTCATATACATCTTTACTCGCATTTTCATTCTAGAGAACATTTGATTGGACAAAAATATGTATAGTAATCGTGTTCTTGAGAAAATCACTATAATGGTTTAAATTTTATGTTACTTGTAGCACGGCTCTCAAAAATCTGTTTGTGCAAAAACTACGGAATCTACGCAGAATTTAAATGGCTATCATTCGCAAATTCTCCACATCTTTCACACCTTTGTTTACTAATTACTTTGGTACATTTAAAAAGGTTTTCAGCTGGAAATCATAGTTAGCACAGAATTTCGCAGATTTCCCCTAAAAACTAAGGCAGAAAATGTGAAAATAGTCCACAGATTCTGTATAGATTTGCCTCAAAGCTGATTTGCCATGGGGTCTTAAATTTAGCCTTTGACAGTTGTGTTGTGCTGTAGAGTTTCTAATTTTCAGCAACCATTTTCATTGTCATTGAAATCATATCGCAGGTCTGCGTATCATATCTAACTTGGACGAGGTGGCGTTTATCCAGAACCTGGTGTTCTACATCGAGGCAGCATACAAAGTGGCTGTAAGTTCTCACTGGTTTATCAAAAGGTTATACTGTATACCAGAGCTGAACTGGGATCACAACCCTGTTCATTCTCCCCTGCAGGATTATGGGATGTGGGAGAGAGGAGACAAGACCAATCAGGGAATTCCTGAACTAAACGGCAGCTCTGTCGGAATGGCTAAGGTAGGAGAGCCATCTGTTCTCGTTTAGTCTCTATGTTCATTCAGAAGTTGATTTTGATTTAGTTTACTGTTCATATTTTCAGGCAGCTTTGGAGGCCATTGATGAGCTTGACTTGTTTGGAGCTCACGGAGGCCCAAAATCAGTCATTCATGTTCTCCCAGATGAAGTAGAACACTGTCAGGTAAATTAATCAGAGTTTGTACCTGCTTCTTAATTAGTTTTTATTTTACAGACCAGAGCTGCGTCTCCCAAGTGTGTCATATGTCAAAGTAGATCATAGAAGCCATCGGCACTTATGGTCTCTATGATCTACTTAGGCTTACGATGGTTTTGGGAGATGCAGCTCAGGTTTATTATTAAGAATGATTCACATTTAATATTATGTTTTTCCAATCAATAAGTCAAACATCGTTTCTCATTGTGTTTCTAGTCTATCTTGTGCTCTATGCTGCCTCGAGCTTCTACCTCTAAAGAGATAGATGCTGGTCTGCTCTCTGTGATCTCCTTTCCTGCATTTGCAGTGGAGGATGCAGATCTGACCAACATCACCAAGGGTGAAATCATCACCAAGCTGCAGGTACTGTGGCGTTAGGGAAAAGGCTATGCGGGACAATCCATCTTAAGTGTCCAATAAAATCTAATAATGGACCATTTTTATCGAAGAAAATGTTGTAATGTTTTTTCTTAGGGGTACTTTAGTAAGTATAGTGTACATGCCGAACATTTTACCTGTTAATTTGAAATGTATCTTAATTTTTATTTTTTATTTTTTTTTTGGGAGCTAGAATGTGTGAGAGAGTGCAATTCTTTAAAATTGATTATTTCTGGTGGGGGGAAATTTAATTATTTTTTTTTTTTTTGGAATTACCCACAATTCTTTTTCAATGCGATTGTTTTCGTTGGCAAAACGTTTGTTTTCCCCTGAGAAACAGTGCTTTTGCGAGCAAGTGCAAAGTTTCTCAGGGGATCGCAATACTTTTGCGAAAGAATGCAGACGTTTCGTGAGAGAATGCAAAAGTTTTGCGAGGGAACACAAAAGCTTTGAAATATAATATCATATTTTTTTCCATCACCATTTCCCCTTAGAGGCTCTGTAGTTTTCAACTGTGGTTTCTATGTATTAATTACAAGCTTAAGCATATTTTTATAATTTTAGGGACGTTACGGCTGTTGCCGATTTATCCGAGATGGATACAGGACCCCGAAAGAGGTAAGCAGATTTTACACAAAATAAGTATTTTGTGGTTAGTTCTCTATTAATGTGACTGCTTGCATTCTATATTTTTATGATTGTGATAGGACCCCACTCGACTTCACTATGATCCAGCTGAGCTGAAGCTCTTTGAGAACATTGAATGTGAGTGGCCAGTGTTTTGGACTTACCTTATTCTTGATGGCATCTTTAATGAGGACCATGAACAGGTATGAACAGGCTATCCTGTAAACCATCTTTAGTAAGAATTATGGCCACTTACTGCGTAGTAATGATTGACGGCTGTGTCATTCCTCATAGGTGCAGGAATACAGAGAGGCTCTTGATGAAGTTTTGATCAGGGGTAAACACGGGATTCGTTTGGTGCCTGAACTCTACGCTGTACCTGCTGACAAAGTGAGTTTCAACTTTTTAGAACTAGTTTAGTTACTCATATCAGGACCATGCACATGTCTGATTTTCATCTGCAACAAATGATCATTTATCATACTGTGCTGTCATACATATTTATTATGTCAAAATACTCCTTTTTTTCTGTGTAAAGATGCACTTGTGCCTAAAATGTGAAAAGTAATTCAAATTGAATGAGTGTTTGCAGTCTGGTCAGTAAATGTGACAAAAAAACAATTCTGGGTAAAATGTTTTAATCTGTTGCTCATCTGTGTGTTTGTTTCCTGTTCAGATTGAGGAGGAGTATAGGAATCCTCACTCTGTGGAGCGTGTGGCCTCTGGACAGCTCCCTCATATGTGGGGCCAGTCACTGTATATACTGGGCAGTCTGCTGGTGGAGGTACTGAAGCCTGGAATGACAGGATCTGCTTTCATATTAAACATGTTATATGTAATCTGAAAATGTATGAGATATCATGTCAACTGTTGAAGTACTACCTTTCACACATGCGAAATATCAGTCATGACAACTCTCTGAGTAGTTTTGTCATGGAAATGAATATGGCAATGTTAATATATTTGGTGTCGGTGGACTAGACCTGCTATGCATGCTGCTGCTGCAGAGCAAGAACAGACTTGCTACTGCCATTAGATACACAGACACGCTGCTGTGAGCATGTAAGATATGATGCTGCTGCATCAATAGACATATACGTAAATCCCAGGCAGATCTAGACAGGTGGAGCTGGGGGAGGTGGAGGGTGTCAGAGGAACTCTGATAGTGTGCTGCAGGACCAGCTTACATCAGACACTGAACCAGACTATTTAAAGGGTTAGTTCACCCCAAAATGTCGTTCCAAGCCCGTAAGACCTCCTTTCATCTTCGGAACACAGTTTAAGATATTTTAAATTTAGTCCGAGAGCTTTCTGTTCCTCCATTGAAAGTCAATGGACGGCATACTGTCAATGTCCAGAAAGGTAATACAGACATCATCAAAGTAGTCCATGTGACATCAGTGGCTCAATCTTAAGTTTATCAAGCGACAAGAATACTTTTTGTGCGCAAAAAATAAACAAAAATAACGACTTTATTCCACTATTCATTTCATTCTCTCTGGGCCTCGAGCTATTTCACGTAGTGTTTTTGCGCAGCGCGTCTGTGTTGTACGCCACACGTAGGCTCACTATTGGCCGACGCTGGTCATGTGTGATGCGTGTGACGTACAACACAGACGCGCTGCGCAAAAACACTACGTGAAATAGCTCGAGGCCAAGAGAGAATGAAATGAATAGTGGAATAAAGTCGTTATTTTTGTTTACTTTTTGCGCACAAAAAGTATTCTTGTCGCTTGATAAACTTAAGATTGAGCCACTGATGTCACATGGACTACTTTGATGATGTCTGTACTGCCTTTCTGGACATGGACAGTATGCCGTCCATTGACTTTCAATGGAGGAACAGAAAGCTCTCGGACTAAATCTAAAATATCTTAAACTGTGTTCCGAAGATGAACGGAGGTCTTGCGGGCTTGGAACGACATGAGGGTGAGTCATTAATGACATAATTTTCATTTTTGGGTGAACTAACCCTTTAAATGTTGAGCAAGCAATCTCGTTTGGCGGCAGAACCAGCAAAGGTCAATCAGTTTGCCATGTGGTAATGGTGTAATTACTTGCAGATTACATGTAATGAATCTATCATTCTGCGCCATGTGAACTAAATATTAATGTCAGTGTTTCTTGTGCAATCCTTAATGTTTTATCTATTCTGCTCCTTTTGCTATTATTTGACAAATTATTTCTTTTTATCAGGGGTTTCTGGCCCCTGGAGAGATTGATCCTCTTAATAGACGATTTTCTAAAGAATTCAAGCCAGATGTTGTTGTGCAAGGTTTGTGAATATTATTTCTTATTTTATAAGGAATATTGACAGTTATGCAGTACTTATCAAGACACAGACCAATTTGTACAGTTTCTTAAATTGTGTAGAAGTTTTATACCTGTTATTACTTTTTAAACGGCTGTAATTTAGGGGAATAGTATATGCCATATTTTTTTTTGTGAAAATTGTATTACACAATAGTTTTACAACAAAATTAGCAAGATATAAAGTGCTACAGGATACAAAGGAAATAAAGGGAGAAATGGCAAAAGTTGCTTAATAAGGGAGTGACAGCTCAAATGAGAATTAACTTTTAAAATTATTATATTATCATATTATCTGTGATGTATAACAAAGGAAACAATGATCACTGTGTTTGAGTGAGACAAAACAACAAATATCACAACACACCAGAGAATTCATAGAACATTTAGCCTGTTGTTTTTCATGTTAAAAATGTCGAACATAGTAAACTATATAATATGTAATGATTGTGATATAATATTATAACTTTATGATATGATTTCCATCTATAAAATGTGTGAGTTTAATATTTTATTAACATTTTATATTAGGGGATATGAAAATCTGCCACATAGTAGGAATGACCCAGCTGGTTGCTTTGGGCTGAAGCAGATTCGGTTCATTACTAGAATCTTGACGCTATAATTTACTGAACAGAGAAAATTGACCTTTTGCTAGCAGCTCTATTTGTTCTGTTTAGTAAGTGTAGTTGCTGAGTCAGAGCAGATCCAGCAGCTTCTGAGGGATCATGGGATTGAGGTTCAGACTGTCTCTGAGGTTTCGCCCATCCGGGTCATGCCAGCTCGCATCCTGAGCCACATTTATGTGAAACTGGGTAAGTGTTCAGATCTACCATGACTAACAGGACAAAGCTAGATAAACGGCTGCATCTGTAGAATTGCTTTAGGAAGAAGGTATTTAAGGTTCTAGGATACAAAATTAAATTAAAACCATTTCCTTTCTCCGTTGCATAGGTAACTATAAAAAACTGAATCTGAGCGGGCGACCATACAGGCACATTGGTGTCCTGGGAACTTCAAAGTTTTATGTGATCAGAAATGGTACTTACACATTCACTCCACAGGTAAATACGAATAATCTCACATGGCAGGAAATCTATTATTAGTTGAAGACCTACTGCACAGTCATAAAGTCTAATAAAACCAATAAAACTTTGTTTTTTTTCTCATAGTTCATTGACCAGCATCACTTCTACTTGGCCTTGGATAACCAGATGATTGTAGAGATGTTGCGGACAGAGCTTGCTTACCTCTCTTCCTGCTGGCGGATGACTGGAAGACCGACCCTCACGTTCCCCATCACACAGAGCATGCTGGGTAGAACTACTTCTTGTTTGTATCCTCAGAACATATTGTCACAATCTGCAAAAAATAATATTAACAGTTTATTTGTTTCTATTATTGGGTCAGTTGAAGATGGTGACAGTGTTGACCCCTGCATTCTGTCCACCTTACGGAAGCTTCAAGATGGCTACTTTGCGGGAGCAAGGTCAGACAGTTTGTGACAATAATAATAAAAAGAGATTTGTATAGTATGATGTTTAAGGAACAGATGTGGCTCATTTCAAATCCCTGTGCTCTTTAGGGTACAGATGGCAAACCTCTCCTCGTTCCTCACCACCTCCTTCCACACCCAACTCACCTTCTTGGACGCAGACTCTGAAGAGGAGCTGCTAGAGGAGTATGAGGAGGAAGAGGAAGAGAGTTTTGGGCCCTCAGGTATCCCTACCGACTCACACACAGCTGCTTTGTAAAGAATCTGTCCCCCAAAATTATATACATACCTTTACCATTGTATTAGAAATACTAGCGAAGCAAGCTGAATTCCTAACTGTGGAAATGCATCATTTCAGTCTGTGAAAAGGTTCTATTGTTAAATAAAACTATTAAAGCTGAAATGAAATAAAATATAAATGAACTAAACTTAAAAATTTTTAAATCTGAATTGTTGCTTTGAAATGAAATAAATAAGTTGAAGTTCTAAAATGAATAAAACTACAGCTTAAAACCTAAATAGAAAAATAAAAACAAAAACTAATCAAAATGACAAAAGCACATAACAAAATAATTTTTTTGCAATTTAGATTAAAATGAATATTAATTCAAAATATGAATAAATAGTATAATAGTATATAAATAATACTAAAATAATACTGCATATCAGTTATCTACTTATTTTAGAACATTTATTTTTACATTTTACCTATAAGCTCACTTAGATAATCACAAAAAATATTTTTAACAATAATTTAATAATTTAACACTGTTAAATGTAACCTATAGCAAATCTCAAAGTGAATATTCCTTTTTCATATTGTACATTATAATGTTGTGATGACTAAATTAACATTTTATTTTATTTCTTTTCTAGTATTTAATTTATTTATTTATCTTTTATTTCTTGCAGGAGGTTCAGTAGACATGTTTGACCAGTATCTCACAGATCTGTTGCACAGCACTGCCACAAAATGCCATCTACCTCCCATCCAGGGGGGGCAGCACCATGTTTTCAGTGCTGAACACACCACCAGGGACATCCTTTCTTTCATGGCCCAGGTTCAGGGCCACAACATGCCCAGTAAGCCCTCAAGATCTTGTTGATTCCATGCTTTCTTTTAGTTGAAAAACTAGCTATATCCTTATATGATGTGTTTTTCAGAGCCTTCCATGTATTTGCCTGTTGCCCCTATCATGAGCAAACACAGGAAGTCTCTGAACCTGCTAGATGTTGCTCAGCACAATGTTTCTCATCACACCAAGGCAAGTCCATACTCTAGCAAGCATAAAGTGAGGATAATTAAATGAATGCGCTGGTATGACACATAGTTTTGATGTGTATGTGGTTTTATCTGCAAACACTCTAGGCTGATAGCGTTGACCTGCACTTGCCACGTGATTCTCATGGGAACACAGACTTTGCCTATCTGGTCAATCAGCTAAAGCATTGTCCAACCCTTCAAGACCAGGCAGATATCCTCTATGTCCTCTATGCTATGAAGTAAGACCATACATACAAATCAACTGTACATATCCATTCTAATATTTTGTTATTTAACACAGCCATTTTAATTGAAATCAGTTATAAAATCATTCTCTTTGCGTGTGTTTAGGGGTCCGGATTGGGTGGTAAATCTGTCAGGACAAGGTGATGCGTCGGTTCGCTCTCTTCTCGAGGAGCTTTATGTTCGGGCCGGAGCGTGTAAGGAATGGGGCCTCATCCGCTACATCTCAGGCATCCTGAAGAAGAGGGTGGAAGTCCTTGCTGAAGTGAGACCCAATGTTAATCAATGCATTTCTGTCAACTACAGGCACTTTTATGTTTCACGTGTTGAAAAAAATAAATAAATCTATATATATTTATATATTTAGAATATAGAATTATATATATATATATATATATATATATATATATATACTTACACTATCATTGAAAAGTTTGGGTTTGGTAAGATTTTTAAATTTTTTAATAAAGAAGTCTCTTATGCTCATCAAGGCTGCATTTATTTAATCAAAAATACAGTAATATTGTGAAATATTCTTACAATTTAATATATTTTTATACATTTTTATAATGTAATTTATACGGAGCCCCTGAGGGGACCTGTGAAAAAAAATAAAAAATAGGACTTTCGCGTGCGCACGAGAAACTTTCGCGTGCGCACGAGAAACTATCGCGTGCGCACGAGAAACTTTCGCGTGCGCACGAGAAACTATCGCGTGCGCACGAGAAACTTTCGGTTTGCATTATAGCGTCATTAATACAAATGTGGAAATATGGATGATGTATATATCATTTATGTTGTTGTTTGACATGTTTTGAAGTGTTTATTTTAGCAAAAATCTCAAGCAAGGTGCTATTAAAGACAAGACTTAGAGGCATATTTTAGTCACAATTCAAATAATTGTATTAACTTTGAATATACTTTGAATAAACTTTGTATTTGTATGTGTATTGATAAAAAATAAACAACAGGCTAATAATCTTCTGCTACTGAGATGAAGGAAACATTTTTTTAAAGAATTAAAGTTCACAAGATTGCTATTTATCTTGATCAAACTGTTCCGTCATCAGCTCTTCCTCAGTTCCGCACTGCAGAATAAAATAGTCATCCTCTGCTGCAGTTGTACGGATTCTTAACGCATTTATTGCAACCACATTTCATCTTTTTCTCATCAAACAACCAGATTAACGAATGCTTCGACACAACCCGTACCGAAGAGCCTAGACAGGTCTTTCTTCTGTATACTGTATACAGGGTGAATGACGACTGTTGGCCTACCATGGTCGCCCTCGTCAGTAAGTTTTAAATAATAATAATAATAATAATAATAATAAATTAAGATATAAATCAATATAATTCGTTGTAAATTAAATATTTTAAACAATAGCTGCAAAAAGGTAATTGACTGTATAGTCCTAACGTTCATGCATGAACTGTCATTCAGACTTACTGTCTAACAACCAGAGAACAGAGAACATCAGAGATATTAAAATACATACTCTTCTGAGTTTTATGATGTAGGCCTTTTTTTTATTAAAATGTATCGGCCTATAATTTATATCTCAAGGATGCGAGCTTGTGCGTGGCGCACTCAGTCATGTTGAGAGGGAAACACGCATTATATTATTAGGCTAGTCTATTCAGAAATAGTGTAAAAGACCTGTAAATAAAATACAACATTAACATTATAAACACTATTAATAACATATAGGCTATGCGTATTTTACTTCCCCATAGCCAAATCCTTAAATGAATGGAATCAGAAAACAACAAGAAATGAAAAATAAGTAACCACTTATAATAATAATAATAATAAATACATAGTAGTCAATAAAAATAGCCCATTGTGTCCTTTATTACAAACAACTTTTAGCCTATTTTAAACGCCAAGCCTAAACGAATTTATTTGAATCGAAACTGAAACTATAGGCTACCGCAAAGTTGGGTTCGCGCATCTTTCGTTCGGTCCAAAGTTTAATACTGAACAGGAATTAATAATCATTTAGGCTAATAATGAACCGGCTGTGATGTCAAGTTAATGGCAGAAGTGAACCGATGTTGTTAATATCGCGATTCGCCGGCGCCATCACTTGAATTTGTTCCTTGAATTTCTTTCTTTTTCAAAGGCATGACATTTTGTAGTCATTTTGAATGTACACAAATAAAAATATACATTTTACTGTTTCGAATGACAGAGTATGAAACGATAAAGTATTAAGTTATTTCCCCAACTGAGGAACAAATTAGGAACAACTGTTCCCCAACTGAGGAACAAACTAAATGATTATTAATTCCTGTTCAGTATTAAACTTTGGACCGAACGAAAGATGCGCGAACCCAACTTTGCGGTATAGTTTCAGTTTCGATTCAAATAAATTCGTTTAGGCTTGGCGTTTAAAATAGGCTAAAAGTTGTTTGTAATAAAGGGCACAATGGGCTATTTTTATAGACTACTATGTATTTATTATTATTATTATTATTATTATTATAATAAGTGGTTACTTATTTTTCATTTCTCGTTGTTTTCTGATTCCATTCATTTAAGGATTTGGCTATGTGGAAGTAAAATACGCATAGCCTATATGTTATTAATAGTGTTTATAATGTTAATGTTGTATTTTATTTACAGGTCTTTTACACTATTTCTGAATAGACTAGCCTAATAATATAATGCGTGTTTCCCTCTCAACATGACTGAGTGCGCCACGCACAAGCTCGCATCCTTGAGATATAAATTATAGGCCGATACATTTTAATAAAAAAAGGCCTACATCATAAAACTCAGAAGAGTATGTATTTTAATATCTCTGATGTTCTCTGTTCTCTGGTTGTTAGACAGTAAGTCTGAATGACAGTTCATGCATGAACGTTAGGACTATACAGTCAATTACCTTTTTGTAGCTATTGTTTAAAATATTTAATATACAACGAATTATATTGATTTATATCTTAATTTATTATTATTATTATTATTATTATTATTTAAAACTTACTGACGAGGGCGACCATGGTAGGCCAACAGTCGTCATTCACCCTGTATACAGTATACAGAAGAAAGACCTGTCTAGGCTCTTCGGTACGGGTTGTGTCGAAGCATTCGTTAATCTGGTTGTTTGATGAGAAAAAGATGAAATGTAGTTGCAATAAATGCGTTAAGAATCCGTACAACTGCAGCAGAGGATGACTATTTTATTCTGCAGTGCGGAACTGAGGAAGAGCTGATGACGGAACAGTTTGATCAAGATAAATAGCAATCTTGTGAACTTTAATTCTTTAAAAAAATGTTTCCTTCATCTCAGTAGCAGAAGATTATTAGCCTGTTGTTTATTTTTTATCAATACACATACAAATACAAAGTTTATTCAAAGTATATTCAAAGTTAATACAATTATTTGAATAGTGACTAAAATATGCCTCTAAGTCTTGTCTTTAATAGCACCTTGCTTGAGATTTTTGTTAAAATAAACACTTAAACATGTCAAACAACAACATAAATGATATATACATCATCCATATTTCTACATTTGTATTAATGACGCTATAGCAAACCTAAAGTTTCTCGTGCGCACGCGAAAGTTTCTCGTGCCCACGCGATAGTTTCTCGTGCCCACGCGATAGTTTCTCGTGCGCACGCGAAAGTTTCTCGTGCGCACGCGAAAGTCCTATTTTTTTTTTTTTTTTCACAGGTCCCCTCAGGGGCTCCGTAAATTTATTCCTGTGATGGCAAAGCTGAATTTTCAGCATCATTACTCCAGTCTTCAGTGTCACATGATCCTTTCAGAAATCATTCTAAAATGCTGATGTGCTGCTCGAGAATATTATTATTATCATGCTCAAAACAGTTGTGCTGCCTAAAATTGTTATGGAAACCATGATACAAATTTTTTTAGGATTCCTTGATGAATAGAAGGTTCAAAAGAACTGTTTTTATTGGAATCGGAATCTTTTGTTATGTTATAATTGTCTTTACTGTCATTTTCGAACAATTTAATGCCTCCTTGCTGAATAAAAGTATTATTTTCGTTCTTGCTCTAAAAAAATATTTCCAAAATTTTGAACAGTAGTGAAAGTCACATTAAAAATATCTTGGAAACTTTTTCCCTCATTTATTCATCATGTGTTTTTACTACTTTTTCAGACTCAAATTGTAATCCTAAACTATGAAAATACATAAAATATAAATTATTAGATTTATAAAACATAAATAAAAACAAAATAATCTTATCAAAGTTTTAAAATTATTTATATCAGTTTGACTTTCAGTGGCATTATTTCCACCATGACCAACAATTTTGCCTCCAATAGTTTTTTGTTGTTTGTTTATATGCACACAGGCCTGTACAGATCTGATCTCCCATCATAAACAGCTAACAGTGGGTCTCCCTCCCGAGCCCAGAGAGAAGGTCATCACAGTGTGAGTGACTAGTTGCCTATAGTCATTTTAGATGTTCGTTTTAATATTATCTTATTACTTAACCAATTCTCTTATTTGTAGTCCTCTTCCTCCCGAGGAACTGATTAGCCTGATCTATGAGGCCAGTGGACAAGACATCAGCATTGCAGTACTCACACAGGTAGCACTAATCTTAAGCCCTGAATTAGTGTTGCTTTTTTTTCAATTCACTTATTAAACTTCTGAATTCAGGAGATCATGGCGTATCTGGCCATGTATGTGCGCTCTCAGCCATCTCTATTCGGAGATATGTTGCGTCTGCGCATCGGGCTCATCATGCAAGTGATGGCTACAGAACTTGCACGCAGTCTACACTGCTCAGGTACAACCAATCAGACAATGCAAATCTTTTTATTCGCTTACTTGAAATTCACTGCAATGAATCTGTCCTCTACAGGTGAGGAGGCGTCAGAGAGCCTGATGAGCCTCAGTCCATTTGACATGAAGAACCTCTTACACCACATCCTGAGCGGGAAAGAGTTTGGTGTAGAGAGGAGCAGTGAGTATTATTCAACCTTAGTTTTCATGCTATTTACTCCAGCAAATATTTCTGCTGGTCTGTTCCTTAATGATTTCCCTGTATCGTGTGAAAGTGCGTCCTATTCAGTCTTCAGCTACAAGTCCTTCCATCTCCATCCATGAACTCGGACACACGGGGGCCACCAAGACAGAGCGAACGGGCATCAGAAAACTCAAGACTGAAATCAAACAGGTGTTTTAAGTGTTTTAATGTCTCATAAATGATGATATATTTACCCTGCCGTTTAAGATGTTATAAACAGTTTTCTTTACTAGTGTACATTAGACAGTTCCCTCTGATAACAGATCACTATTAATTGTAATGTGGACTCATTTTCTGTAAAGCTGCTTTAAAACGATGTGTATTTTGAAAAGCGCTATACAAATAAATGCGACTTGACTTGACTTACATTAAATAACATTTATATTATTTTGTTTTCAGCTCGATGACTCCAGACCCATAAGCGTGGGTTGAGTTTGTAAAATTGTTTTTTTCAGGCATGCTGTGCAAATACTTTAGATTAGTAGAGACCATTCTGTCTAGATGTCACAGCACATTTGTCGAACCATGAAAGTTCTGAGTAATGTTCAGTTTGCCCATATCATACACATCTTGAAGCATCTTTTTTGACTGTAAGCCTCTCTGTATGATGCCTCAAATGTTCATTCGTCTGAAATACTTTCCATTCTTATGTTCATTATAAATGTTTGTATGTTCTGCTTTTATCCTCATAGATCTTTACCAGCAGTCATTCCATCAGCAGTAATTTCACATCCCCGCGTTCCACGGTAACTCACAAAAAAAACAAAAAAAAAACCCCTCTCTGTTTACTCCCGCTCTCCACTGTTAAATACTTTTCTTCCTTTCTTTAAAAAAATAAATAAATTGGCCATTTAAAAGATTAAAGATTAATTTATCTTGTAGGGGTCAATTAAACTCATTGGTTCTTGATAAGTTTTTTTTTTTTTTCTCTGTTTTTTTCCCAGTGCTTCAGATTTAGTTATCTGAGTTGAAATGGGACAAACTTGCAGCCATAACAGACATTTAACATTTGTAATCTTGTCTTGTGGTCATTTCACTCACCTAGCATGGGCTGACATTATGACATCCTTAGCTATAGCTATTTGTCCTAGTTCTTGCTTACTAAACCATAAGAGCTGTCACTTTTAAACCGACGCCCCTCATTGTTAGCACTGTACATATCTTTGATATACTGATGATGGAAATGTATGCGTGTCTGTAGCGATGCAGCAGCCCCTCCACTCCCAGTGGGATCCTGTCTCCGACCGGTACAGGCGACTCACACCTGCAGTGGGAGGAGCGCCAGGGCCAGTGGCTGAGGAGACGCAGATTAGACGGGGCCATAAACAGGGTGCCCATGGGCTTCTACCAGAAAGTTTGGAAGATTCTCCAGAAATGTCACGGCCTCTCTATTGCCGGATACGTCTTGCCTTCCTCCACCACCAGTGAGGTGCATACGCCTGCACACACATACACATTATAATGTACCGAGCCTCTTAACTACCGTTCAATAATGTTACCGTTTTTACATGATCAAATAAATGCAGATTTGGTTGAGCGTAAGAGACTTGTTTCATAAACACTTAAAAAATCAAACCAACCCCAAACATTGAACATCTCTGTAAAGCTGCTTTGAAACAATCTACATTGTTAAAAGCGCTATATAAATGAAGATGACTAGACTTGACTTAAAGGTATAGCGGAGGATCTTTCCGAATTTTAGATAAGAACCGCCCTCTCCACTTTTTGAAAAAATGCACATGCGCAACACACTACATGCTCCCGAGAGGGAACGCCTATTAAACGTGTGCGAGGTTCTCCTCATGCACGCTCTGTTTACAAGTTGCTGTCGGCATCACTCATACAAGATTACTTTCCAAAAGAAGATTTGCACTTTTTCTCCAAATAGCATGCCAAACTTTACCTGTCGAGTAGAAACTTCGCGACTGAGGCATCAGTGGGAAGCCCAACCTGTGTTTTCAGCGCACGCCATCGTGTGAAACAATCTCCCAAAAACACTCTGATCTTGTTTCTCTCTTCTGAGGCCTTTCTCTTCTTCTCATACAGTTCGTACAAACTTTTTCTCTTGCGACCCTCAGACATTTTCAAAGGACCCGGTGAAACGGCGAGCTTCAATGAATGGCTTAAACCGTAACTCTAGCTCACCACCACACATAAACACCTGAAAGTGCGCATGCGCAGAAAGCGAAAACTAAGGGACGAGCACGTACGACGGCCTTACGTTACATATCACCAGAATGATTGACACTTAGGTGGACCAATAGTTTACACTACCCACCCGGAAAAAGAAAATCCTCCGCTATACCTTTAACAGTATTCATATATTTATTTTATATTTTATATTGCTATACTATATTGAAACACGAATCTGGAATTTTTCTTGAAATACCCATAACCATGTGTACGTTGTCTGTTGTCTGTGTGTATTATTGTAGATGACAGAGGGAGAGATTAAGTTTGCAGTGCACGTGGAGTCTGTACTGAATCATGTCCCACAGCCTGAGTACAGACAGCTGCTGGTGGAGGCCGTTATGGTGCTGATGCTTGTGGCCGACATGGAGATTCCCAGTATTGGTGGAATTATTCACATCGACCGCATTGTCCACATGGCCAATGATCTCTTTCAGCAGGATCAGGTATCATCATTCTTTTTTATATGCTGTTATGTGTAATCATAAGATGCTCATTATATGCTGCATGGTTTGTTATTCTCTATAGCAGTGCGCACTGTTGCTGAACTCCCTCAAAAGCCAGGATTGTAGTCTTGAGTTTTCTTCTGGGAGCGTACACGTCACAATATTCCTCATTTAAATAATTCCCGCCCAAAGCATATGCAAATGTTTCATTTGCGTTTGTAGTGTGTTGAAACTTGCGGTTATGTTTAGGGGCGCGACATTTCCGAAAACACACAGCCAACACACATTTCCAGCCAACCAGATCAGAGTAAATCATGCTTTTCGGAAGGATGGGCTTCATAGAGACAGGAACTAAACAGAGCATTACTGACAGACTGGGAAGAGAGGTGCTGCAACAATGTAAACTATGTGGAAAAATCATTTGTATGTTTTTTTTTTACATTCAAGCATGAAAACCTATTCTGGAAGTCCCCAAAAACAAAATCAAGACTTTGAAAAATGGGTCCCTCTTAATGTCATCAAAACTGTGAAATAACACATTATTTACTGATGAAAAAAGTTAAACAAATCAAAACTCTTATGTTTTAGATGCATCACACTTACATCAAAGTGGCCTTCTTTTGTCTAGATTCCAGATTTGCACAATCAGGTCACTGTTGCATATGTGTTTTTATTGCAGAGATCCAACGGAGCCAATGAGTATTTCTTGGAGAAAGATCCTGCCACAGGAATCTGCAACTTCTTTTATGACAGTGCTCCTAGCGGCAGCTATGGTACGATGACTTATCTTTCCAAGGCTGTGGTCACTTATGTTCAAGACTTCCTGCCAAGCAGCAGCTGTCTAATGCAGTAAAGACCGCAGTTCCCAGAAAATCTGTGACCTTCTGGACTGATCTTTGAATGGTTTCGTTTAATCTTACTGTGAGAAAAATCAGTTGACCCCAGTTCGGTAGCAAAGGACAAGCATCAACAGGGAAGCCACTAAAATATCACAGGATATGTTTTGAAACTAACAGACTGTAGGAAATGGACCGCTGTGCTGTTCTGTGTTTGAAGAACAATTCTTTTTAAGAACTGTAAAATGCAAATAACCCTAAAATAATTAATATATAATTAATTTAAATCTGGACATTTTAAGTATCTTTGTTGGTTGGTTGGCTAACTAATTTTAAAGCATTTTATGTTCATAGAAATGTGTTTTTATTTTAATTTAATTGGAGCTTAAATTGAATGTCTATAGGCCAGTTCTGGTGATCTATACTCTGTCTCTAGTTAAAGAAAACATTGTGTTGTATTACTGTAAGCTTTGAGACTTGTGTTTTCCTCCTAACAATATCTTATAACTTATTATTACATTATAAAAGTACTATGTAATCTGTTATTTAACTGGTTCTTCTTATTCAAAGAATCATACAGTAAACATACAGACAATACCTCTGAGATTCATGTGAAAAATGAAATTATAGTCTTTTCTTTTCATGAAAATGCAACATTCTTCTAACTCATGGTAAAGCCTAGCAAGTGCAATTCAAGCATTTTTTCTTTTCTTTTTTGCACAGGTAAACTGGCAAATTAGGCATTTGAAGATTTAGTGAACTGAAAACAGGTTAATACATAGGTTCATATCACAAATCTTATTTATTTTATAGGGGGACAGTTAACGTAGAAAATCAAGAAAAATATGATGGATCAAATAATTTCATTAGCGAAAAATGTTTTAGGTTTTGTTGTACGTTTTGATCTGTGACATTTGAAAAGCAAAAGGGACTTGGACAATGACAGTATAGATGTCAGGTAGGCCTATGTGTGAGTTTTGGCCGATTTACTAATGTTTACATGTAGAATTTCTACTTTTGAAGGAAGGTACTGTATTTTAGCCGCCATTAAGCACTTGTATGACAACAGACAAATGAAATTTAATTATCTAATTAACCATGACTTCCTGGTTGTATGTTGTGGATTTTTCTGGTTATAATCTATGCTATGTATCGTCGGCAATTTTAGAAGTAATTAGGAATATTCTAAGTTCAGAGTATACATTTACAGTTATTTAAAAAAAATATATTATCTTTAAAAGCTAAGCAGTATGTGAGTGGAATACCTTCTTGAGATTTTATTTTTGAACTATACTTTCTCAAGCATCATAATTTAAAAAAGAATCAGACTGCAGCGCACTCTTGAGGACGATCTAGCTGAACTGCAGTTTCCGGTTGATGATGACAGTTCGCGCGAGACTCGAGGGTGATCGCGCGCGCCGCGAACAGCCCAGTAGTTCTGAGGTAAACAAAAAAAAAAAAACTGCGTTTTTGCTTCGGATCAGTCCATTTAGACGTCGCTTGACATGTTAGAACTAACGGACTATCAACATTTTGAGAGAGAGTAAGAAATGTGTTAGATTTTTTATTCTAGTCTTTATTCAACTTGTACCAAAACATCACGAGACAATCAAGTAAACCAAAACGAAAGAGTACAAATAACAATCTTTTATTTGTGTAGTGAGGCGATTTAGTGTTTTAAGATATTTAAGTACATTGTTACTGTATGTACATACAGTACACAATGTAACAGTTAGTAATATTTTCCCAACAAAGTATTGGGGCATTAACGTTAGTCAATCAAATGTTTTAACGTTACTTTTATGTTGTTTGGATTTGTAGTCAGCCAAAACTTTGGTCAGTGAGGTAGAAATCACCCTAATCAGTCATAAATTATTAAGTTAACTTTACATGTAAAAGGTTTTATACTTAGTAGCTTGTATATTGTGTCAGTATTATGCTAAAGTGCTACTTAATGTTGTTTGGATTTGCAGTCAGCCAAAACTTTGGTGACTAGTTAGTCATAAAGTCACTGATGACCATTAATGTTTTCAGGGTATGCTACAACAACATCACTAACTTTCCTCAAAGACAAGAGTCAGGATGCTACAGTGAGGTAGAAATCACCATAATCAGTCAGAAACTATTACCTGGAAGAGGTTTTATACTTAAGTCATGTAATGTTTTATGTCAGTATATGTTGTTGTTTGTTAAATTGTTATTTGATTTTACTTTATCACAGGTGAATATCTTAGTTCTCAGTGAGGTCACTACCAAATCTGTCGCTATGAAACTGCGGCGCAAAACAGCCCTGAGAGGTCGACAGCAACAGCGAGAACATGAGAAGGTCTCTGAGAGCATCTCTGTGGTGTTGAGGGACTCTGACTCTAGTCAATCAAACAGTGTTGAAGAAATAAAGAAATCTGTCGCTATGAAACTGCGGCGCAAAACAGCCATGAGAGGTCGACAGCAACAGCGAGAACATGAGACGGTCTCTGAGAGCATCTCTGTGGTGTTGAGGGACTCTGACTCTAGTCAATCAAACAGTGTTGAAGAAATAAAGAAATCTGTCGCTATGAAACTGCGGCACAAAACAGCCCTGAGAGGTCGACAGCAACAGCGAGAACATGAGGTCTCCGAGAGCATCTCTGTGGTGTTAAATGACACCGACTCTAGCCAATCAGACAGTGTTGAAGAAACAAAGAAATCTGTCGGTATGAAACTGCGGTGCAAAACAGCCCCAAGAGGTCGACTGCAACAGCGAGAACATGAGAAGGTCTACGAGAGCATCTCTGTGGTGTTAAATGACACAGACTCTAGCCAATCAAACAGTGTTGAAGAAATAAAAGACTATGTGTCTGTTATTCATGATATGAAGCGTCCGATAAAGAAGAGTAGAGCTGGTGCATCATGCCGATTGAGTAAAGAAGATGAGAGGCCGCTTTCCATTGTGAAACCACAATATGGAGCCGTTCAGAAGATCGCCCTGGCTCCAGGTGCAATGGCTGAGGACACTCTAAGAAAGCTAAGGTTGATGGCTAACACCTCTGACTCTGAGCTGAGGCCGAGAAGCTCTGCTGAATCTCGAGAAGAGTCTGTATTGGACGAATCCAGTACTGATCTCATGGTGGAATCGGGTCCCAGCTCGCCCTGTCATCCTGTGGATACCATAAGATGCAAAGAATGCGAGAGTCTTTTCGCCAAGATGAGAAGACAACCGACTCCAAAAGAGAAAAGCAGAGATAGGAGTAAGCATTTCAGATGTGTTGAGATTAAAGGGATAGTTCACCCAAAAATGATTTTTTTTCATCATTTGCTCACCCTCAAGTTGTTCCAAACCTATATGAGTTTCTTCCATTTTGAAGAATGTTGGTAATCACCCAATGACTTCCATAGTAAAAATAAAATACTATGGAAGTCAATGGCTACAGTCAACTGTCTGGCTACCAACATTCAGATGAAAGAAACTCATACAGGTTTGGAACAACTTGAGGGTGAGTAAATAATGACAGAATTTTCATTTTTGGATAAAGTGCCTGTTATCGTGTTACAAAAAATGTTTTTTCTTTGTGTATTAGATCCAGCGTCTTTATCTTGTGATGAGTGGATTCTGCTTAAGAAGTGGCACCCTCAGAGACCCCGTCATCGGGAGAAGGGGTATGTTATGTTTTAAATGAACATCACACTGATATAAAAAATACTTTTTCAACAACGACTATGAGATTTTAACATCTAAAAGACTCAACAAGCAGACAGCGAAAGGCTATTTACATTACAAAGAGTGGTCAAGAAATGTCTCAAGTCATTCAGTCTCTTAAAAGGCAAGATTGTTAAAGTTTCCCTTGCAAATCAAACAAACAGAAGGCAAAGTCTAAAGACCAGAGGCCTGTTGCATGAAGCTATTTGAACAGGGTTAGATCAGGTTCAACAGGCTCACAACACTTGATATAAACATTCTCTACCAACTCAGTTTTAATCTAGGGTTTGCAATTAACTTTGAAGGCAAACAGCCAATCACACCAAACATGGAGATTTCCAGTTTGATTTTCTTCTTGCGAGAGAGCCGGCACAATTCACTACTCTGCAGAAGTTTGGGAAGGCAGCTGAAGGAAGAGATCAGACTATATCAGTGCAAGTGTATCAAACAAATAGGCCTTATAGTTTTACAAAAGAATACATGTAAGCTTAATCTGTTTAAAAGCTTATATTTTAAAAGCTTGCATTTATACATATTTATATTAATTTAAAAGCAGTTTAATATTAATTGTAAATTATTGTAATAAGTATATGCATATATGAATGATACATTATTACAATTCATATAATATAAATAAATAAGTAATTGGCAGAAAAAGATCTAAATTAAATTGTTTTACTCTAAACTGCTTTAATTTGGAGCAGACACAGGGGGAGTGGCTTTATTGCATAGATACATGCCACTTTACTCGCAGCTGATTGGTCCAGTTTTGGTCTGCGATCTCTAACCCAGAATAAAACGGAGCAGGTTAACCGTGTAGCGTAATCTACCATGCCGATGAAGCCTGCTAATAACCAATCCACCTTCTTGAGCCCGAAAAAACTGAGTTTGCTCAAACTAATCGCAAACTTACCTGGGTAGCAACTGAAACCGGCTTTACGCAACAGGCCACATGTGCTCCCAGCAGGCCACAGTCCAGTAGACACACCCAGGCCTTAAAGCTTCTCCTGTTCTGCAGACCGTGCACATCTCAAGAAAGCAAAGACTTAACACAATTACAGTGCTATGCATAAGTTTAGACACCCATGCTAAAGTTGACTAAAAAGAGGAATAAAAAATCATCTTTTGGAAATTGAACTTAATGCCTTGATTTAAAAAATTAGGAAAAATCCAACCTTTAAGGACACCAATTTTCTTTGTGAATGAATAATGTATCGTAAATAAATGTTCTTCCTTAAAATACAGGGTGCATAAGTTTGGACACCCCTATGTTAAATTCCCATAGAGGCAGGCAGATTTTTATTTTTAAGTTTTTTTATTTTATTTATTTTTTAGGATACTATGCATCCTGATAAAGTTCCCTTGGCCTTTGGAATTAAAATAGCCCCACATCATCACATAGCCTTCACCATACCTAGAGATTGGCATGGGGTACTTTCCATAAGATCATCTCTCAATGCAAATCAAACTAGCTATTAGGCTAACTGAAATAAAACCATGCCAATCTCTAGGTATGGTGAAGGCTATGTGATGATGTGGGGCTATTTTAATTCCAAAGGCCAAGGGAACTTTATCAGGATGCATAGTATCCTAAAAAAATAATAAAAAAAAATACTTAAAAATAAAAATCTGCCTGCCTCTATGGGAATTTAACATAGGGGTGTCCAAACTTATGCACCCTGTATTTTAAGGAAGAACATTTATTTATTTACGATACATTATTCATTCACAAAGAAAATTGGTGTCCTTAAAGGTTGGATTTTTACAAATTTTTTAAATCAAGGCATTAAGTTCAATTTCCAAAAGATGATTTTTTATTCCTCTTTTTAGTCAACTTTAGCATGGGTGTCTAAACTTATGCATAGCACTGTAACTTTCAAATAAGGCAAAAAATGGCTCCTGCATACTGCATAGACTGCCAGGTTTTACTAAAAGGCCACTTTGCAAGTGGTGAATTATCCCTTTAATAATCCCGTTACTTAGGTTTAATGTGAATTGTGTGAATGTTGATCTTCAGATTATTGTGGAAAAGCCTGAGTCACATCAGGAAGCTGTCAGCACAAGCCTCAGATTCTGCATTCTTCAACAGAACTCAAGTGAACTGCTCCAGACCTCATGTGTTTCAGCGGAGGTGAGTCAATATGAGTCATTTATTATCAGAATCACTGAAACTCAAGCTGCCCCTGATCTTGAGCTGAGATCTCATTGTGTTCCACCTCAGCAATGTTGGGCTTGCAACCTATTTCCCATTTATTATGGGTTTTTCCTAACCCAGCCCACTTATTGTAATATAATATTTATAATATGTGACCCTGGATCACAAAACCAGTCACAAGTAGTACGGGTATATTGTATGGGTCAAAATTATCGATTTTTTTTTATGCCAAAAATCATTAGGATATTAAGTAAAGATCATGTTCCATGAAGATATTTTGTAAATTTCCTACCGTAAATATATAAAACCTTTATTTTTGTGAGTGAATGCAGCACAGTTGCGAACATAAATGGACAACTTTAAAGGCGATTTTCTCAATGTTTCGATTTTTTTGCACCGTAAGATTCCAGATTATTAAATAATTGTATCTCAACCAAATATTGTCCTATCCTAACAAACCATACACCAGTGGAAAGCTTATTTTTTCAGCTTTCGTGTGATGTATAAATCTCAATTTAAAAAAACTGACACATGTGACTGGTTTTGTGGTCCAATATGATTTTTGATTATTTTTAGTAGTATTATTTAGAATTTTCCAATTAAATTAAATGTATTTTTTGAATAAATTAATACAGTATATACTAGGGGTGGAACGGTACACAGAAGTCACGGTTCGGTTCATACCTCGGTTCAGACATCACGGTTCGGTACAATGGAGGGAAAAGCAAAACAAAAATGCAGAAGGCTTGTGCATGTCTCAGGCTGTACCACCAAAGGAAAATAAATTACTTAAGCCTTGTATTTTTTAAATAAGTTTTATTAATAAAGTAAAGGCATAGAACCAGTTTATTTGTAGTGCACTGACAATAAAGACAAAAACACCTTGAGATATATTTGGTAATTGTACCTGAATGAATTGAAAATTAATTTGCTACATTTCCTGTATAAACAAAATGACGTTGTATGTTCTTGTTTCCACTGTTCGATCGCGCCCGCGCCTCACACACACACGCACACACAAATATAAGTTTGATCGACTTTTCGATCGCGCCTGCGCCTCTAACAGTAGATCTGCATTACGTTAATTGGCACGCGAGTTTTATTTATTTTTATACCGTGTACTCTACGTGTAAATGTATTCACCGAACCGTGACGCCCGTACCGTTTCTGTTCAATACGAATACATGTACCGTTCCACCCCTAGTATATACACTACCGTTCAAAAGTTTGGGGTAGGTACCTTTTTTCTTTGAAAGAAGTCTTTTATGCTCACCAAGACTGCATTTATTTGTTACATTTATACAGGAAAAACAGTAATATTGTGAAATATTATATTAAAATAGAAAAAATACTAAAATGTGATTTATTCCTGTAATAGCAAAGCTCAAAGTCATTACTCCAGTCTTCAGTGTCTCATGATCCATCTGGAATCATTCTAATTAGCCAATGTGATAAACAAGTGAACCTGTATGCATATTAAAAGTGCACATAATGCAAACTCAATTCATCTCCCAACTTATGTAAGCACATTGTAACTTACAATAGCAACATTCAAAGAAAGATGTAAATTCCAAAATTAAAGTAATTTTGTGTGCATATGTTCAGGAGTCTGCGTCGCTGCAAGTATTCGACCTGCATTCAGACTGACCCGTCCATCACCAAAGCAAAGCCACGTCATCGTAAGAGGCCTCGAGCTGTGGTCTGGCCACCCGTTGGAGGGTGGAAATCTTCGGTGAAGAGAAAGACTTCCATAAATGACACATTATCTCAGCAGCTTTATCCACCCGACCTCAGTGTCAGCGTGACACAGGACGACAAACTGATTGTAGATGACCAGATCTCAAGATTAAATGCAGATCACAAGCAGAACTCAGATGCCCCCAGCAAACAGAGGAGGACTTTTGTCCAGGGCAAATCGAACAAGCAAGAAGCGTCTGATGGCATAGACGGCACACGGCGGGTGCTGAAGTTTGATGACACGCCTGAAACTGTTGCTGTGGAAACCGCGGAACAAAGGAAAAGCCCTCGGCAGCAGCAGAAACGTGGAGAGATTCGTGAAGCCCAGAATGGTTTCCAGCATGAGCAGCAGAAAGAGTTGTTTGAGAATTCGGAAGGGTTCAGGACGCCCACAGATCTCTTCAGCGTGAAGCCCAAGATTAAACTGGGGAACCAGAAGACAGTCTCTGCCTCTGGTGATACAAAACCTGCCGTACGGAAGCCAAACTTCAAGTCCATGTTAGCCACAATGGTGAAAAATCAGAACCAGATTATTAAAGAGTCCTGCAAATGAGTGTCTAGGGGAGATTAGTTCTGGTAGTTGTTTTGTAAAATTGAAGACTTGCATTGCTGCTATCAAGTTCAATTTCTTCTGTTACTTGTTTAAATTATTAGATGCTAATATTTATTTTATTGTTCCTTTATTTGTGTTCTAGCATTGGCATATGCACGAGTAAATAAATCTCGCGTTAACACATCTGTGCGTCTGATGTTAATTCCACAGTGCAGTCGCTGTAATAACCACAGAGCGGAGCTGTTTCCAAGCAAACTTGCATTTCTTTTTTTTTGGTGTCATTTTAGGTTCTGGAACCAATTTAATTGTAATTGTTTAATTTGATGTTTTGACATCTAACATGTTTGCGCAAAAATGCAGGATTTCCTATTTCTCTTTTTTTTTGTGAATCAACCAAAACGCAGTAGTTTTAAATGGATACATATCTATACATATACATATATATATACATATGCATATATCCATCCTTCAGACCCAGCAATTTAGTTTTGTTTTCTGTATTGGATTCATTTGAATTGTTAATATATGTGTAATGGTAAATTATACACATATGTAATTGAATGTAAATATAGATAGAAGGTATAGGCTTTGTCAAAGGTTAAATTATACTAATGTGTGTTTTTAATAGCTGTTGAATAAAACAAAACAGCACAAAATGTTTTTTTAATTATTGTAATTAACTTAGCCTATATAGTGTGACAACATGATCCAGTAGCACACTATGTGGAGTAAGGTAAACGTACGCTCATTTTTATTCTGGGTTAAATGTTTAATAGCTTTTTATTACCAAGACTATCAGGTATTTGTCTATACAGAAACTGATTATCAAAACTAAAGCCACCCTGAAAAATATTCACTGAAATTTAAACTACCCCAGTCTCCCCAATATATATATATATATATATATATATATATATATATATATATATATATATACATACTGTATATATAAAATCTTAATATAATTTTTTTTTTTTTTTTTTTTTTTTTTTGCAGTGCCATAACGGAAAATGAGCCGAAATGCTTCTGAATAGCACTTTTATCACAAAAATATAATCTCTGCCCACAAGGCAAATCTTCTGCTGTTATATGAACCAACAAAGTACTTCTTAACACTGACTTTACACTTAGTGGTTTTAAATGGGGTTACACACATAAAAAAGCTTGCAACTATGATGTGTGCCGTTATTGGTGCTGATGTTGAGGGGTTGGGCTCAGTGACTCCACTGTCACAACCCAAAAGCGCACTGATCCATCACACAACAGCAGTTTAGGAAGAGCGAGCGGGCAAGAATGCAGCAAACCCGGACTTTTACCCAGGGGACTGCTTAGAGAGCAGTTTTATTATTTGTTTTCCTTTTGGATGGACAATCACATCCACACATAATCGTGTTAGGATATGTGAGTGTTGCAGAGGAAAGGCATGCAGCCAGATGAGCAGAGCTAAGAGGATTTAAAGCTGCTGGACATAAGCCACGCTGAGTAAAGAAGAAGATTATATTGTTTTAATCAAAAGCAAAAAAAGTTTTTATTGCGGGTCACTTTGAGTTTGGACTGTCGAGGAGCGATGCTTGTCTTTCATCCTCTCTTTATGCGATCTGTGAACGACACTGTAAGGATGCTCACCGCACAGAGATGTATGGGTCCAACTCTACAGTAGAAGGGTGAGTTATACTAAAACATGAATCATATTAAATATCATTTGCTAACTTTATTTTTCTTTGCACCTATTTCATGTAATAAAATGACAAGAAAGAATAACCACAAGCATCTTCTCAAAATAACTGCTTGTTCATTAATATTGCTCAGTAGTTATTTCCTGCGGTGTCATCATTTAAATCTAATTTAAACAACATTGTAATTCTATTAAACATGTTTTATGACCTCATTTTATTTGAGAGACTACATGGTGAGTTTGTAAGTTTTAGAATTTTTTTTCACACCACGGGATCTGCAAAAAAGTTATAAGGCGATTAAAATGGTTATACTTCAACCAGTAAACTTGACTATAATGTGTGCTTTCTTTTATGCATTCATATTCATTTTAACCTGTTATTTGTTAATGACATGCTAAAATAATTACACCGTTACGTGATGTAGTGTAAAGTTTGACCATTTCTTGTTATCAGTTGTTTGTTCTCAACACAGATTTCCTTGTATCTTTAAGCATGATGGTTTTTTTTGTGTTTTTAGGCACAGTGACTCAAGACCCTGCCACGAGTGGATCTGATCTTTATTAACCCAGATCTGGACTCATAAAATACATGAAGATGTGCCAGTGTTACTCTGCCCTGCTTATGCTCTGCTTACACATGGTATGAGTTTTATTTCAATTATTTTAATTAAAGCAAACATTTGCAGATTTTGTTTTGCCAAAGTTAATGAACCATTTGTTCTCTCAGGGTCTACTGGTGAGAGATGGAAAAATACATTGTGTATTATTATCATTATTATTATCACTGCAACTTTTATCTCTATAACTATCACTATTTTTTTGGAAGTACTTTTATTTTGAGAAAACAGGTAGGTATGATTTTAAAAATTAATAAATGTAAATAATTTATTTTTTAAATTATTGTATAGTTTTATTGGAAAGAGTCAGAACAGTTTGGATAATCCAAATATGCCTTTAAAATATGCAAACAATATGATGTTCAAATAATCCAGTTTCCGCAGGGCCCTTTATCCATAAGTTTTATTTATTTCTCAAAGGAGAACAAAATGTGTGTGTAAATGTTTTTTTTTTTTTTTTTTCAAAGATTAATTTGAATTCACAAAGCCTATTCAGAGTTTAATTTAGAAACCAGTTTAAGCCAGTTTAAGATGAAATGACAACCTGTGTGATGGCTTAGCCTTAAGTCCTCTCTCAAGAGACTTCTCTTTCATTGCCATCACTAAGCCAGATTTTATCAAATTTATTTCTCTTTATTTATTTTCATCTTTGAACTGTGATGGAATGTATTTACTATTTCTAAGTACAAATCTAATCTCTAATTCTAATCAATTAAAAAAAAAAAAAATTGTAAATGAGGTTTTTCTTTCCACAGAGATTTATGATAAATTAACCAGTTAATTTTTTAAACACCTTCCATCTCTTGTCTTTCCTTTTCGGCAGTGAATGTCAGTCGTTTTTTTGTGTTGTTTTGTTGATCATGAATTTGCACTCTATTGAAGTAGACAAACAGAATTTTTTTCATGCACAGAAGCTATTTCTCATTCACCATCATGGGTTTGAATTTTGAGGTGTATAGAACAGATTATCTGTGTCTCCTAAATATCTTCCCGCTTTGGTTCTTTATCTCTGAACATGAAAGAGAAATGCTGGAGAAAGCTGAATATATACTTGGGGAGATAAACAGCCTTTTGGGACATATATACACTTTCATTCTATCAAATTATGCTTTTGAAAGTATGTGTGAGAGAGTCTTTTGAGCTTTGCTGAAAGATAGAGAGATAGAGAGAAGGAGATTTACCTGATCTTCCTCCTTTGGTCTTTTCTGTGCAGTTTTCTGTTCATTCATATTTCACCGTACCCACAGTGCAAAAAAAGTAAACACTGATTGGCTGTATTACTAATATGAAACTAGAGACTAAAAGAGCTAGCAGGAGTCATGGTTGTTTTTTAAGAACCAGTTGTGCTGGGTGTGTGAGGGAGTTTATTATGTCAGTAGTAAACGAGCATTGCAGTGAACAGTTTCATTCTCTGAAGATGTTACATCCTGTTTGCATCATTTAAACAAGGCAGATGCAGCTTTCAGTTTCTCATCCTTTATGTACCGATGCATCTTTATGTACTAGCTGTAATTTTATTCATGTTATACTAGATATTCACATATAGTTTTGCATCCGAGGAGTGAATGTGGACATGCACATCAGTTTATGGTATTTTAGGAACTCTTAAAATTCAATAACCTAATGTTCACTGAACCTAAATAGAATTTTCTTTTTGCTTACATGCAACTTGAAATCTAAATTTCGTTCTTAATACACATTTCTGGTCTGGATATTCGAGGCACCCTAAAAAGCTTTTTTGATCCCCAATCCTCCACCAGATTTCCTAGAGCATTTTTCTGTTTTGACATAATGGTCCCTTAAATATATTTTCTTTTTTATAGTGTGGGTATGAAATGATCACTTTTCGTGTAAAGATGCGTGAGACATTATTCGGGGTTCCTCAGATTGATACACTGGCAGAACCCTCTGGAGAACCTCGTCACCCTTTCGAAAAGGGCAATTTCAAAATGGAAACCAGTTCCTGCAAGAACTCTAAACACTATCATTAGTACCTCCAGCAATCCCATCATAAGGGGAAATTCCTAGGATATTGGAAGCACCTTCAAAAGGTTTCCTAGCAGTTCTCCAAAGGGTTCCACTAGCAAACTAAGAAATCCCAAATGGTGCCTGAAATGCCAATTCATTCTCACAGAAAATAGGTCACTTTATGGAAATAGAGTGGGTTGTGAATGTCATTTCATATATGCTTTAAGATAAACCACTGGTTTGAATTGGAATCTTTATTTTTCTCAATATACATACATATCTACAACCTTTATGGTTAACAGTCCTCTTCCTGGTTTTGTCTTTGAAGGTGACATGTGGCACGGAGCTCAGTCCTCTGGGTTGGGGAGAGAGTGATAAGGAGGAAAGTGTCTCTTCTTACGGCTCTCGTTCGGGGATTCTCAAATCCCTGCGGCTTTTCTCCCACACATCCCAATCTAACAGCCAGAGCCGTGAAGCTGCTCCGGACCCTGGGGCGCTGGATCTTTGGGCTTGGTTATCCAACCACACTGATACCGAAGGAACCCTCTCGAGGGCCAAACGTCGTCCCTATGTGAAAACAGGCAAGTTTAAGAAAATGTTTGGTTGGGGCGACTTCCATTCAAACATCAAAACGGTCAAGCTCAACCTTCTCATTACTGGGAAGATTGTTGACCATGGCAACGGAACCTTCAGCGTATATTTCCGCCACAATTCCACCGGCCTGGGTAACGTGTCCGTCAGCCTGGTCCCGCCCTCCAAGGCTGTCGATTTTGAGATCACTCAACAGGAAACCATAGAGGTACCTAAAGACAATAAGGCCTTCAATTGTCGAGTGGAATACGAGAAGACGGACCGCAGCAAGAGGACGTCTGTTTGCAGCGACTTCCCGAACAGGGTGTGCCTCCAGGAGCAGACCCAAAGCCATGTTTCCTGGCTTTGCTCCAAGCCCTTCAAGGTCATCTGCATCTACATTGACTTCTTCAGTGCAGACTACAAGCTAGTACAGAAGGTCTGCCCAGACTACAACTACCACAGTGACACTCCCTATACCTCTGTTGGATAGCACAGCCTAGATTGGATGTTTTGAGGTAACTGAGGTGTCATCTAAGTATTACAGCCTCTCTAACCTGTAGTTTCCTTGTCCTGTTCCACAAAGAACCGGATAAATGGAAGCAAGGTCAGATGAGGAACCACTCTTTCTATTCCACCTGTCCTTGATGACAGGAATAGTTCACCCAAAACAGAAATTATTTCTGCCAACATTTTCACAATTTATTTTTCTGTTCCACAGAAGAAAGTCAGTCAAACAGGTTGAGAACAAAATGAGGGTAAATTATGATAAAGTTTTCTTTTTTGGGTGAACTAACCCAAGCTTAACCCAGGCGTAAGACCTGATTTCCTGAAGGCTGATTTGTGTGCTTTACACTTAAGCTTGGACAAGACCAACACATCTACGGTTTCCACAGTGACCCCTAACCCTTTATCAGTGGCTGTTGTGACGTCATAAGTGTGAAGTTTTAAAAGATACAAAAATGTCCCAATCAACACAAGCTGGGATTCAAGAACAAAACAAAAAATATAAAACATCTTGTGTTGCCATTTGTGATGCCTTCCTTTTCATGCCAACATGTTTTTGTGCTCACAGAAAGTCAATAACTAAGATTAATGTTGAAGCCATGTGTTCCACTGTATCCTCAGTTCTTTTGTATTTTGTTTCATTATTAAAGAAAAGACGAGATTTGAGTTTCCAGAACTCTCCCTTGTGTATTTTCCTTATTGACTCCAAGGGCCTCATTTATAAAACGTGTGTACGCACAGATTTGAGCAAAGTCTGCGTACGCTAAAATCCAAGGCAACGTTCATATTTATAAAAACGGTCTTTAACGTGGAAAAGTGCTTAGTCTGGGTCTAAGCAGACGTATGCACTTTCCCTTGTGGCAGAGTCAAAGTACTGCAGGTATTTGGAAATCTAACGCAAATTTTACTGCTCACCATTCTCAAGTAAACGAGTTGGACGTTGACTGGTGCTTGTATTTTTATGTTAATGACATTAATTGGGATCTGCGAATTATAAATTTCACATCTGGAAGAGAGGCGTACGCACATTTTTTTGTACGTATGTTCAATTTCTGAACCTAATGAACCCCCAAGACTGTCGGCAGATATTCGGTTGGACAGAAATCCTTGCACAGATGCTGTGAACAAAGAAAAATTGTGGTTGTCAAACAAAGCATTGGAAGTCAAATCTGTACTACATTTTCTACAAAATCTTTTTAAAAGCTTTAGCATCCCTCCTGTGCTACCAGAGGAGAATCTCAATACGAAACAGCCACTTCGACAGAGTAATGTCTTTAAATTCTGCCATTTGAAAAAAAAGATGACTTTCACATCAGCAGAAAAACATTTCATTTGCAAAGGTCTGATCATTTATGCAGACTCTAATCTGAAAAAATATACGCAACGTCAGTGTGAGTTTTTGTAATCGCATGGCCTGATGAACAGGGTCTTTCAGGATTTGAGGCACGCTGGCTTTGATCTCAGCTTAAGTTGTCTCCAGATGTTTAGACTAAAAGAAGGGAAGAGTTCATTCAAATGACTTTTGAAGCCACAGACCAAAGAGAATATGGACTGTTTACAACATGTTAAAGAAAATACAGCTCTACAGTGTTTGATAGGTGGGTTTCAAAGTTACAGATTTTCTCTAATCTATAATTATTTTACAAATACTACAATTGGAACAAACTCCTAAAATAATTGGTCATTTTTTAAATATGATCATCTGACGTATTACAGCTTAGTCCTCCATTTGCATTATATCTCATTCGTCCCTTTCAATTCTAATGGACAAAAAATAAAAAAATGAAAAGAGGGACCCAGCCTGAGGTTTTACATGGTTAACAAATTAATTTCAATAGCATCATGTGATTGACTGGTAAAAAGAAAACATGCCAAAAAATGTAAAAAAAAAAAAAATTAAAGTATAAATAAATTAAAGAGTGAATAATATCTAAAGTTATCTGAGAGACATATTTGAAATGTCTTTCATATTCACAAGTTTTTCATGCAGGGCAGATTAATTCACCCAAAAAAAAAAAAAAAAATCTTTTGCTGAACAATATATTAAAAATGAATTATTAAAACGCACAATTAAAATTTTAAAGTCAACATGATTCTTTAGTTATTTGCCTTTTTTTTAATTATGGGTAATGAAAACAGATCTCTACTTGACCGGTTGATAGAATAATATGAATAAGGAGCAGGAGAGGAAAATTATTCAAAATAAGACCATGGACATGAATTGAGAAATTAGCTCAATTCAGAATTAATGTTGACTTTCAAAACTGCGCTTTGTAAAAAAAATATATATATATATATATACACATTGGATCTGTTTTTTCTCCATTTTATTTCCAAAGCAATAAATCAAAGTTAATTTGAACCACAATACACTTTTTCCAACACAAAGAACTCTCCTGATCCATAGAGTACGTTAAACCATGGAAAAAAAACTTCAACTAAAGTCAGAACTAACTGTGCGAAAAAGGGAAAACAATTTCTGTAAACAGCACGGTAAACAAATTTTCATATTTACCAATAGTTTAGGTTGGTGCAAAATATCGACATCTTTAGCCGTTTTCATGTAATACTCAATGTGAATTGCATCACATTTCACCAAGTATTCTACAGCACGACCTCAGTTAATACTTACGCCAATTTGAATGATGATAAACATACAATGCGACATTCTGCCAGCAATATAGGAAACATCACTTAAAAAGTGTCAGTGGAGACGATCTTTGCACTTGATGCGTGTGCATGGGTATGCGTTTAGTGAGTGTATACTTGTTTTTTTGAAACGTCAGACCATGAGTTCATAAGAAGGGCTAACCCAACCCCCCCAAGAACATGTAACATACAAGGTCCTAAACACCACCATGTTAAAACTACTGCATTATGTGGGAGCTAGTGCAATTCAGACAGGTCTGGGATCAGTCGCAGCAGGCACGTAGCTACACATAGAGACACAAAGGAGTGGAGGGGCGGATCCTTTAAGGCCATTTCTCAAATGACGCCCAAATTGAACAGCATGGCGAAGTCCATTTTCTTCTTGAGCACTGCGGTTTGAACTAGCTCCTCCATCGTGTCTCTAGTAAGGGTGACGGGCGAGTGAAGAGGGGGGCAAAAAGGAGGAGGGAAGTAGGGCTCGGTGGGGTAGTTCCGCCTCTTCATGCGTTTTGTTCTAAGCAGTCTGAGGGCAAAGGTCAGGACTGTTTTAGCCGTTTCCTTGGCAGACCAAAAGGGGTGCACTGGGCTGATGCGAGAGCGCGGAACGCCTCGGCCACTAAATGAGGATGGGACTGAATCATCGCTTTCCAACCTGCAGTCTCCATTATGTCTGCAGCATGACTGCAAAAGAGCAAAAACAAAAACATTCATCATACACTGATGAAATGAGTCAAAATAATCTGGGATTTTTATTAATTCAGTGAAATCATGCTAATTAAAAGGAATGTTCTGGGTTCAAAACAAGTTAAGCTCTATCCACAGCATCTGTGGCATGCGCACATCTACAGTACAGTAATGGTGCAAAATGATCAGAAGAATATGAATACATTAAAAACAATATGTATAGTTACATCATATAAAAGTTTTTTTTTCATTTTTTTAAGGACATTAATACTTTTTTTTTTGGTGGCAAGGATGCATTAAATAAATAAAAAGTGACGGCAAAGACACTAAGTGTTTCAGAAGATTTCATTTTGTTCCTTTAACTTTCTATTCAAAGAATCCTGAATTTTTGTCCTGAAATTAATCAGCACAGCACAGTTTAACACAGTTTTTTTTTTTTAAATCAGCATATTAAAATGATTTCTAAAGGATTGTGTGACACTGAAGACTACGGAAGAGGATTAGGGCCAAGTAATAATAAAAAAATAAAACCATCTCGAGATTAAAGTCGTTATAATGCGAAATTAAACTCATTAAATATCGAGAATAAAGTCGTGTTTCGAGAAAAAACTCGTTAAATTTTGAGAAAAGTCTAAATACAATCTTGAGAATAAACTCATTACATTTCAAGAATAAAGTTGTTGTGTTTCGAGAAAAAACTCGTTAAATTTCGAGAAAAAAACTCGAAATACAATCTTGAGAATAAGCTCATTAAATATCGAGAATAAAGTCGTTGTATTTCGAGAAAAAACTCGTAAAATTTTGAGAAAAAAGTCGAAATACAATCTTGAGAATAAACTCATTACATTTCAAGAATAAAGTCGTTGTGTTTCGAGAAAAAAATCATTAAATTGAGAAAAAAAAACCTTGAAATACAATCTTGAGAATAAACTCATTAAATATCGAGAATAAAGTCGTTGTGTTTCGAGAAAAAAAGTCGAAATGAAATGTAGAGAATAACGCATTCGATCAGTGTTCATTGCATAGCCTACTGATAGACATGGCAGAGTTATATTGACATGGCAGAGTTATATTGCCATGGCAAGCTATATTTTAGACTTTCGCCTACGCGCGATTCATCGAGGTTTCGTGGTTTCCCAGGATACCATAAGACTCATTATTAAACTTGTTGATCCTCAAGGTGTGGAATTTCGACGAAGGAGACGCTTGAGAAGACGCCAGTACACTTGCGCTGGCCCAAATGCACTCTGGCATATGGACATCTATGATAAATTAAAACCGTACGGCATTGTCATTAATGGCTGTATAGATGGTTACAGTCGTTACATTGAGTTTAATAATGCGTCTTATGGTATCCTGGGAAACCACGAAACCTCGATGAATCGTGCTAGGTGATGCCAGCGATAACCTTGCATTTGTCCATGGTTGTCATTTCATGTTGGACAAAAGCGAGTACATCACACAAATTGGACTGATTTTTTCTTCTAAAAAGACCTAGCAGCTTGCAAATTCTCTTTAAAGTTCGTATGCTAATTAGTATTCTGTCATAATTAGCTAAAGTTGATAGTATTTCTTTGTTACTGAAAGAAAGTCTAAAATATAGCTTGACTAAGTGATCCAACTCTGCCATGTCCTCTATGCAATGAACACTGATCAAATGCGTTTTTCTCAACATTTCATTTCGACTTTTTTTCTCGAAACACAACGACTTTATTCTCGAAATGTAATGAGTTTATTCTCAAGATTGTATTTCGACTTTTTTTCTCGAAATTTAACGAGTTTAATCTCGCATTATAGTTACTTTAATCTCGAGATGGTTTTATTTTTTTATTATTGCTTGGCCCTAATCCTCTTCCGGAGAAGACTGGAGTAATGATGCTTGAAATTCAGATCTGCATCACAGGAATAAATTCTATTTTAAAAATACAAAAGTTATTTTAAAATTGTTTTAATGTATTTTTTTTTTTTTTCAAAAGAAATGACGAGAGACTTTTTTCAAAAACATTAAAAATCTTACTGACACCAATCTTTTGAACAGTTGTGTCAAATAAATCAATGCATACCTGAAAATAAAACATCAAATGTTTTTCATTAAACTATTTCTTTTGGGGGGAAATGCTGAATTCACTGTAATAGACTAGCTCCCTATGGCTTACTGCTTTAGTATTTATTATTTAAGCTGTAATGTTGTCTGAGTGGTGAGATTACTGTTACAAGCGGTTGCACTTCTGGTTATGGGTTACCAAAGTTATTCCTGTGGGTATTTTCCATGGTAATAAAAAAAGTATGCCACAGATGCTGTTGACAGCGCTTCGATATCACTGAACCCAGATTATTCCTTTCAAAAGTGCAATACAATAAGAGTTGTCATGCGTTTTTGTGCAAGGTAACTAAAGAAAAAGGTTGTGAATCATTTGGTTTTTACAGGTATCTTAAATCACATTAAAATGCAAATCCTGCTGTATACAGATGTGTTGGGTGCTTTATATTTGCAAAGGACTCTGGGAGATGGTAACGTGTCGGCACACATACTTGCTATTCCAGTTCTTCCCATCTTTACAGCCCAGCTGTCTAAGAACACTGCATCTAAAGAAAAAGCACAGAACAGAATTCACACAGAGCTCCCAGAATGCACTGCAGCTACGGCTGTCACCATTAAGAAAAAAATAAAAATAGGATTTACTGTCATACAAATAATTGCAGTTGATGTAGGCCTAGCTGTCAGCTTTGCTTTTAATCAGTCATTTATTCAAAGTGAAATTGGGACCACATAATGAAATGTATGATTTCTCTGAAGGCTTCTTTTAAGGAAGATATATTAATATAAATAACAAGCCAAATATTATTTTTGAAGGAATATAATAATAATATTTTTATTATTGTTATTTATCATCATTAATTTTATTTAAAATATTTAAAGTGTTAAATATTTTTTTGGTCCATTTTAGATACTCCACTGCCCTTCAAACTTTTTTAAGCCCTTCAACATTGATGAGGATTATTTTTTCCAACTATTAAATTTCCGCTCTAAATTCTCCCATCATGCATCATTTTAAAGGTCCCGTTCTATGCCCCTTTTCACAAGATGTAAAATAAGTCTCTGATGTCCCCAGAGTGTGTATGTGAAGTTTGAGCTCAAAATACCCAACAGATCATTTTTTACAGCATGTTTAAATTGACATTTTTTGGGGCTCAGAAAAACGAGCCGTTTCAGTGTGTCCCCTTTAAATGCAAATGAGGTGCTGCTGGACGACACAGGGGGCGGAGCTTCATGAGCTCGTGCTCAGTCTGTCAGGAAAAATTCATCTCACGGAATGATGATAATATCAGAAACTCTCAGTAACGGCGTTCATTTCGAGTCGGACAATAATGCCTACAGAGTCAGATGAAACAGGTATGGTTTAGTAGTTTAATTACGGTTATTATAACGTATTTGTCATCTGCTTGTAGGCTATGTATCCATTATTTATTAATAGCCTACAAGTCTGCTGTCTGAATGATGATCAAACATGTACTGATGAGTTTAATAAAGTTTATTGTACATCACACAAAAGATGAAGCGTCAGTTTTACTTCAGAAAATCACCGTAAGAGCTGAGTAAACACAGTAGCCTAAGTTATAAGAAGTGCGCAAGCAGCCAGTAGAGTTGAGGGAGCATTCCTGTGGGCGGAGGTTAGTCAAGAAACGGTTCTGGTGATGTCACTAATGCAGGATGTAGAGGGGTGTAGTCCAATCGAGCCGTTTTTTGTAGTCAACTTCTGTTAAATAAAATATCTCGCTTGGCATTGAACTTTGAGCTTTATAATTTTACATATATTATTTATGCTCTAACAGCCACATTACACACTAACTAAAGTTTGAAACATGGAATCGCATGCAACGGGACCTTTAAGACAGCCAAATTAAACTTGAGAGCCATTAAATGTGCAAATATTTGCAAAGTAAATACAGTAAAGTTTAAGTGTTCAGTAAACATGAATAGTCAAGTGTACAAAGGATTGTTTTAAGATTAAATGATTATGAACTGAGTGTTTGTACTTGCCTATTAATGAAGTCTATGGCTTGTGCTTTCAGCTGCTCTGCGCTGTGCAGGTCAGCCAGAATGAGGATGTCGGCTACATTCTCTACAGAGAGACTGTTACAGAGAGCCTCCTCACATAATACCTTTAATCTTTCCAAAGCATACTAAAGAGAAAGAGAAACAGACAGGAGGTAGCAGATAGCATGAACACAAAACAAAAGTGCCTGTCCTTCAGAGCAGAAAGCACCTTACCTTGTCTGCAGCAGCTAACAGGTTGTCGGCCATTTTCTCCAGGTTAGGAGCTTTACCAGTGTAAATAAATACCATCATTTCCCTAAATACATCCGGTTCCACATCACTGATGTCCACGCGGTTCTGCAATAGGGTTGAAAAAGAAAAATTAACTAAATTACTAATTTACTAAAGACTATTTTACTTAATTTACTAATGAACAAAAAATTTAGTTTAAAATCTAAAATAAGTTTAAAATTTTATTAAATATTATATACAGTTGTAATCAAATGATTTAACCCAAGCTTTAAACTTTTGTACTTTAAACAAAAGTAATTGAAATAGCTCAACACAACAAATATTTCAAGTGATTTCCTCAAATTGAACTGAAAATGCAACTTTTAATGACAGCCTTCTCCAACTTGTCCTGTTAGAACATCCAATGATACCCAAGCTTCAGCTTCCTCACTGATGGCATGACGTTTTCTCCTAGGATTTCTTGATACTTCAATGAATCCATCTTGCCTTCCAAACACTGCAGGTTTCCAGTGCCAGAGGATGCAAAGTTAACCCTAACCTGCCCCGTCCAGGTGGCGTAACCACTGTTTCTTTAACTTTGAACTTGATATCAAGGGTTCCCACACATTTTCCATTTCAAAATTCCATACTTTTCCAGATTCAAATTTCCAGACCTCCTTCCAAATGATTTTTCAGACCATATTTAAACATATTTAACACTGAAGAACATGTTAAGTAAAAATACAATGAATATGCAATATAGAGAATATATTTAGCAATTGTTTTTCTAGCTGATTAACAAGTTTATGGTCACTAAATTTCTTTTCTGGGGTAAATGTAACATTATATGAGATATTTACAACAGAGGTGCCCATCCTGTTTCTGGAGTTCTACCTACCTGCAGAGTTCAGATCCAACCCTGATCCAACACCTGTGTGTAATTATAAAGTGCTCCTAAAGATTTTAATTAGCTGGTTTAGTTGTGTTTGATCAGGGTTGGAGCTGAAATTGCAGGAAGGTAGATTTCCAGGAGCAGGATTCGGCACCCCTGGTTCACAAACTGTTTTATTGATGTTTTTTTCCATTTGAAACACTGATTGAGTGATTACATGAGACAAAATACAGACTTCAGTAAGTTGTAATTTATCTTTTAAAATTCATTCTAATCTTTTCACATGCTGTAACTAGTAGTAAAGTGGAAGAGATGATCAGATGCCGCTGCATCGCTTGAACTGAGGCACTACAGCGATCTGTCATGCCACATTAAAGAGTGCCAAAACGGTATTTATAGTTTGAATTTCATGTAAAAATTAACAAAACTTTGTTTCACATCAAAAGTAACAAAACTCAAAGCTTTTTGCGATTTATTGGATGGGAGGCGCTACAAAGTTTTGTTTATTCATCAACTGAAAACAGCATTGACTAAAAGATAGATTCTTGGAATTTAAGAAATTATATTCTTATTGAAATTGATATTTTTAACCCAGTCTGTGTAATAATTTTTTTTTTTTTTTTGAATTCTTAATTGTAGAAAACTGAATAGGGGCCAATAGTCTGGAAAAACAAATAATTTCCATACTCTTTTTTTTTTTTATATACTTTTCCAGACCTGGAAATTACACAAAACAAATTATTTTTCCACAAATCTTAGGAACCCTGGATATCTTCTCTTAACATTTTGGACCATTCTTTTGACTTAGCCATACTTCTAACATGCAGTCAAACGAGACACTCAACAAACCTAGCCAGTTCAGATATTTCATGTGTTCTAGCTCAAGCACACCTGGTGCAACTAATGAAGCCCTTGATCAGGTGTGCTTGAGACAACACCTGTTTTACAGATTTGTGCTGTTGTGATTCTTTTCAGGGGGATGATGAATTTTGAGACTGCAGAAGTCATTAAAAGTTGCATACTCAGTTGAATTTGGGGAAACCATTTGAAATATTTGTTGCGTTGAGCCATTTCAATTACTTTTGTTTGATTTGTTCATTGCAAACACCTGAAAGTCTGTAAATGTTGCCAATAAACCTGATTTGCAATGGGGGTTGAATAATTTTGATTACAACTGTATAACAATGGTATAATAAATCAGTATGTAATAGTGATGTACTATTATTGTACAATAGTACAATAAGTACAATAGTATGACTACTATTATTATAAAATGTGGTAAAAATAGTAATTCTAAAGAATAGAGATTATGTGCATCCAAATTTATGACAGGTAGTGAACATATTTTTACTTACTTTTTTACTCTCCTCCATTTTGTGTTCAAACATGGCATTGAATACTGGCGACCTCGCTGTCAAAGGAAACATGAATCATCAGTTTTAAGTGAATTATATGTGGGTTAAGTACTGCCAAATTCATCATGTGCCTCTATCATTTCACTGAACATTCTCTATTGTCTATGCAGCTTGTCTTTTTAGCAAGGCAAAATCTGGGTCTACCCCAAGCGTCTGTCAATGCTGTGTTTGGATGACTAAGCTCACCTGCCAGTATGGATTTGTGCGCTTTGAACTCTTGCCCTCCTACGAACAAGCTGCAGTCTGTGAACCTAGAGCCTTCCCACAGGTTACCCAGGTCATCGGAAAGCTGACACTCCGGAACCTTCAGCATGTTTGTGTTTGACTGGCCAGAGATGTTTACAGAGTCCTGGACCACACTCACCTAAACAAATGAGTCATTGGCTTGAAGCAAGGACATTATTACACCAAAACATTTAGTATACATGAAACGGTGCATGTTACGTTACCTCACAGAACAGAGTGAGCTTGTCATCAGGAAGAAGTCCGTTAGCTTCATCCAGCAAGAAATCTCTCCTGATGAACTTCTTGAAGCCCCAGTCCTTTCCCTGGACGAAGCGGTAGGCTCTTTGGCTTTCTGAAGTGTGAGGAGAAAACAGAAGCAACAAATACAAACAAAAACAATTTAGTTACTCCACATAACCAATCTCAATCCAGAAAACGGGAGCATCCAGAAAACTCTTACCCATGGCTTTAGTTTCTTCTCTTTTGGCGTTCAGTAAAGAAAACTTGAACTTTGCTCTCACTTCACTTTTTGGGCAACTGACAAGCAATAAGTACAGAGAGAGATAATCTTTACTCTCATCATCAAGACCCTTTGGGTTCACTCGCAAACACCTACAGAAAGAAATAGAAAAAGTGTGTTAATTTTTTATATATATGTAAAAAACAATTCAACAGCATGGACAAACATTGCTTCTGAATCTGAACAACCACCTATATTCACATAATTCTGTAATTTGGTAACCAAGGAGCCGTTTACACGACAACGTTTAAAAAAAAACAAGAACAAAAAAACTGAAAACGTATGCGTTTTGGCCGTTCATTTACAAGACAACAGCATTTTGGGACTCTTGAAAATGGGTTTCATGTTCAAGTTTTTGAAAGCGATACCGTTACTGTCTCTGTGTAAACTACAAAAACGCAAATTTGTAAAAACAGTGGCGTCATGTGCATGCGCGTTACGTGTTCAGTCTATAAGCACATAGTTTTTCTTTTCAAAGTGACATCGCCAAATACTGGCCTGGCAGCAGAATACAGCGTTTTTAATCGTTTTCGAGGATCCGTTTGAACGGAGATCGTTTTGACGACGTTGTCGTCTGTACGCAAAAATTAAAAACGTTTCATTTTTTAGCACATTGTTGTGTAAAGGAAGGTAGAGGGACATAGAAGCAGTCACACTGCAGGACTGTACTTCAAAATGTCTGATATTGTCAGAACTTCATCGTAGACTAGGATTCACCATAAAAGCAATTAATCAACTGTCAGTGACAAAATAAATCTTTTGCAATCTCCAAAATTTGTCCCAGCTGGCTCAGAGTAAACCCAACCTAAATCAAAACAGGCCACAGTGGTTTCACAGACAATGATATTTGGAAAGAGAGAAGAATTAAGAGGCCACTTGGGAGCTGTCGACAACATTCAGAACACAATGAAACATACCATTTCATCTTATCGTTAGGGCCTGAGGAGAAGGTCGAGCTCCTCACAACTTCTCCCATCTCCTCCCGACAGAAGCTGAAGTTGTTAATCGTCCACATGTAAGAAAACTTCACGACTTTTACCTGTCGATAAAAATAAAAAACACAAAGGGACATTTAGGAGTCGTGTTCTCAACTCAAAACGGTTCTCTTTCCATTCGCTCAGTCTCTCTCACCTGTGTATAACACCAGCTCTCCGCCACAGGTCCAGAGGTCATTTCCCCTGGGGGAGGGGGGGTGGGAACCCGTGACATGGCCTGCTTTAACCCTTCCACGCCCCTTATTTAGCTCACTGCTCGGCCTACAGACAAAATCAAGACAAAACTGCACAACTGTAGTCAAAACAAGTCAACGAGTCGGTATGATTTCCCAATACGAGAACTGGTTACAATCACAAGACAGCTCTCTCAAATGTCTATAAATAATCACAACTGAGGTAGACTATTAGGTCAAAGTTTATATATAGTGCTTACTAAAATAAAAAGCATTCAATCATAATTTACTTTGTATTCTACTGAGAAACTAGATTTTTGCATTTTCTGAAAAGGATGCTTGCCTATAAAAAAAAACTCCCCACCACATTTACAATTATAAATTTAGCAGACGCTTTTATCCAAAGCGGCTTATAAATGAACAACACAACAGACCACAATGCTAAGGTGTTCAGAGTGATTTCTAGTGTTTCGAGGTGGTTGCTAGAGGGTTCTTGGATATGTGGCTCGTGTCTCTCAAACAATGCAAGTCTATTACATTTTTTGACCATTTTATCATTTGCTAAGAAGAAGTTAGACTTAGAAAAGTCACTACTCGTCATCAAAAGTTTGCCGTCTGCATTTTAGATTTTTAAAAAGTCTCTTATGCTCACCAAGGCTGCAGTTATTTGCAAAAATACAGTAAAAACTGTAATGTTATTAAATATTATTACAATTACAACTACGTTCTATTTTAATCCATTTTAAAACATAATTCATTACTGTGATGCAAAGCTGAATTTTCAGCATCATTACTCCAGTCTTGAAAAAGAACCAATAGTAATAGAAATACCAACAGTAATGGCAAAAACTGAGTAATACAGGAAGTCATTGAGAATGTATAGTCAAATAATACCTTGTGTTCAGAGATCAGCAGGTTGTGTTTCCATGTCATCCCTGGGCTCAAGCTCAGAGACACAGCCGTCTGAGTGATTGGAAACAATGACTAGAAGTGCATACTGACCTCAGCCTCTAAAAAAGCCATCCTAAACACACAGACACAGAATTAACCTCACATGCATCCATGTCATGAGAATCAGCTAAATTGTATAGCGTTTAACTTGAAATGAAAAACAAAAGGACACACAGTACTTCCAGAATACTCAGTACAAAATCAATCGAAAAAAAAATCAATCGTTGCATAATGTTGATTCAAACAGAACTCAACTTGTCCATTAGTTTTCAAAAATCACAGAGAGAGAAAGAAATGCAGGCAATGCCTGCATCCTGAGGGTTAAACCAAAATGTAAAGCTAATATTTTTGTTAAAACTTTTAATTCTTCCATAAAAACATGTATTCTTGTATACATTTAATGGCGGTGAGACTAGTGGCTGCAAGTTTTTAGTCCCCCCTAAGTAAAATCTGTGAATGTTGCCAGAATATGAACAGGTATCAATAAAGATGGGCGATTTCTGGCTGTTTTTCTTCACCAGTCATGGTGAACAGATTATGGCTGGCCTTACATCATCATGACAAAATAACAAATTTGGATATAACTAGTACACAAACAAGGTCAGTAAGCAACAGTATGTATAATATCTTGAGGGCTATAAATACTATGCATTTTATAATTAATTTCCTGGCCCTGTTTACTTCCATTGGAAGTAGTTATGATACATAATCTATAAATATAGTTATTTATAGATTATTTACAGTGGTAATCAGCATTATGTTACAAATGTTGTCAACTGAGCTTAGGCTAACTATTGAATGAAACGTATCAACATGCCAGCTGTACATGACAAATCAGAATTCACCATTCTGTACAATCAAGTCTTCATTGACTCATCTACAAATCACAATCAACCGCACACTCACCTCAGTAAGAATGCTGAATCTCACTTGTGGGAGTTTTGCGAGCCTTCCAGAGCAGAAAGCTTGGCAGATGAGGGCGGTTCAGTGGGATGCCACTCTCAGCAAAGACTCAATGAACCCTGGCAGGAATAACTGGATTTTAACACCATATCTACACTGGCACTGCATCAAGTTCGGTCCCAATTGCTTTGCAGCTCACAGACTATTGACATCATAACTCTAATATGGGCATATTTGAGTCGGGTGAACGAGACGATATAGAACTAAATAAAAAAACGAGTTGTGTTTGTGAACGTTTTGTTAACAAGTGAAGCGCGCAAACCTCATAAAATGCAGCAATAAATGCAAAGGGGCATTATGATGTTTGATAAATGATGCAGAGAACAGGAACACACACAAGCCAATTGTAAAACATGAAGACAACATGAAATTAAAGACATATACACAAAATAAAGTTGAGGAAAGAACTTTCTGAAAAGTACTTTTTAAAAACATTGTACTGCCCTTATGGTCAACAATGGAAGACTGAAAAAATGACAACAGACATAATGGCAGTCCAATGAGATGCACATACTGAAAGAATCTTTTTTTTATATATACACTAATATAACTGCAGATAGATTTTGAAACCTAATAACTTCAAAAAACAGAAACAACGTGTTTATTAGCTGAAGAAAATGATCTAAAAAATGTACTCAGGATTATCGTTGTTGTACCAACCTTCAGCTACCGCTCTAGACATCGTTAGCGAGAAAGTCTCGATTTAGAAGCTTTTTTTTCCCTAGAAGCATACTATATAAAATTTACTTTATTTAAAAGTGTATATAAAATAATATAACAACAATGAATAGGCTATCTGAAAGAGATGTTTCTAGATTTAATAAAGTTGTTGAATTGTCAATCGAAATCCCTGGAAATCGGCAAGTTCAAAAGAGTCGGTTCTCAATTGTTTAAGGGTTAGTCAAAAATGAAAATTCTGTCATTCATTACTCTCCCTCATGTCGTTCCAAACCTGTAAGACTTACGTTCATCTTTGGAACACAAATGAACATATTTTTAATGAAATTAGAGCAATTTCTGTCCCTCCATTAACAGTCTACGCAACTACCACTTTGAATTTGTTGCTTCGTTGCCACTTTGAAAAGTTGATATAGGCTAGAGATCTTAAAACTTATCCATATGAATTGAGCGGTTTAGTCCAAATTGAGAGACATTATCGCTTTATATGATGAATAGATTGAATTTAGGCTTTTTATTCACATATAAATATTGATTAGCAAACATAAACAGAAGCTCAACCGAACATGCTTGAGCTTCAGTTTACCAGATCTGTTGTGTGCACTGATGAAATATGTTTATAAACCACTCAATTCTTATGGATTTTACGATTCCTTTATGAGCTTTGTTTTTGTTTTTTTGTAAGCGTCAAAGTGGTAGTTGAGTAGCCGTCAATGGACGGACAGATATTGCTCAGATTTCATTAAAAATATCTTCGTTTTTTGTTACGAAGATGAGCGAAAGTCGTATAGGTTTGGCACAACACGAGGCTGAGTAAATGACAGAATTTTCATTTTTGGGTGAACTATCCCTTTAATATGATTATTACGAATGAGTTGTTGAGAACCGCTCGGAACGGTTGTGAATCGTGAACGAATCTTTCAAACAGGTTTTGTTAACCAAATCAATCAATTCACTGAAAAGATTCGACTCTAAATAACGAATCGTTCGTTCGCGAATCGGACATCGCTGTAATGCGCTACAAATTCAGCCCCATCCGCCCCAAGTTTTAGTTATAAATCGATAACCGTGTTTCTTACCGCGTTCAAACAAGTTTGTACATACATATGAGCGCCGAACACTTGACGTCTTTCTGTTATATCCGCTCGCTGTGCAACTGATGCGGAAAACGAAGAGAAAAAGAGTCAAGGAAACCAAGTTAGCCGACCACGGCTCGTCTCGTTTGGCCTACATTTCATGCACGGCCCAAACAAGAGACAGAACCATAACAAAGCCCAGCCAACAATGTTGCTTTAAGGCCGAAACCAAGAAAGATCATTCTACAAAACCCCGCACGTATCTGATTTGTTTGTCCCAAAACAGCACATAATGGAGTAGATCGAGTAAGCATCTGTCTTTGTGTCAGTGCGCAGAGCGGTGGTTAAACATAAGAAAAAAATAATTTTACAAACCTCTTAGACACTCCGCATCACAGACATAGAAACACGGTACGATATGTGACCTGAGTGAGTCGTAGAAAGAATTTTGTGCGAAACGAGTGAACTTTTGAGCCTTTCTCTACAGATAAGGGGTGTTTTTCTCTCCCTGTCTCTCATAGCGCTGCCTGCGCTTCAGCTCTGTGCAGGCGCACTGCGCATGCGCACATAACTTCCTCTCAAACCATCTGTTCTAATAACAAGCACAGTTAGTTAGCATCGTACACTAAATCCTAATGGCTACTACTGATAGAGTGATTATCGTGGTTGTTTTAATTAGCTTGGCTGCCATAACTTAGATAAAACATGCACCTACATTTGTACATTTTATGATGCACTGCGAAGTTACTCTCAGCTGCATAGGAACTAGCAGTTTCCATGAAGTGGGGGGCTGGGGGCGAAAATTTTACATGAAGATATAGATATAATAGAGTGAATCTATAATATAATGATAGGTACTTCATTACATACATTATATGTGACACACCATTATAATATACACCATAGCCTGCATTTATGTGCATGGCATTACATTCTCTTTACCTAAAAAAAATTGGGATATCTATGACAAAATCAAGTTACTCTTTTAGGGATGTATAGGCCTAGAATATATGACTGGGAAAAGGTATGACTTATCCAGTTCCCCCTTCACCACGTAACCAAACGGGACTGAAGTGTCATTGAGGCTGACTCAAATTATCTTTTATCCTACTTCATCATTATATTGCCACGCTGATCGGTATCACATCTGTGAGACTGAATGAGATGCCTCACAATATATCATCATTTGATATCACAAGAGAAGATAACAGTATCTTTTGCAGGGGCTGTTGTAATGGTAATGATCCTCAACAAATCCAGGCTATCACTCAATGAAATATGAAAGGCAGTTCTTTTAAGCCAGGGGAGATATACTGTATATCTTTCACATCATATACATGGAAATAATAACAGAGGAAAAAGTTACTTGCCAATTTGAACGATAAAAAAAAAAAAGCTATTATTTCTGATTTGAGCTCATCGTCTGTGAATTGAAAGCTGTCTCACTTGCTTCATTACCATGACAAAACCAGAGTCTCAATGCCCTGTGACCTGCTGCATAGCACTATCTGTGTTTGAAAGTAAGAGGATTATCAACTAAATGAAAAAGATGAGAGTGGATGAACTGGTATTTGTGTGGAAAAATATTCTATTATCAAACACAGATGAAAGTTTAATAAAAGGCTTTTTATAATTAAATGTAGATCTGGATTGTACATCAGCCCTGCATACCAATCATTATATTGAAAATTACAAAGGGGGTTTTAAATAAACAAAAAAAGTCTGAGTTATGATGATTTTTTTTAACTAATTTTAACAAAAAAAAATTATACTATGTCTTTTATTAGTTAACTCTATAAATATATACATGTTTTTTGCATGTATAAATCATTTTACATTAGTTAATTCAATATGAAATAAAACCTCACCCTGTCTATTTTCTTAAAGGGATAGTTCACTTTGAAATTAAATTTTGGTATGTTTTAGCTTACCTCAAGGGCATCCAAGATGTAGGTGTCTTTGTTTCCGCAGTTTCAATTTTGATATTTTTAAGTCAAACCGTTCTTATCTGTCAGTCATATAATGCAGGTCTATGGTCACCACCTCAAAGAGCATGCACAGAGAAGTCCAAATTAAACAATTCCCCATCGTAAGTACACACTGATGGCCTAAGACACGAAACAAGGGGATTGTGTGAGAAAACGAACAGTATTTATATTGTTCTTGCCTCTTGTACACAACCACGTCCAAGTGATCTGAGGGCGCGCGGAAAGTGTACAAGAGGTAAAAACTATATAAATACTGTTTTCTCACGTTTTCTCACATAAACCGCTCGTTTCGTGTCTTAGGCCATCAGTGTGTACTTACAATGGGGAATTGTTTAAAGGGGGGGTGAAATGCTATTTCATGCATACTGAGTTTTTTACACTGGTAAGGAGTTGGATTCCCATGCTAAACATGGACAAAGTTTCAAAAACTAAGTTGTACGTTTGAAGGAGTATTTTTGTTCCAAAAATACTCCTTCCGGTTTGTCACAAGTTTCGGAAAGTTTTTTTCGAGTATGGCTCTGTCTTACGTAAGATAGAGCGGAATTTCCTTATGGGTCCTAAGGGCACTTCTCCGGTAAGATCGCGGGCGCGCGCGCACTCCTAAACCAGAGCAAGAGAGTGAAAGCAGTTCGCAATCAAAGCGCCCTGCCCGGCTTTTGGGAAGTCAATGTCACCAAAGAAGTGTGTTTTTGGTTGCCATGGCAAGACAACCCTGCACAGATTCCCAAAGAACCCAGCAGTTAAGGAACCCGTGGATGGAGTTTGTTTTCCTGAGCATAAACGGAGTTGTGTAAGACTGTTGTTCCCTGCATTTCGACGATGATTGTTTTATATACATAGCCCAGATTTACGGATTTGCAGATCGTCTAATGCTTAAGGATCGAGCAGTCACAATGATAAAGGTTCGCGGTCGTGCGTTGGAACGGTGAGTAAAACTGTTGAACAAATGTCTCTGTGTGTTTTTAGCTAGGCGGGTAAGCACATCTTTAGCTTCGCCCACACGGCCCGCCTTCAGCCGCTCGTTTTTTTCCGGAAAGACTCGGTACAGTCGATCTTTAAATTAAAAATATAATAAAACAAAAGACTTTTTGGAGATATGAAGGATGCAATATTACTCTATACTCAAGATTAACAGGAGATTGAGTGAAAATGAGCATTTCACCCCCCCTTTAATTTGGACTTCTCTGTGCATGCTCTTTGAGGTGGTGACCATAGACCTGCATTATATGACTGACAGACAAGAACGGTTTGACTTAAAAATATCAAAATTGAAACTACTGCGGAAACAAAGACACCTACATCTTGGATGCCCTTGAGGTAAGCTAAAACATACCACAATTTAATTTCAAAGTGAACTATCCCTTTAATGCATGTTATTGATTTTATAGGGAATCATTTATGTAAGCAAGTTTTTACTTTTTTAACTTGTAATCTTTAACCAAAATATCATAACTCAATTTTCCGCTGAAATGACAGACTTCTCTCTGGAGACATGTTAGGGACTTTTACAATAATTTACTGGTTTTCAACTAAAACTTTTTTTGCGTTTGCCCGTTTATTTTATGACAGTGGTGTTTTGTGGACCGTTATTGTGTCCGTGTAAACTGCAAAAATGCTTACTTGTGAATGCGTATTACGTGTTTAGTCCATAGGTGCGTACTGCTTCTTTAGAAAGTGACATTGCCAACTACTGGCCTGGAATGCATAATACAGTGTTTTTGTGGATCTGTGTGAACGGGGATCGTTTTGACAACGGTTTCAACTGTAGGCTATACATGTACAAAACTTTTTAAAAGTGCAAAGGAAAAACTTTCCAGTTTTTAGTACATTGCTGTCGTGTAAACATACCCTTATAGTCTAGCTAAACCCCACCCTGCTGGGTCACATTCATCTGCCTCCCTTTTTAAGTGCAACGTAAGTGCATTTTTTCTTTTACAATAATCCATTACACTTGAATGTATGTCACAATATGGAAGAAAAGATCTGTTGGAACTTCAATTTCATTGTGACTTTATAATAGACTATATATTTAAAAAGACAACATAGGACAATGATAAAATGTACCGTGGAAGTAAATTATTGTTAAAATTCTGTTTTATGTTCTTGAAAAAGTATAAAGCAGAATGTAGTAGTTAGTTTTATTATCGCTATCAGTTAATAATATGGTTATGATATATTCAGCGAAACATTTTCCAAAACTCCTGAAATGTCACTATATTATTTTACTTTGATTTTTTTTTTGTCAAGCACCTCAACCCCCCCAAAAAAGATTCTGTTGAGTTTACCCCTCTGGCTTTCCCAATTATGAGACAGAAATTCCCTGTCACGTAGTGGGACACATAGAGACTGAAAGGAAAGATGCTTGATCACACTTTTCAGCATCAGTGTTGTTAATGTTAGAGTTTAAAAGTTTGTACCATAATTGACACTTTTCTTTGATGATAAAAGCACTGATGTTCACACACCGAGAAATGTTAGCCAGTTTCATCAGAATGAAAAGCTGAAATGCCGCATAAAACAGAGCATTTTGACCTGTTTTTGTTATTATCAGTGGTGCATGAGAAACCAAGCAGTTCTACTGCTATTCCAAATATCGATTTGAACAAATTGGTGAAATACGTATATATATTTTTTTCTTCAGTTGCCCATGTGAGGTTGGCAGTTGTTTAATGCAATCTAAAAACAATTTAAAGTAGATTTCAGACATATTAGCAATTTCTGGATCAAATGCAGAGTACCCCCTATAAGCCCTTTTCTCCAGACTTCTTTTTTTATAAAATGTCATTTTTAATTACGCACTATTTTTTCCCCTGTTTTGACAAAAAAACAAAATAGTTCAGCTTAGGTTTAGCTGAGCTGGTTTCAGTTGCTGCACGCTTCTACAAAGTACCCCCCTGGCAACTAATGTCTTAAGAACTCCAGAGCTCTTACAGCAGTAATCATCTGTCGTAATTAACTTCATTGTTTGAGTTCTGAATTCTAATCTGGGTAATAGTAATGAGTTTTAAAACCTTTGGCAACAGAGAGAAGGATGGAGAGAGATAGGGGGGAAAGGATGGAGAGAGAAAAGTGATTAATACCCGGTCTGCAAGAGGGATTCCACAAAGTCAAACCACACAGGCCATTTTTGTAGATAAAGATTCATGTCATCTCTACTTATAGTTTCCAGTTTTCACAACATGATCAAGAGGCCATAAACATAAAAAAGAACATAAAAATAAATAAATAAAAAACACACACAAGAGAGATAAATGTTGAATTATTATATATGACAAAAACAGAACTCTTATTACCTTGTAGTATTTCAAAAAATCACAAGACTTACATCGCTCACCAAGACAGTGTTCCTTGCTGGAGATGTAATGGTGGCATAATGGTTATGTAATTGGACTTGTATGCATGCAAACATGAAAATACACTTTTCTGCTCAAAATGCACATTCTATGTACAACTACTTTTATGTACTACACTGCCGGTCAAAAGTTTGGAATAATATGTTTTCATGTTTTTGAAATATCTCTTTTAAATGCAGAAAGGCTGCATTTATTTGACCAAACACACAGTAAAAACAGTAATATATTAGGCCTATTACAATTCAAAAAACCTTTTTCTATTTCAATATATTTTAAAATGTAATAATGTATATTTTTAATGGTATTACGGTTTCCACAATAATATTGACTATTTTCAACATTGATAATAAGAAATGTTTCTTGAGCACCAAATTAGCAGATTAGAATGATTTCTGAAGGATCATGTGACACTAAAGACTGATGTAATTATGCTGAAAATTCAGATTTGCCATCACAGGAATAAATTTAAATTGCAATAATATTTCACAATATTAGTTTTACTATATTTTTTATCATGCTAGCATTGGTGAGCATAAGAGACTTCTTTCAAAAACGTTTAAAAAATAATAATTATTCCAAACTTTTGATCGATAGTAGACATGTATACATATGCCTGATGAAAGATTGTGCATGTTTGAAATACTGTAGTTTTTATAGCCTATTTGCATGAGGGTTTGTATATGTCTTTGTATTTGTACAGTTTGCATGCAGTGCATGTTTGCATGTGTGTATAGGTCAGCAAAAAGTTCCCCAAGGGTTATTAATAGGAAGCCCTGCATGTACACCATTTCATTTTATGTTGGAGCACTCATTCAGGTGATGACCTGTGCTGCCGGCACCTTTATGTGACCATTGAAAATTTATTGAGGTGAAAAGTACCAGGAATGTGTGCAGTGATATAATATATTTTATAAAGGTTGGTTTAATGCTTCACCAGTCTTCAGCATATGCCAGCTGTGTACATATTCCATGAGAGAGAGAGAGAGAGAGAGAGAGAGAGAGAGAGAGAGAGAGAGAGAGAGAGAGAGAACTAGCAGATTGCAGCATTCTGAAGCCTGTCTGCACAGAGATATTTCACAGACTTCTGTCAGGCTGGCAATTTCAAAAACACATAATTATCAACAAAAGCACAAAAGCTTGAGAAGACATTGGTTTAATTAGGAGGAATGTATTGCCAAATTTCAAACACACAGCTTAAGAGAGAGAAAGAGAGCTGTTAGAAGTTAATCAACATTAGCCTTAATGATAAGGCCTCTGAGAAAATGTACAGACACAGAGCGCCGCACAAAACCACATTGTTTGTCTTGGGTTTCCAAGAAATTATCCTTATTTCGCCTTAGAAATAGAAAAAAAAGACGAAAAACACATCATCGTCTGTCTGTTCCTACGTTCTCTCCCACTGCTTGTCAGAAGAAAGGACAGAAAGGAGGGGAGCGCGAGGCGGCGAATCGGTCAGCAGACACGCGCTTCCCGCGCTTCCAGCAGCTCGCGCTGTGCAGATAACGCGGGAATGTCAACGGTTTGACAGGTTTCCGACGCTTTACTCCGTTTCATCTCCGCCGTTGACAGCGCGGTTTAAAGCTCTTTTTGTACTTGTATCTAAATTTGTGTTTTTGGAATGAGAAACCACTGAGCGAAACGCATGTTTTCATGGGCTCGTGAGGAAGCTGAGCGGATGAAAAGCTGTTTTATAGACCTACAAGCCACCCTGTGATCTGAGGTGAAAACTACTTCGGCAACAAACAAGGCTAATTTGAGGGTCTAAACAATTAGTCATCAAACAATAGTCACATATTTTTTCTTCAGTGATATGTTCTCCAATTTGTTAGTTAGTCTCCAAAACAATTAATAGGCTAATTCCATAGTAGTCTAACTGTGATTGGATTAGGCTATAACAACAGGTAGGCCTACATTCATGGTTATCTCCTCATTAACTTACCTGTTACTATGTCTATTAAACATTGCTGTTTGTCATAAAAATATATTTATAACAGGTAATAATTCAACTCTCTAAAATATTTAGGCTACTGTTAATATGAATCATTCATCAACATACTACAATTACTGTATTGTTTCTATGAAATTAAGTGTTGAAAGTGTTCTGTTTTTCCAAATACTGAATGCAATAATCTGTAAATCATTATAAGTAATGCTGTCTATTAATGTTATTACAAATAATCTGCAATCTGAAAGTAATCTGTTTTCTTCACCTTGTTCTTTTATTTTCAGACCACTGTAAACTCATTCAGACGTCTTTTTTCAACAAAAGCAGTAGGATATATCTGGGAGGAAACTGCACCCTTGTGTGTTTGTGGATTGTCTCTTTATGGAAGGTCGTTAGCCATCAGTGACTTTACACAGGTAATCATTACACTAATCTTTACACTAAAAAGTGTAACCTTTGCTAACAGCAATCTTTATTGACAATGTCAATATAAATATGGAAACTTGCAAGAAATGCCTAATTTGACTACTGTTAAAATGTTTAAATTTGTGTTTTGCTTATTGAGCCCTTTAGCCATATAAACATACATCATCCAATATTTGTCCTGGCTGGAAAAGCTAGAGCCTAGCTTTACTATACCACTCAATTAGCCTAATGATTCATTTCCTACAATATTTTAGCAATATTAAAATGATTATTTTTTAACACATTATCAGAGAGGACATCAAAACATGTCTGAGCAATTATTACATGTTTGGGTTACGTGAAAAGGAAATGAAATACAAGCTACACCACAGCGCTTCACACAAGAGCAGCCTTAAGCATTTGTTGAAGGAGCTCCTCAGTATTTTGTTCTCCTTCTTGACTCTTTTTCAAAGGCTACCTTTTACTGACCTCAATTTTAATCAGTACTTACTGACCCTGTCACCTGGTCATAATCTCCAATGTATTGGATTTAGCAAGGGTCTATATTAAGATTCAGGCCTTTGGCGAAGGTTTTTTAATTTTCTTGTGACATTAAGACACGCGGCTGCAGGGCATACTCCGGTGCACATGAAACCCTGCAAGAGGAACAGGAAAAGCTTAGGGTGTCTCTGAATAGAGAGAAGAATTGTTCGCAGGGGGCTGCAAAGCACCAGGCTGGTGAGATTCCCTGCAATATTCCCTGAAATATTAAGAGAACATGACACTAGCCGTGTTTCCATTACCCTTCAAATTGCGCAAACTGAAATTGCGAATTGAAAATACGGCCAATGGAAACACGTCAATTTTGCAAAAACTCCCATTTATTGCAAAAAAGTTTTTACACTCGCATGAGGTGGTTTTTCAGGCAATTCGAAAAAGAAATATTTCGCAAAACTGCAATGGAAACAGTTTTTGCGCATTTACAGGTCAACTGACGTAGATGATGCGGTATGTTTGGACAGAATACGAGAGAGAGTTCTTTATTAAATTCATAAAAGACAGAAGAATTACAGGAATACTGGATTCTAAACCTCAAAGAAATGCCACAATCAGGACCTTGAAGCAGAAATGAGTGAAAAACACCCAGAAACACCTCATATGTGCCGCTCAAGTATAGGCTAAGGGTCTTTCCTTGTCATTGATGATTGGATAACACATACATCTCCCTTGATTAATAATAATGGCCTGTGCGGTGGCTGAGATACATAAACCTACCAACGTCCGTTGCTATGATTTTTGGAATGAATTATCGCGAGAGGAAAAAAATGAAGTTTTAGTTGCATAACATGGGTTAATGTAAACGCCGTCATTTCGCAATAGTTCTTTGTCGACATTTAGAAAAAAATCGCAAATTTTGCGCAAATCTGCAATGGAAACGCGCCTACTTACTCCATTTGTGCGCATGCACACAAAACACACTCACATTTATGAATTTCATCTAATATTATTTCAGGAAACACTCAAGCCTGTTGTTCTCAATCGCCCTCCAATCGCATGAGATCATGTCAGCGAGGAGAAATGCAAAAGTGGAATGCTAGAATACAAAGTTCATATCTACTAATCATTTAATTATGATTGGAAAATCTAATGAAGTGGAAAGATTAATTAAGTGGCATTTCCATGATGCTCTGATTGATTTAGAATTACAGTGCATTTTCTCAAGAAGCTCAATAATAATTAATAAATTATTTAAATAAACTTGAACATTGCCGGTCTGATGCATGAGACACTTTCCTATCAAAACAAGCCTGCCACTGAAATAGAAATAATTAAATCATCTTCAAAAGTGCTCTTAAGTTGTGATTATTAATTTGTAAAAGTAAAAAACACTTATCTAACAATTAGAGTATTTTTGTAGCAGTTTCTTTCTTACCAACATGACAATACAGTGTAAATCTGTTTTCATAACTCTATAGATCTAGATCTAAATAGATCAATAAAGAGAAATATGCCAATAAAGAAATAAACATCTAATAAAGTGACCACAATGGTTAGTACGTCTGTCACGTTCAGTTTCTTTTTGTTCATGGACTTTGAGTGTGTTTTCATCTGTCACATGTTTTTTTTTATCAGTTTTCCGCTACTCATGTGTGTCAGCTGTGTTTAGTAATTATCCTCGTTATGTTCACTACTTTTGTTACCTGTTACCTGATTCTTGAGTGTTGCTATTAAAGTTCTAAACTTCTGAGTCTTCAGCCTGTTCCTGACTACACCACGCTGATACAGATGACCAGACCTCCAAAATGTATATAAGAGCTCAGTTTATTTCAGTGGCTCAGTAGAGCACCGACCTTTTGAGCTTCACTGTGAACTTCTGTTGTCTTGCACTTACCAGCCCGCTCGACGATGAGACCCTAAAGACCCTGTTCTGGAACTTCCACAACCCCATCTACCTTCCAGACACCACCGAACTGAGTCAGAGAGAAGCTGTTTTGAGGTGTCTGGAGAGCGTACAGCCCCAATCCAGAACCCGGCCAGACCCAGAGCCCAGCCCGTCACCACCCCGATCGAAGACGCCTGAGCCCCCCGCAGACTGGAGACTTCCGCCTGAAGTGACGATTGAGCCTGTGCCCGAGAATGGGAGGGCAGAGCACACCATTGCCCCGGAGTTGAAGCACCACGGAGAGTCTGACTGGGGTGTGAGCCGTCGAACACGCCCATAGCCGTGGGAATCCTCATCGAGTTCGAGGGGATGGAAGCTAGCCACGCCCGCCCTCCCGCCACTGAGAGCGAGCACCGGCTGGACCTGTTGGACAGTTTATTTGAGTGTGGAGAGTCTAATTCCCTGTCCCTTGAACCCATCTGAATCTGAATCTTCTTCATCAGTCCTGTTATCCTCACCCAACCTCCCTCTCCCACCACCTCTAAATACTGCCATCAGGAATGCTCTATTTTTTGTCGGTTTTTGTGCAACTCTCCAATTTCAGTCCTCAGCCAAGCCTGCCACCCAGTCATCATCACCCCCATCAGTCCCTCTGTGTCACCTCATCCTCCTCTTAGTGGCGTGGTTACACCGTGGACCTGCTGGGAGCCTACTCCTCCTGGGTGTGATGAGCCCATGGCTCCTCCTCAGCCTCGCTGCGCTCTGTCCCACCTGGACCCGTCGACCCCGCTCTTGTGCTCCTTCCCCCCTCGACTCCAGCGTTGACCATCATCAGCCATTCGGCCTCACCGGGCTCCCTTGGGCCGTCGGCTCCACCTGGGTCAGACATCGCCATGCCTCCGCTGCGGACTTGCGGGCGTCCGCAGCTCTCAGGCACTCCACCCCTTCGACTTTGGCAAGCTCCGTCCTCTCTCAGGCTCCACCTCCACCCTCGTTCACACCAGCTCGTCCTCAGCCTTCCGGATCCCCACTTCCATCTCTGGGGGTTGTCACGGAGGCTCCGTCGCAGCATCTCATCTCTTCCTCGGACTTCCGTCTGCGTGGTGGGCTCCACATCCCAAGGCTCCTTTGCCATCGGTCATTCCCCAGATGGCATCACCATCATGGCTCCTCCCGCCGTCGACTCCGCCTTGAGCTACCGGTATGGCTGAGCTCTTGGTCGCATCCACCTGGCCACTCCTCTCGTCTTTTCCACCATGGATGCTACCGCCTGCTCCTCCCTGGTCGTTGTCATCTGTCTGTCCGCCTGGTCCTTTCACCAGCCCTTCGCCACGTCCTAAACCTCCGCCATCTTTCCATCTGTCAACAATCTTCTACGGCGGCGAGGACGCGCCTTACCGGGAGGGGTGTTATGTCACATTCAGTTTAGTTTTGTTCATGGACTTTGAGTTTGTTTTCATCTGTCCCATGTTTCTTTGATCAGTTTCCCGCTACTCACCCATCTCCTTGGTCCTCCGTCATTATTAGTTCATGTGCGTCAGCTGTGTTTAGTAATTATCCTCGTTATGTTCACTACTTAAGTTGTTCCTTCTCCTGCACTCCTTGTCCGGTCACCGTAATACCTACATCGTGTTAATGTGAGTTTCCCTGTCTGTTACCTGATTCTTGAGTGTTGCTATTAAAGTGTTTGGATTTCATCTTCTGAGTCTTCAGCCTGTTCCTGAAAAAGATAATTAAAACCAACAATCTATGTAACTGACTTAGAAAATATCTCTCCCACAGCCTAAGCATCTTTATCTCTCCAGACAGACTTGCACTCCAAGGTGCTTTTTCCTTGCAAAGGAATTTTGCATGATGCCTTAAAAACAGCAGTAGCATCAGACTTCGTATCAGCATGATCAGAAGAGAATAAATGGTGCTGTCAGTGTCCACACAGAGGAAAACGCGAGTTGTTTTTCTTGCCAATGCTGTTTAAACAACATTTATGCTGTCATCAGACCCAATGGATGAAGAGAGAAGGGCAAGTATTGTCATTTACATTTACATTTATTCATTTTGCATATGATTATTTTATACAAAGCAACTTACAAGTGAGGAACACCGCAAGCAATTTATCACAAGAGTCAGCATGGACCCAGCCAACATTATGCAAGACATGTAAGACGATAGGAAATACCATTTATTACAACTGGTTCTCATTTTGCAGCTGGTTCAGGGTCCTATAGAAACAAATGATTTTTTTTGTGAGATAAAATCATTATAAGCAAACAAGCCTGATAGAGGGGCTAAACAAAAGGTTTAGACACCAGCCCTCAACTGTAGTTCCATGTTAACAGCATTCATCACCATTTTTCAGGATGTGTAGAGGGAGGATGTAGATGTGATTAGCATCCTGGTTGAGAAGCCGTGGTAGTGCTTTAGAATGGCTGTCATGAAAAGGAGTGGTGGGGTGACAGTGATGTATGGGTCCTGGAGCTGAGCAGTCTTCGCCTGTTGATTACTTTGGCAACTTGAATGCAGAAACTCTGCTGAATCTGTTAGTTAGAATGCTCTTGTGTAAAAAATACATATATGTTTTATAAATAACAATAATGTTTACAGGCGTCATCAAAACATGTCCAGGGTGATTTACATCCCAAAATCAAAAGAAAAGACATAAGAAATTATATTATGCTTGAAAAAGATAAATAAGACCATGGCCAATAAGACAATGGTCATAACAAAAAAAAAAAAAATACAAATTTTTATGCTATTTATTATAGTATATATATATTTTTTTTCATTCGAATTGGGGGAGAGACGTGACCTGGACATGTTTTCATGAGAATCACCCTTACAATTCAAACTGGTACTATGTCTAACGGATGTAGCCCAGTGCGTATAAACCTCACACGCCTGGCACCAAGAGTTGCTAGCGACTGATGCTAGCGGCTGCAGTCTTTAGCATCCTTGTTAGCAAGCCGCTCGGAGTGGTTCAAGTAGGACCGGTTACATCTGGTGCTGTGTCCTGGGAGTGAGGTTTAGTGGCGTGAGTGTAACTGTCATAGGCCAGTAAGAGCTGTGCATGTAAACCTCCCTGGCCTCAAGACGCACGCTAGTGGCTGCGGTGTTCAGCGTCCTTGATTGCGTGCCTGCCTCCCACGCCGGAGACCCCGGTTCGAATCCTGCTTGGAGCAGGTTGAGTAGGACTGGTTACATATGCAATCATCAAAAATTAAATACGAAGACAGTGGGACACCTTGGTCTTTTATAAAGCTTTTCGAATCATAACTCTGCAGTACTGCCATAAAAATGATCCAGTATGACACGTGAAATTGACAGTTAAACTCAACCATTTCACCCCTTTAGCCCGGCCTGCTTTGGCTGGAATAAGGATAAGCTGAGTCTTCTGTCTCGGCACATTTGCTGTGTAGTATTAAAAGAGAACATCTTTAACACCAAACATCGCCCTGAGCAAGACTATTGACTCTTATCTCCAGGAAGAAATGGATCAAATGAAATATTAGATGGCCAACAGTTCCCTGCAGCCAGCCATGGTTGAGGTCCCACATTACTGAACGAATTGCAGCACCATGCTGAATTGTGTCTGGGTTGGGGAGGATGATGAGGTGCTTTGCCAGGGCGGGCCTCAGGTGCCAAATGTGGTGTTGAGAAAAAGAAGAGTAATTCTCCCCGCTGGAGCGAGCTCTCACAGTTTAAACACCCCGGGCACTCGGCCATCTCCGTCTCACATAACAGCATCTACACGGCCGTTTCTACTTGCATGCACTTCTTCAGCAGTTTAGCAAGCAGGAGAAAGATGGCATGAGTGAGAGGAAAAATATGGAGTAAGAGACGAAGTGAGAAAAAGACAGATAGAAAGAAAGAAAGAAAACGAGAAAGAGGGAAGGAGATAAGACTGCAAAACTGGGTCAAGGACTCAGTTCAGCCATAATTACAGAACTCCCAACACCACAAGCTGGAAGATCAATCCGGCATGGGATTTAGAAACCTATTGTCTCTCTCTCTTCTCCCTCTCCATCCCTCTCTCTCTCCTTGTGAACGAATCTGTTTTTGCAGGATTTTCAGCCCTGCCTTTTGCCATCAAGCCCTTTAATTAAGATTAGGCTACAGCTCTCACTTCAAACTCCCAACACCAGAACTGAAGCATTTTAAGGTGAATCACACGACAACCTGTCCAGGCCATATTTCACCCCAAAATCAAAGGATAAAGTAAATTAAGCAAATTAAATGGTAAAAAAAAATGCATTGGGACATTATTTTCAATGACAATTACAGACTAATGTGTCTGGACATTTATTACACCATTTATTCTCAATGTTGATTGTCATTAGATTCTTATTACTGTAATACACAATTTAAAATGAGCTGATACATATCAGCTCATTTCATTTGATCCATTTATTTTCAAATCAAAAGCTGTCACTTTTCACGTTTTTTGGGTTGGTAAATGCACCGGGGACCCAATTATAGCACTTAAACACGAAAAAAGTCAGATTTTCATGATATGTCCCCTTCAAAAATGTAGGCTATTAAATTCATATTAGTTAAGCTAATAGTTTTAGCTGTATCGAAATTGGAATAGAGGATTGTGAATTCTCACTACTATCTAAAATTTTGGTGTATATAAACATTTTTTTATTTTGCCACACCTGCCAATTTGACTTGAGGAAATTTACAGGCCAAACATTTTTTCCAGCCATGACACAAAAACAGGCAGTTATTGACTGGATTGACAGTGTGTAATTGAGTATTTTGTAGGTACTAAAACAGGTTTCATTTTGTTTATGCAAAATAATGTTTTTAATTATGTTTTGTAATTTTGGGGTGACATATGACCTGAACACTTTCTTAAAAAGTTTAGTTAGAATAACACACCTCTATTGTGTTCTCTTGACAAAATTACCTAAACCTTTAGTTCACAGCAGATTGTGGTTTTTCACAATAGCTACACGTGTCTGAGGAGCTTTATCAGAGGCTGATGTCAAAACGGCCTCTGGCAGTCTCTTGTGTTTTATGATCCAGGGTTAACACTCCATTTCGAATATCTCTTTGGAGACCCAAAAGAAATGACAGTAGGGTACAGTGACTGAATGCGATGCCACAGGTCAGACTGCTGCTGCCGTGTCTAATGGATTCTCATGCGTCGCCCTGACATTCACATTGGCAGGTATTATTGACAAAGAGGCAGTTCAGCGATAAATTTTATACGTGAAACACTTCACGTGGCATTGAGTGCTGCATCTGAGTTCTCTCTGTTGCCTAGGGGCTGTGATACCACAGAATGTCCATAAGGATCAGTAGACTGCTTCATCATGTCTGAAGTTAAACCAAAAACGATTAGAGAAATATGAAAAATCATATTTAGGAAAGTAGATACTTTGTATGAATAAATCATTTGTTTTGTTGAAAATATGTTTCAAATAGTTTAGGATATCTTTAAATGTTTGTTTTGTCCGGATTTAACAGACAAAAATGGATTCATAAAATATAAGTGATGTTGCCCAACAGATTATTTTTTTCCAATTAGTGAAAATTAATTCATTAATTTAATTTCATTAATAAAAAATACAGTGCCATGAAACTGTGTTGTTATTGTTAACTAAAAGTAAAACAAAAACGGTAGCACTACTTGCAATAACTGTAATAACTAACCCTGAACCCCTAAATCTAATCTTAACCTATGTAGTTACCTTACCAGTAATTTCTTAGGTAAGTACACATAACATACTGTAAAATAGAGTGCAAATACAATATACAATCTGAAACAAAATATTCATATTAGATGGAAAACTTAACTTATTTAATTATTAAAGTTACAATAACTAAAACTAAATAACCTAGAACTGAAGAGCTAGAGAGACAAAAAAACTATGAACAATGAAACTGTTTCCTAACGGTGGTATAATAGTAAATCGCACGACGAGGAATAATTCTAGGAAACAGTCTTTAATCATAAACACTCAGGAACCTGGAGAAAACCACAAAAACATTAACGAGAATGGACGAAGACTGAGGGAGAACACAGAGACTAAATACATATAGCAAACAAGGGAGCTTAATCAGGTAATTAACAGGACACAGGTGAATGAACTTCAAACAGATTGGGGAAAACTAGGACATACACACACACACAAAAAAACTATTATATACCTAGCCAACTAGCCAATGTCAGTTTTGTAAGAACCTACATTTGTAAGAAAAATGGAGGGAACAAAATCCGACGGCAAAAATCCAGCTGTCGGAATCCGTTCCTCCACCCCCATGATGAGAGATGTTGCTGTAGTGGCTTAAAATATGCTGATTCTATTCTGTGTGTGGATGAAGCTTAATCAACATCAGTTTAAAACATTTTTTTTGGTGTTTTTGACTTTTATAATGATAGGACAAAATATATAAAGGAAGTGGGAGAGATAGAGAGGGATGGAATCAGGAAAAGTCCCAAGCTGGGACTCGAACTCTGGTCTCCCAAGCGTAATGGCACTATATGTCAGTGCACTGGACACAAGGCTATCTGTGCCGACTAGTTGAAGTCAGTTTTGTAAATATTAGAAGCTCACTGTGTAAGAAACATCCGACGGCAAAAATCCAGCTGTCGGAATCCCATGATGAGAGATGTTGATGTAGTGGTTTAAAAGATGCTTATTCTATTCTGTGTGTGGATGAAGCTTTTTTACTTTTATTATGATAGGACAGAATATGGACAGGATGCGAATGGGAGAGAGAGAGGGATGTGATCAGGGAAAGTGCTTGAGATGGTACTCGAACTCGGGTTGCCTGAAGCGCAATGACACTATATGTCTCCATCCCCCAGGGATCAGGGATGTTGTTCCGCCAAATTAATTCAGGGGTTCAGGGGCAAAATGCTGGGTTCCCCATGAGAAGGACCTGCAATCTCATCAGGAAACTTCACAGCCTGCAATGTTAGTGAAGAGTGAGAGGTCCAACTATAATCTCCCTGTGCATTAACCAAAGTGTCCTCTGTGGGGCAGAGAAACCAGAACGGGGAATAGCACAGGGAACTTCACCTTTTTCAAAGTATTGTAGTCTCGTTCTCATCGCGATGATCATACTCCTGCAGTGAGAACATGAGTCATCAACGAACGCTGCCTCAGCGTGCTTACGGCTCAGACATGTGAGGCAGTGATCGTGGCTGTCAGACAGGGCCAGGAAACGACCACATCCAGAAACACACGGGTGGAATGTCATCTTTAAAAAGACGCAATATCACCATGCTTTCTTTTTTAGGGAAACTGCTCTTTTATTTGTTAAAGCGCCTAGGGGTGTGATCACGGCACTTAATGGCAAAACACACCGCTGAATGAGCAGTCTCTGCAACACAGAACGTCTTCTCTTGTCAATGAAGGCAGGTTGGCAGTGTGCTGATAAACAACTGCTCTGCTCCGAAGCAAAATGCTGAATGAGTGAATTTCTGGGAATGACAGCATCCATCATTATGAATTTGCAATGCAGATCTTAAATTTCAAAAGTGCAGATCTTAAATTTCTCTACAATCTGGCTTTGGAATTTACATTTCACATTTTCACAGTGATCAACAACATTTCAGATGCAATACTTAGTATACTAATTATTAGGCTATTCCAGTTATTAATAAATTTTTCAGTCACATACTTAAATACGCATCCTACATTCCTAATAAATTCACTAGGATTTTCTTCTGTATGAATAAATGAATGAATGAATGAATAGTTTTTATTATTGTGTCTTGCATACTGCTGTATGCCCAGCCCGAATGGGCTTGTAAGACACCAATACCACCAACAAAAAAACAGTTGTCAGACAGTAGGCACAACATACATGAACTTATTTAAATAAACAAGTCTGCCGCCGCATCCAGGCTTTACAAACAAAAGTAGACAATTTAAACACATTAAAATTAAACAACCATTTCATCTTGTCGTCATCACTAATCCAGAACATGTCAGGCTTTTTAACAAACAATTCACCAAATAATACATTTCTAAAATAAAAATAAAATAATCTGTAAATATGTTTCCATTACAGTTGTGCATTTATTTTTGTCAAATAATAGGCTAAATGATCCACCTCAAGCGAGTGTACAAGTTTCATTTGGGGGATTTTGTCCACGTCTTGTGCAATATCAAAAAATACACATATAATTTTTCATAAAACCATTAATGAAGCTTATTAAATGCGACCCATTTAAAATACTACTAACATTATTCCAACAGCCAAATTAAGCCAATTATGCCATGCATAAGTTTCAGAAAACCTCTTCACAAATAACAGAAGTGCATCAAAGTTTTTATAGACTATTCTATTGCCATGTGTTGGAAATGCGAATAGCGGTCAAGTTCAATAGATCATTGTAGCTGCATTTCTTTCACTTCATAATACTTTTTACATGGATATAGGGCTCCTAAGTGAGATCCCACAACGTCGAACGTGATTGACTGATCTAAAAATAAAAGCTAATTCAAAATATTAATAAAAGCTATAATAGTATATCAGTAATAATACTAATATAACACTGGTATGAAATCATTCAGTATGTACCATGGTATATAAAGTACCACTGTATCATTGGATACCATCACTGCACCACGGTACCGAAACAGTACTTTTGGTTAAGGATGTGTTATATAACAATTTCAATATAAGTGGGCTACTGATAAAGTAGGGTGATGTTATTACAATTCAACAAATACCCTAACCTCCAGTTAAATCTAATTAGCACATAGGTAGAGCTTCCACAAAACAAAACAAAATAGCTTCTGCAACAATCACAAGAGATTGAACACTTCTGCCTATGGCTTACACACAACAGCTGCACTGCAACCTGTCGGCATTTGTGTAAAGCACCAGAGTGAACCTCATCTCTCAAGAGCGAAAGCCAGGGACAATGTCCCTGAGAAAGACCGACTGCACATAACTCTGGCCTGATCGGACAGGTCATTCTCTGTGTGTGATTGATAATGCCTGTTCGGTGTGAGGTGAAACACAATGGCGTTTGGCAGCCAGCTGATTCAAATGGATTGCAGAAAATTAAATCGATGTGCTCTGCAGAGACGGGTTGCTTGAACTGCCTCTATCGGGACTGTCATCAATACAATTATTGATCCCAAGGGGAAAATGTTGGCCTGTGCACCAGACTAACTGATTAAAATTACCGCAGTGAACAAATGTGAGATTTGATTGGAGGAGAAAACACGGCAGTTTTAAAACAATCTGTCATCAAGAAAAGAGGTTTCTTATTCATGCTTCATGAGTCACACTGCTACAGAAAAAAATTTATTCCTTTTTTCAACTGTGGAAAAAAAGATGGCTTTGTGTTTAAATAAGCCAACCAATGGCTTGGACAAAGGTCCAATCAGTCAGACTTCAGTCAAATGATAGTTTACTTACCAAAAAAACATGGGAGTAGGAGGGTGTAATAGTTATTCTATAAAGTGTCACAAAAGTATATTCCAAGTCATACGACAATTTTCCCAGTAGGTGTTAACTGCTCTTGCAGATTCAAGTCAGTGAGGTGACTGAGTCCAATTTGTGAATGAATCATTCAGACCGTGTTTTCACACAAAAGAATGATTCATGAGAGAATAACAATGGAAGTTGAACTCAAGGAATGGATGAGTTTAATTTGTAAAATAATTCATCATTCAGACTAGCTTTAAGCAGTTGATAAATCCATTTCATTGAAAAGATCAAAAGAATGATTTGTTCACTGATCCGTTTCTCGAGTAAACTCAAGGAACCGTACCAGACTGATTCATGAATGAATCATTCAGACTGATATTGTGACATGGATCAGATGACAGATCTGAATCAGAAAAAAAATCTTGATCCTTCCCTGGAGCTAACTTGCAGCCAGACTAATTATCAGTATACTTCTAGTGTGTTAATGATTAGTTAACTTGAAGTGTGCTATTTTGAAACAACTTATTTTGTTCTAAGTGTATTTTAGTTGTACTTAAATTGTAGTAAAGCATAACTTTAAGTGTATTTAGTGTACTCACAGTGTACTTTATTTGTGTTACAAGTACATTACAAATGTATTACGAGTGTCTTCGAAACAAATAAGCAATATACCATAAGTGCATTTATATATATTTTAAATATTTTCTTTTATTATGATAGGACAGTAGACAGGAAGTGAGGTGGGAGGGAGAGAGGAGGGGCGGGACCAGGAAAGGTCCACGAGCCAGGACTCAAACTGGGATCTCCCGAAGCACATGTCGGTGCACTTGCCCACGAGGCTATCGTGGTGTGATATAGTTGAGTAAAAAGTATAGGCTAGGCTCATTAATACATTTGGCTTATTCCAAATACCACAAATTGCATACTTTGTCTTCAATAACAAATGTACATTATTAGACAAATAAAACTTAGCTATACGTTGTGCAAAATAATATTGTATACTATAATGTATTTTGAAATACTTTCAATGCAGTGATCATTTCCAGCGCACAGTTAAATATACCTAAATTATATGTTTAATAAAGTGCAAATAAATACACTTTTAAAAAATAAACAGAATTTTCACTTCAAGTATATTTTTCTAAAATATATGTATATAAAATATACTAAAGTAGAATTATTAAGTAGTGTGTTAAAAGTTGTATTGTGAAAATGGTTAAAAGCATGATGCTAATAAACTTTTAATATATCTAGAGGTAGTAAAAATTTTGTTAGTATATTTGCAATGCACTATTGAAAAAGGGAATATATTTCAAATACAATAAAGTATACTTTTTTTTCACAAGGGATTTCTCGAGTCAACTCATGACATAAGTATTACTTTGCGACCGGATTAATTAACTGGGGTTTGAGACTTCTTCACCACCATATAGAGCAAAGTTTGCACATTGCTTGTGTGACATCCACTGGCTCGCCTTCATGGTTTAAAATGGAAATATTTCCAATATTTATCAATAATTGCTCGCAAAACGATGGACAGCGATTTAGATTTTGCACGCGTCAGTTCCAGTAAATTGTTAAAAAAATGAGTAAATAAACAAGTATGTGACAAGTAAAATCATTTGCGAATGGGACATTGCTATTTCTCTCATGAGCCCTATTCTCGGAGATCTATACAGCAGATTTCAAGATTATTCTAAGACTTCAAAAAACGTACATGGTACAGTAGTTCACGAGCCATATGGACCACTTTTACGATACTATTAGGGTGTTTTCTTGTCATTTAGAGTCCTCATTCAATTTCATTATATTTAAAACAGATGCCATAATACCCATCCATGGAAGAAAGCCAGTAATGCAACAAAATAAGGTTAAGTAAATAATGACAGAATTTTAATTTGAGTGAACTACGCCTTTAATAAGTCATGTGGAGCTTGATGCTTGACAAGCTACAGTTTTAAAGTAACTTCCTCAACACTAGTTGTCATTTTATAGCAGACTTCCTTACCCTTGGGGACTCAATATTTTAAACAGTGTCGCAAGTCGCAGACTTAATTTCCCATGCACAATTACACTTTCTCTTTAGAGTCTTCAGCCGGGGGCAGAGGAGCTAGAAAAAGCTTTTAATGGAAGAGGGAACGGAGTAATGAAGAGACGGGAGTTATCTCCTCCAACACTCTTCTTTTTCTTCACTGCCACTTTCTTTTATCTTTCTCATTACTGGCCTTAGTGTTTGTGTTTTATAACCGTTTACTAATATTACTAATATTTGGAAGGTGAGCTGCCCTCTGGAAAGTGCCTGACAAAGCTTGTTGTTTCTGAGGCAGACTTTTTTGTGTTTTATTATGGAAAGCATGAGGAGACTTTGTAACCCTGTCAATGTTTTGCATGTAAAACACTTTTCCCCACTGTAGCTTCTTCAAAACATTGTTTGTGTGTGCATTCTGTCCAGTCCAACACAGCAACACTGAGTTAGCCAATAGCACGAGTTTGGGGGCGGGACTATCTGTTTAATTGGCAAATGATTAGCTTAAAGCTGCAGTCAGTAAGGTTTGCCTCTTTGTCGCCATCTCTGTTTGAAACCTGCAATTGCAGTTATTTGTGGAATTATCATCTTTACGTGGGTTGCGCATCGGCATGGCTCCTCAGCGTGGACGAATCTAATGTTGTCACTGATGATTGTCTTTTGGACCTTTCTGAATTACAGTCCGCCATCAGTTGCTGTGAGAAAAGGCTAAATTATCCGCCACCTGCATCGTCCTCACATGCGATATAGCCTACTCTCCTTCTTTATGTATACAGTCGTGACGTAATGACGCAAAGATGAAGGACGGCAAGCTCGTACTATTTCCCGTGGAAACGTCCAACATTATTACATGCTTACTGTTGTGAATCGGGCTAAGGTAAGGAGATAGTTTTGAACACTGGCTGGTTATGTACTTGCTCAAAAATAGATTTTTGTTACAAAAAAAAGTTACGGACTGCAGCTTTAATTAGAAAATTTCTAACATTTTTTTTCTTTTTTTTTAATTACAACGTTTTAAAAGCTTAAGCACAATTTAAAGGAATTATTCACCCACAAATGAAAATTCAGGTATTTACTCACGCTCATGCCAGTGTGGCTTTTCTTTCTTCTGTGGAATTCAAAAAGAGATATTTTGACAAGTATTCACACTTTGTTTGAAGACATTCAATACATTTTTTTTTGTATTGTAATTTTACAGTTGTACTTAATAACTATTTTAGGTATTACAATAGCAATATTTCTTGATTTAATATTTTGATATTATTATTATTTATATAACATTTTTGGCCAAATTGTGCAGCCCTACAAACAAGCACACAGAAAACCTTGTTTTTTTAAGTTACATTTTAAAAATCACAATTTTATTTATTCCCCCAAATCATGCAGCCTTATGCAATATATTCCAAGTTTTTATAATTTAGTTTACATTCATGTTTATGTATATTTGAATAAGGTGTGTTTAAGAAAGAAAACCATATACGGTATGAGGTGAGACATTTTTTTTGGGAGGGGGGACTGTACCTTTAAGTGCGAACTCTTGGCAATCGCATGTGCTTTCACTAAACTGGGATCTTGATGATTAAGAATGTGGTTGATTTGGGCAGCGTCCGTGTTGTCGTGGAGTGGAGTGGAGCTGATCTCGGGGTGCAGTGATGTATGTGTTTGTTGTTCTCTAGGCACGTGAGGAGAATCCCACTGGGCTGAAACCCTATTAGAACCTCAGCACTCAAGCTTATCTCATCTGATAAGGCACACAGAGACACGAGCGAGAACGAGAGCTCTCTAATGCACTTCTTCTTCACTGATAGAGGAGCGAAAAGCAGGGGAGGGGAGAAGAAGGTACGAGAGTGGAGGAATGAGGAGATGAGAGGTCTTCTGTTTGACCGAAAACTAAATTAAATGAGTAAATTCTGTCTAAAACAACCACATATCTACAAAAAAGGCTGATCCAGTGTTGCAAAAACGGACATGTAAAATTACTGTCGTCCTTCATCAGTAACCAGATTGCGAGAGACAAAATACATTTTGATGCAAAAAGACTGCTGCGGTGGGCCGCCCATTTGCCTATAATGGGTAATTTGATCATCTTTGGCTGAATTTAGCTAGACAGAAAATAATTCAAGGTCCAAATAACCTACAATATTTTCCTTTGAGAGTAGTAAAAAGTCGTTTACCTCCACTCGTAAATCAATGAATCCAATTTCGAAATCTGGGCTGTTGGAAAACCTTATCAGTGACCTGATGCAAAGCGAGGAGTGAAGAAAACTCACTCAAATGCCTTGCGCTCGAACAAAAACTCTCTTAATAATTCACTTTTGCTGATTGAATTTTTTGTCATGCATTTATGCCAACATTCAAGTATTTAACCACATGCAGAAGCTAAAAAGATTTGGCTCTGTATGTTCACCCTCTACAGCTCAAGATGGCCTATATGAGTTATGATGAGCATACGCGCCCTTAAATGAACAGTTCGCTTAAAAATGAAAACATGCGTGTGGTTTATTTCAACTTTAAACAACCATTTAGATTTGTTGTCAGTGACGTCAAATCAGTCACGGCATGTCTGATATGTGTGAATATGAACAAGCACGAGCGAGATTGAGAAACCATTGCATGGAAGCAACTCAAATATTCTGCTAAACTTCAACTCAATCTTTTGTTCCATGAAAATCACAATATTAAAACAATATTATACCCTTATTGGTATAACTCTGTAAGACTTTATAAATCGTTTCTAAGCTGATCTGAAAACTGTAAGCTGCAATAAATGACTTTCTAATTTTTTATATGTTCAAATTAAGCAGTCATTTTTATATTTTTTTGTTTTTAAAAATCTTGATATCTTAAAAAAAGGAGAAAGAAATCTTGAAACATTAGATCTCAAAATGGGATCTAGAACAGTGGTTTCTCAGCAAACCACCAAAGGTGAAACAGGATGAAATAAACTTAAATTGATATATTATTGTTATTAAAGCAGCACTAGGTAAGAATTCCGTTTTGGTCAAACAACGACCCCTAGAGTCGCTGTGGACTACTTGTATTTAACGTTACTGTCGTAAATACCATTCATGCAGAGCAGTCTCTTCACTCACGGCATGATCCCCTTCCCCCTGTATACCGGTCCCTGTTCAGTCGGATGAAAGCTGTAACGAGTGGAAATAAGGTGTGGCCCATTTAAGAGCTGCGCGCGCCCTGTTGAACTGTCGCAGACTATTGTATGTGCGCCTCGAACACCCCGTAAGCGGGTTGTTTCTGTTTGATGCTCATTCCTGTGTTTGATGCTCATTTGATTGGGGAATAAACACAACGCGTTACAAATTGTCGGACATCGAACAAGCACAGCTAGCCTCCGAAGATGTCTACTAATTCCATCAACAAGAACGCCAGGTGCTTTTTAGCTCACACTAACGAGTGAAAGCTTGTCCGAGTGATATACAATATAAGCAATATAACGTTACTTACAAGTCCAACAGCATGTGAGGACGTGTTGAGGGAAGTGAGGTAGCCTATGCCGTAAAGCAGTCGAATTTTGTAGTTCTTTTTGTTCTCGGGTTACTACCCGAAACCCGAAATTTAAAAGTACGATTAAAAACGATACAGACCCCGTCAGGCTATGGCAGACATGTCATTTAACCTATTGTAAGTCGATGTACCATCGCAAGAGTCATGGAAATATATTATGAAGGTTGAAAAGTTACCTAGTGCTGCTTTAATATTAATATTATATATAAAAAAAATCAAATGAAATATTTAATTTTTTCTTGTCAATACATGTTTTTTATTGAAGCACATACAGTTCTTCAAACTTCTATGGCTACTAATGCTTAAAACTCAGATGCTCTCTTAGGATGTCCTTGATATGGTATGCTTATAGAGCATCAGCATTCAAGACCCAAAAACCTCAGATAATTGGGATTTCTATCATAGCACTGCCATCTACAGGCCCTTGTGAATACATGCAGCTGTGTAGCACCTGCGTTTTCCTCATTTGATCTCATCTGTTGTAACTAATTCACATTCTAATTACAATTCATGAGAGGAATATGACAATCTGGGCTTGACCCGTAGATGTTGGCTCAGTGTATTGATACTGATCAGAAATGACAGCAGCACTGTTCCAGAACCGCAAAGACAGAGAGGAATCTAAAAGAGCGCAACCAGATAGTGAAACGCAGCAGAAATATGAAAGTCCTACAGCATGAAACAGTGCTTATTTAAATATAACACTCCTCATCTGAGATTCAGATTTATTTATAAACCACTCAAAGACACAGATAGAAAATATTCACATTACAGTATACACAATTACAAAAGAACGTCACAACCTTAACAAAGCATTTTTAATCCTTCAAAGCTCATCATGGTGAAATCAAAACATTGCTGTTTAAAACCTAAATTATTCAAATATGGAGGCAATTTTTAAAGGCTATATAGGTTTTAAAACATAAATAAATGATAAAATATGGCACTTAAGATGGCACTAATGTAGTGCATCAGAAAACATCCCTTTTTAAGGGTGATCTTTAAAGGGATAGTTCACCCAAAAATGAAAATTCTGTAGTTTCAAACTCATATGACTGACTTTCTTCTGTGGAACGCAAGGAATTTTAATGAAATGTTTTTAAGAATGCTCTGGTTGCTCGTTTTCATGCACTGAATGGGAACAAAGCTTTCAAGCATTTTAAAATAGTAGACACAAAAGATTCATAAAAGTAGTTCATACGACTGATTGTATTAAAAATGAGTGGCCAAGATATTCTTTAGAAATTCTCTTTTTGGGTTTCACAGAAGATAGATATTAATACGGGTTTGGAATGACATGAGTACGTGAAAAAAATAAATCCTTTATGAGTGAACAATTCCTTTAACGTACAGAACAATCTCCTCATAATGGGCATTAAACAATCTCTCTGATTAACTCGTACACACATGCGCGCATAGATCTTCACACAGACAAACATACACACACTCACGCAATGGTACTGTAGACATGATGTCACATCCTGTTTCGGCTGTATGACATTTTCCATGTTCTCCCGAGAGCCACCCGTTTAGTTTTTGTGCTGTTTAAACATCAGTTTTCCAGTCAACCCCATCTCTGGTCTGGCTCTTTGTCACGCTCAGCCTGTAAATGTTCATGCTGTGGCCTGAATGATGCCAGATGTCTGTTTTGAGCATTTTTTAGCAGTGCATACGCATGGTGGACTCACATATCCAAGTCCCCATCATATGCCAGAGCCAGTGCTTTCTGCGGACTGCTGCTGGGACTGTCCTCTGGGTTCTTACTGAAACGCAAAACATGTTTAAATATGTATACAAACAATTTGCATCATGATTAATTGCAGTTTAAACTATCACCACCAGAGTGCAGAACAAACATGATGTTTCATCTATGATATTTACCAATGAGGGAGTCATAAATGATGTGTTAAAATCATATGCCAGTGGTTTATTTATGGGATAATGCTCATTCAGGCAGTCATTATCTGAAACTAAACTGACGGGAGGGTGATTAGGACCCCGACTGTTTTATTATGTGAGAAGAAAGACCATAGAGTGATATGAAGCACATTAAACTAGCACAGCCTTGTACAAATCAGCCTCACCACAGTAGGAAGGACATCATGATGAGGAGGAGGATCACAACAAACCCAGCTGCCATCAGCCCATATACCCACAACTTGACGCGCCCATCTGTCAGTCAAAATAAACATTAACATTTACAAAGCATTCTGCTTGAGAAAACTGGATCTCGACCACCAGCTGTCAATCAAACAATTCATCCAATAGAGTGCTGCAGGGATGACGTATTTTTCTAGGCCAAAACCTGGAAACCAGTTAGTATTTTAGCACTTCCGTTTAAATTATTGGTTAAACGCCTGAAATAGGATCTGTGGTTAACACAAGTTTAAGATATTCTTTATTCTATGACATAAAATGCAAAAGTAATATTTTGCAGTTTTTAGTTTTTTAAGTGTTTACTTGTCGTGAAAAAGTGCTAACAAGTGTCTAAATGGAACTACAGAGGTTGCTGAGACATTAAACGGCAACACACCGAACAGGTAAACTCATCTACTTACTAGTCCGCTTTCCCATTTTTAGGGAAAATGTTCCTAAAGAGTTTATCGCCTACATTTAGCTTTTTACTTCTGGCAATTGTATTTAAGCTTCAAAATTCATAAAGGTGTGTTCATTTCTAAAGAGATAATCATCAAGAACAAAATGCTTGAGAACCAAAAATGTTTTGTTGGTCACAGAGCTTATTTTCTGCAATAATTCAAAAGCCAATGGAAAATTGGGTTTGTGTCGAGGTTACCGGGGTGATGCTAACTTCTGCCTACAAGAATACATCATCACTGAATCAAGCATAAGGTTGTTGTTAGTACCTGGTCCAAAAGGCTGTAGTGCCCAGTCCTTGATGAGGTTCTTGTTCCGAGTGTGCTCTGGTCTAAGACGTCCTGCGGTGGTTTTCACATCTGCCTTCTTATGGTCCAACCCTGGGGTTCTGGTACAGTAGTCAAGGAACCCATGAGAGGTCATGACCTCTGTGAAGCCCTTCTCACAGCCACAAACTCCATTCTGACAGAAAAAAACATCAGAGTGAGTGGGCTGGATATTTAAATGTGCTACGTTCTTATGCAGATGTGCAGCTGTTAATTGCATGGTATTAGAGGGTGAGATGAAGTTGTGATATATGATAATAAAGGGTTTTACATCTCATCATAACAGAGTGAAACACTGTCGTAAGTCAAATGATACCACACATAGTAAACTCAGCATCTGTCAAAGCTGCTCATTCACTGCTGTAACAAAGATCCAAAGCTACCATGTAACAGCAGCTGTGTTACCAATAGGGTGAATCTCTGTCCCTACCGTAATTCACCAAAAAAATAAATTCTATTAAATTGTTAACCATGTTATCCATAACCATAACCTTATGATTAAAATATAATGACAATAATAATAACATTGTTTTAATTTATTTTTATATTTTAAATATAAACTTATAAAATTGTTAAATTAAAACAAACAGTAATAAAATATATACATTCTTATAGTTTTTAAACTTATAAATAATAATAATAATAATTATTATTATTATTATTATACATATAAAAACCACCCCCAAATTTCCATTACTGTGATGAAAAAATATTCAAAACTATATTGCATTTTTAAATTACAGCAATGCATCTAAGCAAATAAGACAATATTTTGAACTGTTTTTATAATTTAAGTTTTCATTTTAGTTTAAGTTGTAATAATTGTGTTAATAATCATTTTTATTTAGCTTTAATTAATTTTGATTTCAGTTTTAAATTTTTTTGTATTTAAGTTTTTGATGTAATATTTATATTTATATTTTATTTTTAGCTTTAATTAACCAAAAACATTTTTAATAGTTTTACTTTTAGTTAACAATAACAATGAGGAGGCAAGAGAGCAAAATATGCATCATTTTTTTAAAATAAAAAATACTGTTACTATTTTGTTGCTTTTAGTTTTGGGATGAAATAGGACCTGGCCATGTTCAGCCGCGGGATAATGAATCAGACCATGCGTGTTCACAGTGTTCTGTGTTACCTGTGTGCAGAAGGAGAAGGGTTTGTTGCAGGGAGGGTGACACTGTCGTACTACAGACGGCTGGTTCTGAGAGATGCAGCCTCCTAATGTAGAGGAACACTGATTACATTAAGCCAAAATGAAAATTAATAGTTGTGTTTTTCCCAAGTCCTTTCCAATACTAAAAAGGTTATGAAATAAGACACGAATTTGCTTTCTTATAATACTATTTTGAGGATGAATGCATTGATAGTGCGCACCTGTGACGTTGACTCCGTCAGAGCGCTGGCACCACACCAGCCTTCGGTTATGCCTCCACTCACCGGTCATCCATTCATAACTAAGACACGTTCCTCCTGGAAGAACAGACGAAAACAGACACTAGAGTGCTTTTCTGGTTCTGGTTTAGTGGCTGAACAACACTTCCTGTTTATCACTTCTCAGTCTCACAGCTATTTTCTCAAACAGTTAGAGAGGAAATAACATCTATGAAAAACAACAGCTTGGAACTGTCCAAAGGAAGTTTGTTCAAACCAAGAGTCCAATTATTGTGTTCTTTTGAATGTGGCGGACTGATTCTTTTTTACCAATATCAAAATGGTGAAAATAAGTAGCGTATGTTCATGACAAAAAAGCATTAAACTGCTTATGTTTTTTTTGTTTTTTTTTCTCCACTATGGCTTCCCACAAACCTTGGCATGGCCGTGTCTCATACATCTGGCTGGGACAGGAGTCCTGGTTCTCCGGGACTTGTGTGACCACGGCTCTAGAACGAGCCTGTCGACCCCACGTCTCAAAACTCCGCCCGTCCAAACACAGCAGCTGACATGAACTCCATGGTGACCACTTGGTGAGGTGACATTCTCCTGACGTACGAGAGAGAAATTGCAGCCAATGAGTGTTTGCAAAGAGCTTCTAAATTACATTTTAAAATATATTCAAACAGAAAACCGTTATTTTAAATTGTAGAAATATTTCACAATATGACTGTATTTTTAATCAAAGCCTTGAGAATAAGAGACTTCTTTCAACAACAACAACAACAACAACAACAACAACAAAAAAATCTTTATTTGTGCTAGCATTTGTGTTAGATGCAAACCTGGACATGGGATTGTGCAGGGCTGCAATAACTCCATCTCACTGACTTTGCTCTGCGAATTTCCTACACACATCTTATCATCCACCGGAACGGGCTGAGGAGGACCTGAGAGAGAACCCCAGTGCACCACACAGGATATTTCCCTCCGACTTACTCCCTCGCCACAGTCGGCCCCCTGCAAAGAGAGAGAAAGACTACAGACAGAGCAGATCTGAGCTGACAGCATCTGTCATGTTTATGATGCTATACTGAGCAGTTTAGATGTATTTTGTCTTTTCTGTGTTCTGCTGAAATACTTCAGGTCATTTATTTTTTCTAGAGTTCTGTAATTTAGAAAGTGTGGGTAGAAAGAAACCACTCTAGATTTAGCCATAATATAATTGGCTCATAGTCATAACACCATGATGTGGCCTACGCACGGGCTTGTGTCCAACACGCGAAATGATTCACAGCCAGAGAGTGTTTCTGATCTGTTGGTGTTCTGATTGGATAAAAAAGCGTGTTGACTCTGACTCTCAAAGAGACACGTCTGATTGCTCAGGACACCTATTTCATTTTGTAGAGACATGGTATAAAAATGCACCTTTAATTGGTAGCCTTTATTCCACTAGAGAGAAACCATGGAACAAGGGATTTAAAGGGATAGTTCACTTCAAAATGAAAATTCTGTCATCATTTACTCATCCTCAAGTTGTTTCAAACCTGTATGAAAAACCTGTATGAACTATCCCTTTAAAAAACAATTATATTTAAATATAAATAAATATATATATATATATATATTTTTTTTTTTACAATTTATACCTAAAAATGAATTCGACTTTATATTGTAATTATGTATTTTACACCTCCTAAAAATAATTGTTCTTTGTTTTTTTTTTATGCATTTACATTTTTTTACAGCTAAAATTATATACTTTTTTAGACCTAAAATGACTTTTGATGTACACTACTGTTCAAAAGGTTCAGATTTGCTAAGTTTTTAAAAATGTTTTTTAAGAATGCCACACAAACGCTGCATTTATTTGATCAAAATTACAGTAAAAACAATAACATTGTTAAAAACAATGCATAATTACTCCATTCTTCAGTCACATCATCCTTCAGAAATCCTTCTAAAATGATGATTTAATGCTCAAGAAACAAATGAGACAGAACTCTGTCAGAGCTGTTTATAACGGCGTAGCGAGGATAATTTTATCTCATATGAGCTCAGGGGAAACCTTGTTATGATGTGCTCACTTTTGACAGTTTGATGGAAAGCAGTAGCCTTAAGCTACGTGAACATCTTTGGTCTGTTCATTTGTGCTGGCAAAGGACAATGTCTCAGTGGCATCAGCAGTTGTTTGTTCGAGTTTAACTCAGTCAGGTGCACTGCATCAATACTACCTCAACTCTGCATGGTCTCCAGTCCCCAAGTCTCCAGCTGTAGCAGGGCCTAACGGGACAGGGGCGAGTCTGGGAGAGTTGAGATGGACAGGGACGACCTCCCTCACTGGCAGGCTGCAGAACGACCCTGGAACGTGTCATTTGACCTGGAAAATTCACACACATACACACACAGCAAGACACAAACACATGGGATGAGGACCTGAAGTCCAGTGTGAGCACTGTTTTCACGCTTAAATTAAATAAGCGCTCTGGGAAGAGTTTACTCATGGGACTGGCAGAGCCTTGGATGAAGATAAATGAGACTGATAATAGATTTTAATTAAGCCCCAAACAACAGCCGAGTTCAAGGAAGCATGACTGAACTCTCAAGGGTGTAAACATACAGGTGTGTTCTATCTTTCCAAAGATTCTAGATTCATATTTACTCGCCAAGGCTAAAAAAAAGCACCACTAATGTTTTAATAATAATAATAAAAAAAAATCCAGTTATTATTATTGTTGTTGTTGTTGATTTTATTGGCTAGTTTTGAAAAAGAAAGCACCACTTATGTTTTCATAAATAATAATAATATAATAATATTTTATTATAATTATTATTATTATTGTTGTTATTATTATTTTTATTTTATTGGCCAAAGAAGGAAAGCAATACTTTGTTTTCTTCAAAAAAATGTTTTATATTATTATAAAAAGCTAAATATAAAAAATCCAATAGACAAAGTTTAAAAAAATAAAAAGCGAAATATTTATAATTATTATTATTATTATAATATTAACAATATTATTATTATTATTATTATTATTCTTATATAAATTGGAGATCGTACTTTGGCTTCCACAGGTGTGTGAACATTCTGACCAGGTGGACCACTCTGTGATCAGGCAATTAACAGGGCAGCCCACCTCACAGGGGGCAGAGAGCTTTCCACGTGAAGGACCCAACTAGAAAAGATAACAAAAACATTCAAAACATTGGATTCCTATTGAGCATTTATTGTGAAAGAATTCCAGTAAGAAAACAACAGTCACCTCTTTGCACATGCTCAGTTCCACCAGCTTCCCATCGCTGCGGACACAGTTCAGGAGTCGGGTCTTAATCCCCCGGCCACACACTGCGCTTTCACTGAGCTGACAGCTACTCCAGTCTTCAACACAAACAGACACACACACACACACACACGCACGCACAGCACACACAATTCACTCCCTGCACTTCACTGAACAATTTTTTGACAATCTGTAAATTGTGATAGTGTGAACCAGTGGCGAGGCTACATTAGGAACAGGATGGCACTGGTCCTCTCAGATTGATGGCTGGTCACCAAATGACCAGCCATCCAAATGAGACACCAAATAGTTTTTTTGTGGGAGAGAAGAAAAATCCTGCATGCATACATTAATACAATAATCACTCAAATACATGAACATAGGAACTAATTGCATGTGTAAACATGCAAAGAATAAAGCAAGAATTAATAAGATCCTGGTGGATGAGCGCTGATCTTCCAGTTGTGTGCTTCTATTCTATAGACGAATCCGGCGAAACTACCGGAAGTAAGCGGGCGCCATTACTGAGCTGTTGCTGGGTAGCGTTGCGCCATTGCCTCCTATTGGTTTGGTTGCGTCCACTGGAATAAACAGCCCGCAATTTACGACTGTCACTAACGTTACATCTACAACTTTACTATTCTTCCTCTGCAGAGTTATTTGAACAGTATAAGTGTTGTTAATGGTCTGTGAAGATCGGACAGGTCCTTTAAGAACTATGTATTTATCATCTGGTAGAGTGTGCATTATTTGACCAACCCATACGGAGCTCAGATAATTTTTTGACCCTCTATCAGTGACCTGTAGTTGGCATTTTGTTGATCATCGGATGCCAGGCGAAGGAGAAAATACTCTTGAATACCTTTAAAACAACCGAAGGGGCGCGTTGGGGCAGTAACTTAGTAGCATTAACGTTACTGTATTTGCTTGACTGTGACTCTCACTCTGAGAACCAACAACGCTAGCAGTTAGCTGTACCTTACCCTTTCCTTTTGAAATGTGAAAATGAGATAAATAATGGTCACAAAATAAAAACATGAATTCGTTTATTTGATATCATTAATTTATTTATTGTTGCCAAATGGACAGATCTTTTAATAGTTTCCTCGTTAGCTTGCCTAGCTAGCATAGTTATTGCCAAGCTATTTTCATAAATAATCTGTAAGATCGTTTGTACCTTCATCTGTGACTGGAGGCCACTGTCTAACATCATCAACCTAACAAGTCATACTGCCTGCAGCTGTCATCGAGGGTGCGTTTGCGTTATCACGGAGGTTTGTTTACATACTAGTAACAGCTCAGTAATGGCGTCGCCACAAGATGGCAGCCTACACAGAACGCTCGTCGGATTCGTCTATAGAGAATGGTAAATGCTAGATCTGTCAATCAATCAGCTTCCGCAGCATAACAGTCTCCGATCGGTCTTTACTCGTCGTCCCTGCTATCCGCTATAACTGACATCCAAGCTCTGTTCGTAATCGCATACTGTCTGAATAGTTTCTATTCGTTGATCTTCGTAACGTTGTCAAATGACGTTAGAAAACACTGCACCATCGTCATCATCACGACGCAATCAGATCTCAGATGTCCTATAGCTTTAGCAAAGCAGTATGGAATGCCAATGTATGAGAATTATCTCAAGATCTACGAGTCGTGTTATGTTGTGTATGGGCTCGTTTGAATTGAGAACACCTGCTCTAAATAAAAATTAAGGCTGCTCCGATTGATCGGTCGCCGATCACGATCGGCCGATAATTGCTTTGGGATGTTTGGTCGGCGGTCTCTATAAAGGCCGATCCAGAAAAGCCGATCACATGACGCAAAACTCGCAAGACAATTTTTTTACGCGCTGCTAAAAATGGATTCACCGCTCTGGCAGTTCTACATGAGCAATCTGCAGTGTGTGTACCAAGTAAATACCACGACGTGGAAAGCAAGCAAAACATTTTAATACCACCAACTCATCAGACATTAGAAGGTTAGTCACCGAAAGGAATATTATATGAGGCGTTTTCAAAGTGAGCTCGCGCTAAGAGTTCAGCAACTCACTAGCTGTTGGTAAAACAGTTGGTCTTTCCGGCTCTTGCACAAGCAGCACGGACCTACCTCTGTGCTGATAGCGAGTGTTGATAGCATTGACTGTAAAAAATAGGTTGATAGCGAGCGGTAAATTCGTTATTTCAAATCATAGTTTCAAATAGGCGCGCTCATAATAGCATCGCGCGTCTTTTCAGAATTGCATAGCAACGAAAGACGTCATGGGAGAGCAACTGTGCTAATCACAAAGACCTTTTCTACATTTAAGGCATTAAACATAACTGTAGGCTACATTCTCTTATCACCAAGCAGAAATACGTGTTCTGATAATGTTCACATTCTCTGAAGATTAAACGAACGGTCGCGGAGGCGCACTTCAATAAAGTAACTTACGTCATCTAATATTGAGGAAGGTCTGTAATATAACGTTAGTTAAATAAGGTTGGCCTATAGCTACGTTAATATTCTTTATCGGGTTAATTGCGAGTGAGCTGTTTAACTGAGGGAGTGACATAGAAAATAAACAGATTCAAGCTGTATTCAATCAACATCAGCAAATATTGGTGTAGATGCTTGGATTGGAATAGAGTTTGAAACATGTTGTAAAGAAAGAGCTTAAACTCTCGTTGGCAGCGTAAGTTACATTATACACAATTTCTCAAAGTTGTAAATAAAACAATATATTTATGTTTTACATAAAATTACTATTTCATTTTTTGGCAACCCTTTAAATTAGGGAACACATAATGTTATTCACTGCAGAATAAGCCATTAATATGTGCTTTATAAATAATATACAGGAAATATGCTAGTAATATGCATGCTAAAGCAAGTTAATAATGAATAGTTTCCCTAAAATGTTGCTAGTCAGCAATAATCATGCCTTGAATCTGTTGATGGTATGTTATATTTGTATGTCTCAAAATGTTAATTTCTATTCTCAAAACTAGCCAGAAGTCATGGTTTAAGGAGTTAATTAAAAAAAGTCATACAGGAAAGTTGTTTGTCAAGCCCTGTTCCCAATAACCAAGCACAGGCTGCTACGTTAATATGCTGAACATGTTGCTTGCAAATAAATACACAGTTGTAAATTCATAATATGTTTTCTTCTCTTAATTGTAATACATAATGTACATTGTTGTTAAATATAGTTTAATAAATAATGCTACATGATAAAAAGAAGGCTGTGAGGCTACCCTGTAATCGGTAATCGGTGATCGGTATCGGGTGATACAGTTTCCAGTAATCGGTATCGGTGATCGGTCCCAAAAATCCTGATCGGAGCACCTCTAATAAAAATATGTTTTCTACTATGGTTTACTAATGTTTGGTGAAGCTACAAACCAAAACGCGGCCCAAAAGCCACATGTGTAAACTGTTTACATGTATTTGGTATTGGTCTCTACCTGAAACTATTATGCTTGATGTATTCTGTTAGTTGAGACCTTTTCAACCATATATAACTGTTATGCATGATGCTCAGCAGATCACATTTTTACATTTTTATTTTCAATTTAGGCATATTTTATTCTGCTTAGGTGTCAACATTTGTTTTTATCTCATGTATTGTAAAATGATGTACTTCAGTTTGAGAGTAGGCACTGAGGTCCACCCTGTTTCACCAGGGTCCACTCACTTTAAAATGTCTGGCCTCGCCACTGGTGTGAACGTTTGTTACAGTACCTGAGTAAACGTAGGAGTATTTGAGACAGGTCATATTGATACAGGGTTGAGTCTGGTTTAGATCAGGGCAGGTATGATCTCCTTCTGGCCACCTCAAAACAGTTCTACTCCTCCACCTCAAATCACCGGCATTACAGTCCTTGAGGAATGCAGACATCAATCACACCAGTATAAAATCATACATATCCTAATAGGGACTTTTCATTCATTGTGTTTACAGTAATGCATTTTAATTAAACTCACCCCAAAAACTTCTGGGACTCCAAAATGTAAGTAGTTTAATCTTAATTATAATTATTGTAGTTACTTATTTTAATATGTGGTCATTGGCGCTGGAGCAAAAAAGGTTGTAACTGTAGTAAGTGGATTTTTCTCTATGTAAACAGTTGAGTATCAAGATAAAAATGACAGGCTTTATGATATATTCAGTATAACAAGTTAGTAAGCAATTTTACCCCATGTGTGTCATGTCAACAATCATAATGTTAAAGTCATGTGGCTGTACCTTCAAAACAATGTGCATTTTATTGTTTATTCAGGTGCGATAACTTGCCCCCTAGACGTCCATTAAAATGCATTACTGTAAAAGCTTGTTTTTGCTAATGTAGGGACATGCCACAATCTTTTTCAGTGGTAATCAACAAGTGCTAAACATGCACATTCCAATCAATTCACCATTTGACATTTTTAGAAATTATACTTATTAATGAACCTATTTTTATTGTGGGAACTTTGAACCATCCATCATCCAACTGGAATATATTTACTAAAGTAATAAATGTTCATTTTAGTCATCCCATCATGACAAGCTTCCCTCCATCCTGACATTTTATTATCCATTCATCAGCCCCTCCATCTATTCATCCATCAGTCAAACTGACCACGGTACATTTGGTCCACTGGCTCCACTCTGATGTCACACAGTGGGCGGGGCACGGCAGTAGACAGGTCTCAGCTGTGATTGGCTGTTCCTCCTGGGCACACAGTGAGTCATCCACAACCTCATCCTGGTTTTCTCCTCCCCTTTTCAAGCAGCTGTCAGTCAGAGACAAACAAAAGTTATTTTTATAATTTAAATGAAACTATAAAGAGCCTAAAATTCAGACGTGGTCTAGGGTTGTTGTGGCACCTCTCAGTCAGGGTGAGAGCACAAATACAGAACAACCAGAAAACGTTGTTCAGTTATAACATTACCCATAGTATCCCATCATCCCCTCCTGACCTCACTTTAGTCTGAAGGGCAGAGTTACGACCTCACTTATCTTTTGTTATGACCTCATGAATCTGTTTGGCACTGTTGTGACCTCTCGTCGGTTTTGAACGCTGACTTATGAGACAATTTTGCTGTGTGACGCACACAGGATCTGTTTTATCATTGTCCAACAGAGGTAAAACACAATATATTGTCCTGCTGTATTGTGGCAGAATGGGGACATTTTAAAAAGACATTCTCAGTACGAGAGACAACTTCTTTCTAATGAAACTTTTAAAGAGATAATTTGCTCATTAAAAGACTAAGCGTGATAAGCTCACTGGGTTTTGCAGGTCCGGAAACCCTCTCCGCAGAAAGGCTGTGTCGATCCAGTGTTCGTGAGATTGTTTGTTGGCGTTATGATGCACATGGACCAGGACTCCACTTCCCACACATACTGACTGCAGTCAGAGTAACAGGGAAGTACCTCAGACACCTGATCACAGACAAGATAGCTATGATTTTAGTTATGGCAGCATGCACACAAGTGTGTGTTGTGCATCTCTGTGTATACAAAGTATGTACAGAAAAAAGATAACATGCTAATATTTATCCAGGCAGGCACACACACACTTTTAAGGACAAAATATTATAACACACACAAATCTCTAGGGTACTCACCTGAGCCTTTGTAGATATTCATATCAGCAGAACATGACCAGCAGCAAAACCACAAGAAAGAAAGAGGAATGAATTGGGGAAAGGAAGAGGAAACGAAAGGGGAAAGGAAATATGAATAGGAAAGTGGAATGGGAAGGGGAAAAAAGTAGAGCAAAGTAAAGGAAAATAAGAAGTAAAGAAAGGAAATAAAAATAAAGGAAAACAAAGGCAATAAAAAATAAAGGAAAGGGGAAGGAAAAGGAATTGGAAAATGAAAAGAAACAAATGCATAAAGAAAAGGATATGAAAGAAAGGAAGAGGAAATTAATGGAGAGAGGAAAGGAAAAGAAAGATGAAAGAAAAGAGCAAGGAAGAAGAAAGAAAAAGGAAAGTACCAAAATAGGAAAGTAAAGCAAAGCAAAGGAAATGAAAAAGGAAATAAAAAGAAAGGACATTTAAAAAATGGGGGAAAGGAAAGGAAAAGGGAAATAAATAAAATGAATGGGGAAGGAAACAGAAAAGGAAAGTAAATGAAAAGAAAAGGGAAAGAAAATGGAACAAATGCATAGAGAAAAGAATATTAGGAAAGGGAAAGGGAAATTGGAAAATAAATAAAATAGGAATAGGAAAGGGAAATTGAAAAAAGTGTAAAGTGAACGTAAAGCAAAGGAAAGAAAAAAGAGAAAAGAAAAAAAATGCGGAAAGGGAAAGGAAATTACAGGAATGGGAAAAGGAAATTAAAAGGAAAAAGTATTAATGCAGAAAGAAAGGGAAATGAAAGTAAGAGGAAGCGGAAAGTAATAGGGAATAGGAAAACAGGAAATTGAAAAAGGGAAAGAAAAGGAAAGAATTTCTATTAGTTTCTACTGGAAGATGTTTGCCCCCACCGTAGATTCTTTATTTAGTGGTTCATTTATATGAGGGAAACTGAGCTGAAGGAAATGCTTGCTGACTCCAGTTCAGATCCATGAAACTTTAATGTTGCTTGACCTGCCCTGATGGAAAATAAAATAAAGAGAGTGAAATAAAAGGAAAACGAGCAAAAAGATGGGGGGATAAGAGGTTCAGTCCCTGGAGGTTTGGATCCTCTCCAGTCTTATGTAGCTGAGAAACAGCTGAAAGTGGGCAGGCAGGGGAAGACCCCCAAAGCCAGATGAATTATACATTACACAGCAGCTTTACACACACACTGCCTCGTCCTCTGTGACTCTCGCTCACAGATGAAGAAACACTATTCATGAATATATGAACACATACAATTTAAGCATACACGTGTGTGCATGTGTACAGCATGTGCTTTTTCTAGGCTATTTTAAATAGACTGAACATCTCAATTGTAAATCTAATGCTAAATGTCTCTGGATATGTCAAGTTATCAGAACAACTCTTCTCTATTCTCACCTGATTTTTGTAATTGAGTTTTGGGCAGGGTCGACCTCCATTGAAAGGCTTCTCTCGTAGCCACTGAGAGCGAACTTTTACACCCCCACCACAGGAGGCGCTGCAGGCGGACCAATTCGACCACTCACTCAGCTTGCAGTCCGTAAAACAGGCCACATGACACAATTCTTCTTCATAACCTATAACAACATGCATGGCACTTACTTCTTAGAAATAACATTGAGAAATACAATATATACTGTATATATTGAAGAGCACATCACCAGGGCTGCTACAGAGATTTGGATCCACCAGTTTTCCCAGGTGATCGAGACAGGCGAGAGCTCGGTAGCGCTTCCCGTGCCCACACTCGCTGTTCTTCCTCTGAGCTCGCCAGTCCTGGACTGTCTTTTGGCCTTGGTGGGAAACTCCTTGGATGAAAGGATGGCCAGCAATATTCTTTGCTGGTGAGAGCAAACAAGGAGACCAGGGACCCTGAGGCTTGGTGTGAAATTCAGAACAAGGACAAGCTTCTTTCTCCATGAGAGGAAACAACTCCTCCTGTTGGCATCGCCAGCGCTTCTTACTGCGACCTGAGAGTTTGGACGGAAGGGGAGCTTGGATGGTGTGTGTGCTTTCAGAAAACATTGTGATAATCAGAATGCAGTCAGTTTACCTATCAGAGATCGGGTACGAGTGCGCCAGCTTCCACAGCCTTGACATTGGGTGAATCTGCTCCAGGAGGTGAAGCTGCATTCATCTCTACATGGCACTCGACACTCCCTCACCGGGACGGGCATCACTCCTGCCCACCTCACGCAGTCTGTCATATCTGCAGGAGAATAATCTGCACCAACACACGACACCTCTGCAAACATGAGGAAAAGGAGAAAGCCAAAGACATTTTTTTTATTTTGTTCAAAAGTAGTATGAAATATGTTGGACACTATGTCAAACCAGAATTATTTAAGTATGATTCAGATACCATTTAAGTTTTTATTAAAGTCCCCTTGTAGTGAAAATCAAGTTTTTAATGTTGTTTATATGTGTATGTGGTGTTTTTAATATGCTTTAAGAGAAGCCATGTGCAAATTCATCAGTTAAACACCATTGCTGAGTATTTTCTCCTTAAAACTGCAGTGAAAAAAGACGGGTTGAAATTCTCTAACGTGTAACCAATCCCGTCAACGTGCGGGCGGGTCGCTCTGAAGAGAAGCCAGGTTATTTCAGTATATTTTTCTGTTGACATGAAAAATCAGGTACATTTAGCAATGTAGTTGTTGAATTATGTATATGACGTTTATTACAATGTTATGATGAACCATTTGCCTTTCTCCACTGACGTTCTAAATTGTTCAGAGCGTTTATACGAATGCTGTTTTTTAGAAGGCAACTGTCTGACTCTGAGATGGCGAACGGGAACATCGTTTCTGTAACATTAGAAACACATTATTAGCTGTGTGATAACGTACTCAAGCAAAATTTTAATCATATCAATAACCGAGATGTGCTCGACATAGAGAGCAATACATAAAACGGATTACCATTCTGATGCATCTTCCACTTCTTCTTCTTCTGAATCAGTTTCTGGTTCAAACATATATGGCTGAATTAAACCGGTATTTCCACTTGCCATCATGTATCGTTTACTACAGTAAAGTTGACAGAGTGGATCTCTGAGCTGGAGTGAGTGAGTGGAGGCGGGGACTAATATGTATATCCATATATCTACGTATACTAAATGGAGCGAGGGTGTAGAGTTACATTCAAGCTATTTTAAGGCATGAAAAAATTATTTTCACAGGGAAAAACATTTAAATATGTAATTTTGATGATCAAAGATCACAGTTTTAAGGGATACAATTATAGACTACAGGGGAACTTTAATGTTTTGAATTGTTTTTATTTTTATATTTTCCATTTTAATATTTGTTAAAGTTTCAGCAATTATGTTGTGTGCTTTTGTCATTTAAAAAAATTATGTCTATGTAGTTTTTATACATTTTTATTTCAGTTTTAGTTCTAGTTATTTTAGTACATCAAAAGTACAAGTTAAACTAAATGAAAACAAACGTTTTTTATATTTATTTATTTATAGCAACACAAATGTTATCTGTGTCAAACATAATGAAACATCCATTTAATGTGACAAAATGAAAAATGTATCATCATTTCCTCACTCTCTTTCTTTCTTCCATGAAACATAAGAGAAGATATTTAGAAAAATGTCTGTTTTTCGTCCTTGCAAAGAAAGTCAATGGGGTCCAGTGTTGTTTTGTATGGACAGTGTACAGTCAAAAATATTCTTCAAACTTTTTTTTTTTTGTGCTCCATAGAAGAAAGAAGAGGTTTTGAATGACATGGCTGAGTAAAAAAAAAAAAAAAAGACAAAACTTTCAATCCTGGTTTTGGGGCCCGCTTAACGCACATTCTAAACACATTCTAATGTAAATTGTATCGAATGTAACAAATCAATAAAGAACGATTTTACAAATGACTTGCATAGATAATCATTCTGCTCGTGTTTCCTGAAGCCCAGTGTGTGCATCTTGAGGAAGTAATACATTTTCTTAGAAATACCCTGTCTCATTCTCTAAAACTGACAGGCAGAATTTGGTCCTGTTCACTGCAAACCGCACTCTGAAAGGAACCCGGCTGAGTCTTGATAGGCCAGCACTTGCCATTAAATTTACATGAAGCACCAGCAGGGCATTTTAAAACGGCTCGGAGACACAGATGTCAGATGTCACACCACGCTGTGTGTCCTCTCTGACGTTTTGACAATTTTCTATAAGATGGGGATGTGAGGAAAATTACCAGCAAGAAACCTTCAGGCAGCCCAGAAGTCCCTCTGAATAGCTAAGATAAGTTATCGTCCTACAGTAACCCCGCTTTTGCAGAACTTCCTTAATAAAACTTTAAATTATACAGAGATCCTAATCTGTCTCTTACCTCTTGTCTCGAGGCCAACGCCGCATGCCTCTACGGGCCCACCCACAGCCTGCCTCACCGAATCAGGTACCAGAACGCACTGATGCCAGCGGTGGGTCTGCCATCTGCCAGGAAACATCCGTGCACAGAAAACATGTCGCAGTGTCTGGCTAATATCCAATTACATTTCATAAACATTTTGTATTTTGTTGGCACGTTTAGTAGGGATACACATTACCACCTTTTAATTGAGTAACACCACATGTTGCACATGGTTTTATTATATTTGGGTAGTTGTCTTAAAAAATGCTTTCAACTACTTTTAAAAGGTCGATGGAAACCTTTACATTTATTCATTTTATATTCATTGTTTTTCTTAATTTTATGAATGCTGAAATGTTTAAATCAGGAAAATTGTAGTTTACAGTTATAATAATAAAAAAAATCATATCTCGAGTTCATGGTATGTACTTTCAATGGTATTTATGTATACACGTTGATATCAAGTTAATGACGGACGCGAGAAGCGAGAGATTTGTACTTCATTATCTATTATCTAGTAGCTTTATAGTACTGTGCAGATCGAGATCTTTTATTCCGAAAAGACACATTATATTGATCAAAACTTACAGTAAAGACATCATAATGTAAGCAAAATCTATTTCAAATAAACTGTGTTATTTTGAACTTACTGTTCATCAAAGAATCCTGGATAAACTGCATCAGATCTTCCACAAAAACATTGAGAAGCAAAACTGTTTTCAACATCGATAATAATAAGAAATGTTTCTTGAGCAACAAATCAGCATATTAGAATGATTTCTGAAGGATCATGTGACACTGAAGACTATATATATATATATTCAAATAGAAAACAGTTATTTAAAATTGTATTAAAATTTCACAGTATTACAGATTGTACTATTTGTTTGAGCATAAGAGACTTCTTTCAAAAACACCACACCAACGTTAGTCAATGACTTTTGAAACATCATCACTAAACCGGTCAGCATTTGAGTAATTCAATTCATTTAATTTCGTTTAGTTTCTATAAATTTCAAATTAACTGGCTGCTAGTTAACTTGTTGGCTTAGTGCGTCCAACTTTTCCCATTTAAATTATGAAACCATTTCTTTCTTTACCTGTAAATTGGGCACAGAGGAGGTGGATCACATTCTCTCTCCTCAAAAAGAGTGTCCGGGCACTCTTGACCTCCGTTAGCAGGTCTCTGGATAATAATCCTATGACGAGACTGGTTTGGGGCAGTAGCATTCACTAAAGAAGCAAAGATGATCACAGAATAGAAAAAAAATACATAAAGGTCAAACATTTAGCTTGTCAAGTTGTGCCTAGTTAGGACATGTTGTTAGGGTTGGTGGAATATGTGCTTACCTGATAAACAGGAAGAGGGACAGGCACTCCATTCACTAAAAGGTGTGATGATGCAGTCAGTTTTGCAAGGTAAGGGGCAAGACCGTATCGTGTCAGGACGAGAGGATTCAGGACACCTGAAGTAGAGTCAAGACACGAGATAGAGGTTATCGTCAAAGAAGTCTACACAGATTTTAGGATTAAAGTTTTTATGGATGGAATTTTATTACCGTTTTGGCAGTACGTGTCCGTTCCCAGCTCTCCTGCACGTGACTTGGCGCATCTGTACCCCTGTACCACAGGTGGTATCATTCTCCATCTGGGCTGTGCTGTTACCGTCACTCTCGTCTGTGATGGTGTTTGGCACACAGGGATGCCAAGGTGAAGTATCCCAGTAGTGCACTGTGCATGGGTGCGTGCTGCAGGATCTCCACTGCTCCAGCTCAGGAGCCGGAGGACATGGCTTTCCATCTACGACCAAACTAAATAGCTCAGGATGCTTTTTTATTTTGATTCTTTGATGAATAGAAAGTTAATAAGAACAGCATTTAAAAAAAAAAAATATAGGAATTTGGTATCAATGTAAAAGTCGTTACTGTCACTTTAGATCAATTTCATGATCCCATGACCAACACACACATGTTGGGTTTTAATGTTTTATGGGGACATTCCATAGACACGGTGACATAATGGTTTTTATACTGTACAAAGTGTATATTCTATCTCCTTACACTAACCCTACCCCTAAGCCTACCCATCACAGAAAACAGTCTGCATTTTTACATTTTAGGACAAGGATTTTGGACATTGACATTTTTGTGGGTACACTTTATCCCAATAACATATTAGGTATATACTTGTACCACACACACACACACACACACACACACACACACACACACACACACTTAAGGACAAAGGACCATGTGTTTTATGGGTCAAATGCAGGGTATGTCCTAAATGAGTGTGTCATAAAAGAATGTATAATTAATGAAAAAGAGCTGATTTATGGGGACTAGCATAAAAGAAACATGCCTGAGAATGACAGGACAAAGACAAAACAACGTTTTGAAATGGGGATTAGAGATTTGTACTCAGAATAAATCAGAGTCTAGAGGTCTCTTTTTTAAAGAGGCATTGTGAATAATTAAACTGAAAGAATCTCAAAAAGGACTTTAATAAAGCCCAGTATACGAGAGCTGCTGCTGTACTAAGCTTTTCTGCAACAATTCTAACAAATGTTACGTTTCCAACATGTCTAAAAAGCATAAAAGCTAACGGCACACGCTTTAAGTTGCGTCCACACTTCCAGCAACACAAAGCGAAGAAGCAACACGATCCCAATCATAGCAATAGAGAGTTGGTGATTTCTGATTTTTTTATTTTTTTTTCGTCCAGTGACGTGATAAAGTTGAGATATGTTTAACTTTACGCAAATGATGAGCGACTTTCGAGAGCGACAACCAATAGGAGTGTGATCAGTGGAGTGCAAAGTTGGAGGAGAAGTTAGTCAGAAACGTTCCTATCATTTATGAAAACTGATTCGTGGTCTACATTACAACATGAGGAACATCCGTGAATGTCAATCAAAAACATTACTAGGCAACCAGCAGTGGGAACGCCCACTAGCGACGTCACCGCGAGCCACTGGCGAAATGAAGTGAGTCGCTTGTAGTGTAAACGCAGCTTTACGGTCCACCCCAGTGATCCTGTTATCAGATGGGTTTCTGTTGTAATTTTGTCTGATTCAATCAGACAATGGTGTGCAGAGTTAGTGTAAATTGCCTCTGCCAACAAGGTGGGCAATTTGCTCTGAGTGTAAATATACACTCCAAATGTTTAATCTGACTGAACTCACGCTTCCCAGGAAGAGCCAGAACAAGACGTGAACGACTTTGTTTCCCCTCTTGGTGTTTACTGGAGCAGGATTGGGAACAGGATGTCCAGGAACCCCAGTGTCCCAGCACACAGTCCCCAGGACAGGGCATCTCACATAGCTGCCCGACTGGAGGAGGATCTCCTGGGCATTGGTTACTATCTACCGGCTCACCTATAATGCAAAGATGAAGGCGGAACGTTTGATTAAACGCATCCGATCAGAAATGTCCCTTTATTTATATCAACTATAATGCTTATCTTTTCTCACGTTCCTTAAATAACACACATTCTTTCTCAATAAACAAGCATATTCAATTAACATCTTATTCCAATACAACACAAGAAAATATGTAATTAAATTCATTGCTGAGAAGCAAAATTAGAACATTGAAATAATTATCATGGTTTGTTCTAAGCACAGGAATTTCTCAGTTTCCTCTTATCTCGCACCTAACAACCACTTTTCTTTAATTAAAGTAGAATAATATGCAAATAAGATGTTTAATAGCATCCTGATTGCTCTATTCTTCCCTCAAAGACCATGATTGGGCAACATTAAGGCACATTTTTAATTAACAGAATGCTTGAAAATCATTATCTGCTAATGAATGCTGAAGTAAAATATCAATGCTAAACTTCGCTCAGTTCAGTTTGGAAAATACTCTACATTTTTTTTAATTAAAACAATACTCATTGGCACTTTTTTAAATCATTAACCTCACTAAATGTTGTTAGTTTTCTGCTTAAGGGTTATTAATATAAACTTAATTCAGAAGTTTTCTTGTTTTAATCATAATTGTGACCATATTTAGTGGTCTATGTTTAAAACGGGGGGAGGGGGGTTGGAGAGAGCTCACATATACAAAAACAATCTTGCAGAAGATCTTTTTATTTGAGAAATTGGAATGTACAATAGACGCATATACACAAGCACAGAATCAACTAGTAGAAGATGTTCTTTGTTTGTGATATAAAAGAACAAAGATTAAAGGCAAGCAATAAACCTAGACAGACTCTGCTCTGAGAATCAGATATTGAGGCACAACAGTTCATTTCTTCATTACATCTCAAATGCAGGAGGGGGCAACATTTCTTCAATTGATGTTAGGCCCTAAAAATAAATCTCTCTGAATCATATTCGTTGCCTAAGATATAAATGCACAAACGGAGCATTTTTAAAAAGAGCCCAGCTCTAAAAATGTATTTTTATGACCCCTGCAATCATCATCTTTTCTTTTGTGTTATAAGGGTTTATTTCATTTTCTTTCCACGGTGGCAGACACAAGATTTCCCCCCCATTTGTACTGTTGGAAAAAGCAATTTCCCAGAGTGATTATCTAGAGCATTAAAAAGTGCATTATAGTATAGCATCAGAACTGCAGGACTGTTGATAGACAGCAGAATTCACGCTCCTTCCTAAACATCAAATTTGCAGTCAGATCACTTAAACTGGAGTGATAACTTTTGCAAATGAACCATTGAACCATGTCTGTCCAGAGCAAAAACTCAGCCAAATAGTGCATCATCATCATCATACATGAACAAATTCACAGAGAGAAGCACCGGGTATTTAACAACAGGCTCTTTGCTGGGGCCAATAAGCAATCACCTAGAAACCATTTAAAATAACATAGTAAACATATAGCAATGCTAAAAACCATAGCAACACCCTGGTGACCATCCACCCATAGTGTAATCAATATATATATTGTCCAATGTATATTTATCTTGTAAACAGCACTGCTTAAGGACATATATTCTTGAGATTAAAAATATATTTCGGATTATTGTGCATTTTGGATGAATATATATATATAGGTCCAAATATGAGGAAATAGATATCAACAATATATTTTTTTGGCCATTTTTTTGTGTATTTGAAATGTTTTTTATCATCTGGAAATATATTTTTTTTCCATGATTGTATTTTATCATCATGATGGAATATGTAAAAATCTAGATTACGTTTTATAAACTCTTTGAACACCTGGGATGTAATGTAGTGTTGTTATGGGAAAGTTAGATAAGTTGACTTTAACAAAGTGCAATGTGATTACAACTCAAATCTCCAGCAAGAATACATTATCACTTTAAGTCAACTGCACTTCAACTTTAATGGCTTTGGTATTTCAGCTTCACTTTGCATTTTGTAGAACATTCTAAGTGCAACGCTGTCAGGTTTAATGCATACGTGTGTCGGATATATTATTCCAACTATTTCCAGTAACGCCTGACATTTGGCGAGCCACAAACGGACATGTTTCACACACAGTAGTAAACCCCTTAAGACCGCTCATATACTTGCTGATGGACAACACATGCACTGGCACTTGACATGGACGAGTGACATTAAAATGAAAGACCTTAGAGGACTCCTAAGGCTTTTTGAAACTTGTGTCTCTGTGCATTTGTGTGTCAAAACTGCAGTGCAACACTGTGACAGATCTGTCTGTCTGTTCTGATCTTAAACTCATCTCTGAGAAGCACAGAAGACAGATAAGAAATATGCCACATAGCCGCTGGGAGGAGGGGAGAGATGAGAGGAGATTAAGAGACAGCTGATCATTTGCTTATGCGAGTAAAAATAACTAATCGCTGAAGAGTTTGAGGATGGGGATAACAGAAGGTTGAAAGTAATTAGAGGGATGAAGGTGAAGAAGGATGAGATTGAAAGATAATTAAAGGGATAGTTCTGTAAAGCAATCATTTAATCACCTTCATTCATTTACTCAAGATGATTTTACACCATGGAAGGAGATCATTTGCAGAATTGGCTGCTGTTTACCATACAATGAAAATGAATACACTACTGTTCAAAAGTTTGTGGCCAGTAAGATTTTTCAATGTTTTTTTTTCAACCAAGGCTGCGTTTATTTGTGATATTGGGAAATACTATCACAATTCAAATATGCGTTTTCTATTTTAACATATTTTAAGATGATGCAAAGGTGAATTTTTAACAGCATTACTCCAGTCTTCAGTGTCACATGATCCTTCAGAAATCCGTGTTAAAAATATTTTTGTGGAATCCAGGATGAAAAAAAAAAACCCGTCAGGATACTTCTATTAATATTAAGTTCAATAGAACAGCATTTATTTTTTCTTCTGTATTATAAATGTCTTTACTGTCACTTTTGATCAATTAAATGCACCTGTGCTAAGTAAAAGTAACAATATATAAAAAAAAAAGAAATAGAAAATCCTACTTACCTCAAACTTTTGAACAGTAGTGTACAGTAGGTATGGGAGATGTCAGGCTCCAAAAATAAAAAAATAAATGTCTTGTGCGCTATGTTTCTAGTTTTCTGAAGCCATAAATAGCTTTGAGGAACAGACAAAAATGTATTTTGCTCCTTCCTGAAAATCCTCTCATTTGCATTTGATTACATTCAAATCTTAAGACACATTGCACCAGAATAGACTCATCAGTGATGGACGTCATCAGTGATGTAATTTTTTATTTATGTATTTGCCTAAAAAAAAATGCTGCAGAACAAAACATTACAATAGATTACACAAAAAATCTGCCAACATTTAATTCAGTATTTGAATGAATTGAATTATAGGGTACGGACTGCTTATGCTATGTTTGTTAGTTTTTTCAGTTTCATTAAATGAAGAAAGTGGAAGAAAGTGAGTCATACAGGTTTGGAAGAACAGTTTTAGGTGAACTATTAGGGAAGTGAGCTTCATACCTGTGGCAGACAAACACTCCAGAGTCTGTTCTTGGAATCCTGGGCCACACGATCCATTTCGTGGAACACAGGGCCCCTGTGATGTCACTCGCCACTGGAAGCAGAAGGGGTCATCGCAGATCATCGCTTCGTTGACGTGAGGGCAACTGTCGGGCTCCACCCAAAACTCGGTAATTACAGAACGAGTTCTCATTCTGAAACCTGAAAAAAAAAAAAAACATCAGCGATGACTCAAACAGAAACATGCTCATTGCCAACGTTTTAGCAGATACTGTTCCCACATTCTGGCAAACTAAGGAGCGTAACAGCCAAACATCTTGTCCAAATATATATGCTCATTAAAGAAGAGGAGAGAATAAACAAAAATGGAAAGAATACTTTAAAGTGAGTGTACAAAATAGAGGAATACAGCTGTCCTGTCACTGTCGCCTCAATGAGTGGGTGACACCAAAGCTTAGGGTCAGAAATACGCCCACTTCTGAGATTCATACACTTTTTACATTACTGAGAGGACAGGGGGTGTGAATCTAATGTGTGCGATCTGGTTTTATGGGATGTTTTTGTCTCTCACCTCTTTTCCCCTGGGGTTCGAAACAGTTGTCATGGAGACAGGGTCCCCAGGGTGACCAAGGCGTGAGGGGACAATGTTTCTGACAGGGAATGAAGCAAGACTCAGCCAATGATGGTAAAGGCCCAGTGCACAAGTTCCTGCCAACAGGCCGATTGACTAATAATGAAAAAACAGTGAGACAGTTTCAGATTCACCATAAACGTCCATTGATGTAGGGTACAATGGGGCTAAAGGTGTCTTTGATTTTATTTTCCTCTAGACCACTAGATGGCACAAAACTTTCCAAAACATCGGCTTTTCAAGGTGCACGTGGAAATTTAGCTGATCCTTAATGCGATCATGGGCAGCAGCGCAAAGTTGATTCTTTGCTAATTTTGTGCTAATATTTGTAAAAAAAAAAAAAAAAAATAGGTTTGAGAAGCAAATGAGAATAGTTCAAATTATTGCATATATTTTGAGACAAAGGTATTCTTAATGATTTTTCAATAACGGAATAATATGTAAAAGTATGTGGGGTAAAAGGCCCCCCTCGCCACCTCACAAATTGACAAGATTTTTAAACAAAATAAACTACTTTTATGATCTATTTTCACATAAAATCTGTTGCTCCATCAATGTTCAATACAAACATATATATTTTTTCTGCAACCATACACTATGGGAGTTGTGAAATGCCCCATTGTACCCAATACTCTATGTATTTTCAAAACATTTTTGCAGATCTTACAGAAGCTCGCACAAAAATAAATGCAATTCAAATCCGTCCTTCTCATTGTGTGGCAACAGATTACCATTTAAATAAAAAAACAGAAACACAGAGGAAACTAAATCTCTCCCTTAGTGTTCTGCCCTGGGTCTCAACAGCATACAAAGGATTAAATAAAATGAAAGCAATCTAGAAATCCCCCCCACCCCCCCCCCCTTAATGTTTATGCTTTTAATGTTAAAAAAGACTCTCATTCGAGAGTCTCATTCGCATTTGTTTATTGTACTGTCAGTTGGCCTTTTTTATTAGCAATCTCATCCCAAATAAAAAGGTCTTTTAGGGCAACATCCTTACTGAAATGGAATCTCATAAATGACTACTGTAGCTCTTCTTAGGCAGAAATTTTCTGTTCTTTCAGTGAAGTGCATTGTAATTGAAATAATACTGTGATTATACCATGGTACTAAAAACTAAATGTTGTCTGAAACTCATAAATTCATAAATCATAATTCTATGCTATTAATCCATAGTTGACTTTTTCTAAAACAGTGTTCTTACTTTGGGATGGTACTGTGCTGTCATGGATCCTGACACAATATGCCTCTCGGGTCCGGATCCCACCTCCGCACAGGACACTGGTATTGCTATGGCGATGGTCCTGCTGACTCAAAAGAGGGGTCACCTGGCATGGATTCCAATTGGTCACCCTCCACTCATACCTGTATTTCCAGCCAATTAAAATACATACAAGAGTCAAAAATCAAAGAGTCATATCTGTTTAGTCTTCTGCAATGAAACGGAAGTAGCAAAATATATTTCTTCCATTTTATGATGTATGCACGTGAAACAGATTATAAAAAAAAACAAAAAAAAAAACAAGTCCATCAGTTGTTGATTAGATGGAAGCACATCAAGACAATTGTAAGAAGGGTGTGGATTTGAACAATTATGTGGATGAAACAGGTGAGAAATAGACAGGGTGAATTATAATTTCTTGCAGACTTTAAAGGGTTAGTTCACCCAAAAATGAAAATTATGTCATTAATGACTCACCCTCATGTCGTTCCAAGCCCGCAAGACCTCCGTTCATCTTTGGAACACAGTTTAAGATATTTTAGATTTAGTCCGAGAGCTTTCTGTTCCTCCATTGAAAGTCAATGTACGACAAAAAGTATTCTCGTCGCTTGATAAACTTAAGATTGAGCCACTGATGTCACATGGACTACTTTGATGATGTCTGTATTGCCTTTCTGGACATGGACAGTATGCTGTACATTGACTTTCAATGGAGGAACAGAAAGCTCTCGGACTAAATCTAAAATATCTTAAACTGTGTTCCGAAGATGAAAGGAGGTCTTACGGGCTTGGAACGACATGAGGGTGAGTCATTAATGACATAATTTTCATTTTTGGGTGAACTAACCCTTTAAGAACTAAAGTATTTAGAGAAAATCAAAACATTTGAAAAGATTTGGATGCACAATTCTGGCAATGCCGTCTCTTCACCTTGGGCACAGTGGCAGTGTGTCTTCCAGAATGTTACAGTTTGCTTTTTCTTCCAGGGCGGGGCATGGCTCTCCTCCACCAATGGCAGCTCTCTTCAGGCTGCGGCTCCTGCTTCTGAAGCCAGGTGATTGGTCAGATGTCCGACACGTCTTTGAACATGGACTCCACCGTGACCAATCAGACACTTTACAGTCTCTGGGCATCACACATGAACGAAAGTTTACCGGGCTGTTGTCATGGTCGCAGAGGCTGGAGGAAAGAAAGAAATTGCATAGTGTCATATTTTATATATATATACTGTATATATATAGGGCTTGACATTGACTTTGACGGCTAGTGGTTTTCCAAAGTTATTTGCCACTCAGCATTTTAACTGGCCACAATTTTGACATTGATACCATGGGGGAAAACTTCCAAATAGATATTTTTAATATTATCTCATAATTTGGCAGCAGGTATTTTAGGCTGCTGTCACTTTAAGACCTGACACACGGATCCATTATACTGTTACACATGCGTTTCTTTCTTAAGTGTTTATGTTCACTTAAACCATGGCTGACTGTGTTTACGTGAATACTCGCCATGACTGGCATTATTATATTTTTTTTATGTATTTGATTGTTTAAGCCCAATAAGGAGTGAAAAAGAGCTCAATTTAGTACTGAGAGGTGGCTTTATGTGTGCAGACTTCGGGTGTGAGCAGAAAATCTGCGGGAATGAGTAAAATGATGCGCTATACGTGCAAACCCATGCCAAAATGTAATCCTGTAACACCAACAATATTCATCCAGAGCAAATGAAACGAGTGAGTGAGTGGAGGCGGGTTTGTGTGTCAACTCGCTGTCAGAGAGATGAGAGAACGAGAAAACACAGCGATATATTCTGTGGAATATTGGTATTGGAAGCTTTTCAGATATTTCAGTATCAATATGTATCGAAAAATCGATATTTGACAAAACTACACCACACTCAGTTTATTATTTCAGATGCCTTTTTAAAAGACTTCAAAATAAGTTGAAAAATATATATATCATATGTCACATTTAACCCGCCAAAGTGGCTTGTAAGAGTGACTGCGTTACACACCAGGTGTTAATGTCAAACCCTGTATATATATATATATATGAATGATAGTAAAAAAAAATTTGAATTGTACAAATATTACAATTACGAAAAGTACACTGTTCCGGTAGTTTTAAAGGGTTTCGTGTTTGTTAATTGCCTTATTTAAAAAATAAATATTCCATCTGCCTGTTCTGAAGCTGTTGGCATGCATTTAGCCTCTGGCTACCATTGCATAAAAAAGGTAGCAACATAAACAGAACATTTTTCAAGCTGTCTCTTGAACTCTCCAAGGCTTTAACGTTGCTGATGATTCTTGCTGAATATATTGGCATACAAAACAAGCTAAAGCAAACTATGAATCCTGCGAGAGAGAGAAAGATAGGGTGGTCCGTGGGTGTTCAATTTATTCCGAAGTTTAGTCTGGCTTAATACCAATACAAAAAAGTTTGCAAACCGCAAGGGAAATCTTGTAATCTGCAGACATAAAATGATGTTAATTCATTATGCATTGCCTAAGCGAGTGGTTCAAATAGACTGGCATTAGCATCTTATTGTTGGTAAAAATATTGATGCTTGGTGCATAGCATAGACAACAAAACATTGCTTGCAAAGTGTTGATTGCAAAGCGTGCTTGTTCGACCGTAGAATTGGCATTGAATAAATATTATAAGCCCTGTCTTTGAAAACGGGGGTATGTTTTATTGGGATAATGAGTTTGAACACTGTTAAAATTTCACTTGGTAATGAGAATTAAAAACACATAAATCATCAAACTCAGGTGGGATATTTAGATTCAGATTTATATGCACATTTTTAAACCTTCATATGCTCATCTTAAGAGTTGGATGTGTTAAAACAACTTTTCCCACATAAAATATTTCGCATTGGTTCAGTCAGATCACCTTTTCTTTTTTCCCCCCTTGAGCTGTAGATATTTTGTCAATGGATCAAGATTCATTCGGAATGAATTCAAGAATGCTCTCGGATGGATGGTATCAGAACCACATAGAACTTGAAAATATTTGCAGCAAATAAAATAACATAACTTATTGTGTCAATAGATTTCTGCTGTTCTATAGCGTGTTTGATAATGTGGATATTTTCAGAACTGTTTCTTCATTTTTCATATTCACTGCAGTCCTGCTCTCTCTCTCTCTCTCTCTCTCTCTCTCTCTCTCTCTCTCTCTCTCTCTCTCTCTCATTGTAGTTTTCTAGGAGCAACAAGTACTATTTCCATTAAAATCTAATGAAAAATTAATAAAAACCAGCAGGCTTGGGATCTTCCCTGATTTGAAAAAAGAAATGGTGAAAAGGCTTCTCACTTTTCTGTATCGCCCACAACAGAAGGTAAAATTTAGATTCTGTTATTTGACAGTGTAACCAGAAATGCATTTATAAATAAAAGCCTGTTCTCTGATGTAAACAGTATCACATGGTACAATGGTAATCCATCTGCACTAGGAGGATAGCAGAGCTTAATATAGCAGACTCTAATATCCTCACTGTGGAGAGTGATAAAAAAAAAAAAAAAGAAGGTAAATTTATTGCATAACATTGTTGCATAACTGTGTGCTAATAGGCCGGTATCATTTATTTATGGTCAGATCAGTAATGAATCAATGTGACCACAGTCAACATCTACAATCGTTCTTTAAAAGCTTTTATCACACAACTCTCTCTTTATTCTGAACAAGTACTTTTGTAAAAAGCTAAACTTTATAATTGGCCAATTTCCTACATAGTTGTGCTAGTTCCACTTCACGGTCTATTTTTTCTTACATAAAATAAACTGAAATCAATATTTTAGGGCCATTTTTCAGTAAGTAGCTGTGGGTTCTGGATTACACTGTCTGGGTTGAGTTTCACAAAACAAAACAATAAACGGATGTGTGCACTGACTGATCAAACTGTGGATTGATGGATGTGAGAATGGATGGACAGACTGATTGATTGGTAAACGGGTGGGTGAATAGATGAACGGGTGAATAGATTGATGGGTTTATAACCGTATTCACTCATTAGTTCATAGAAAGGACGCCCACCTTAGCATGGCATTCTTCCCATCACTCCTTGTACAGCGCAGTTGCCGAGTCTGATAGCCAATGGTGATTTCCCAGGATACTTTGTGGCCACTTTCATCATAATGATTTTGGTGGGGAATGCTCTCGGTGTGGCGTTTGATCGTGTATGCAGCCTTGACTGTTTTTTTCCCATCATGCCCTAAATTGAAGTCCACCGTTGTCTTTCCAATAAGTGCCGTCCCTTTAAGTCTGCAAGGGCTCCAGGGCCCCACCCACAAACTGTAACTGTATTCCTGTTGGTCAGAGGGACAGAGGGCAGGGTGGGCGTTGTCATGGTTACAGGGACGTGTCTGGGTGAGGATGGGACAGTCTGCTCCTCCATACAGGGGTGTTGCCAGCACACGCCTGGTGCGCTGTTGGAGGGCCGACCCGCAGGTGCGACTGCAGGTGGACCAGTGGGTGAAGGCGGAGACGACGCAGTCGATCGGGCAGGGTAACAAACACGCCTGCTCTCTTTCTGGAGGTGAAGAAAACGCTTCACACACATGCAGGCTCACCTTGGTGCTGTTAGTATGCTTCACACACACCACATCTCGCTTTTGTACTCCACGCTGAGCGGTCACACATCGATTGGCTGGGAGGAAAGGACTCGGGGTGCAGGGACCCCAAGGAGACAAGCGCCACTCAAACAGATCCTTTTGCCATTCGCACATCTTCACACACACTCGCTGGTGCGGTGGACGGTCAGATGGAAAGCAATTGGACTGATGAGTGCTCCAGCCTTCAGAATGGACACACCACACAGAGCGACTCTGGAGCCCGACAGAGCCGCAATCATTGGCCACACACACCCCCCATACACCTACAGGAAATAAGAGAGAGACACACACACAGGATATGAAGTGATTTATATTACTATTGTAACCACTGTCTATTAAAGCCCGGAACAGGCACAGCGATGAGCCTCAATTCATCTCACTTTAGCACAGAAATACTGTACAGGTACACGTGGATTCAGACAGATAATCATCTTTAATTATTTTAGAACAGCACTGTCAGAACAATGATTACTGTGTATATATATATATATAGAATTTAACCATTAAAATATGCAATACAATGAAATATAATATAATATAATATAATATAATATAATATAATATAATATAATATAATATAATATAATATAATATAATATAATATAATATAATATAATATAATATCCATTCAAAAGTTTGGGGTCAGTAAGAAATGAATACTTTTATTCAGTATGGATGCATTAAATTGATAAAAAGTGACAGTAAAGACATTTATAATGCTACAAAAGATTTCTATTTCAAATAAATATTCTTTTGAATTCTATTTAAACTAATGATTTTTTTTTTTCAAAGCCTTGGTCTGGCCCCATTAGAATAGAATAGAATAAAACAGAAAAGAACAGAATAGCAGTAATTCTATAAGTGGCTAGTAATATTGTCAATTTAAAGCAAAAGTTTAAGTGTAACACACATTATAACTAGTGATACAGTTGCTTCTGACCTCACAGCCATGTTATATCTAGGCTGTGTAGATCATTAATCTTAACTTCATTCATTTTAACCCGACAACTTTTAGTGATAATTGTTTAAACTCAAATGCAGCAAAAGTTGCCATCTGTAAAAATTGCTTCCATTATCCCCTATTAGAAAATAAGGGGGCAGAAAGAATAGAGAAGCGATAGGAACAGAGAGAGGAGAGACAAAAAAGGCAGAGGGGGACAGATGCTTCCAGCAGAAAGTCTGACATCATTGCTATCGTTCCTCAGGGGATATCAAAGGTCATGTTCCCTTCATAAAGCCATCGGTGAGGTCACCAAAGAGACCTACCATGCTTCAAATGCACCTAATGCACAACGAAGCAGACCAAAACCATGTAAAAGAGAAAGCGAGTCATATGGGATGACATCATTACTGTATGAGGACTGAAGTCAGAGCCAAACACACATTTGATCATTAGACTGTAGTAGGTCTTCACAGCTTGCTAATTACTGCTCGTGCGCTCATCCGCCTTAGTCAAATATCAATTTATTCAGAGGCAGTTCAGGTAGGACATTAACCGCAGAGGCCTGTCCTACAGAGATCTCCCGGCTAATCAGGATTCTGATGGATGGCATGCTGATTAAAGACTAGATGTGGGAATAATCACTTTGAAATGAAGCAATGTGAGGAAAGAGATTTTTTGTTGTTATGCTTTTCTCTGTCTGAACTGACATTTTTGGAGAGGAAAATGGAAAAACATGGATATTGTGAAGCTGCTATAGCTTTTCTGCTAGTGGAAACCACATTGCCATTGATTTATTGCCATTGCCATTGATTATATCCATTGATTTTTTTTTCATATCCTTATGAAAATGATATATCGATTTGGCTGCAGTCATTACGTTTTTGAGGTTGGTATTTTAATATATTTGAAAGAAGTCTCTTATGCTCAGCAAGGCTGAATTTATTTGCATTCATTATTTTAAATATATTCAAATAGAAAAGGCCATAGTAATCGATTGTCGAGTTCACGCGCGTGATCATAGGCACTAAACCTATGCGCGTGAACTCGACAATCGATTACTATGGCCTTCCACCGAAAACAGGATGTAAACAGAGGTATGAGCGCTGGCTGAATTAACTTCATTTTTATTAATATCTCTAACATCTACTGCAGTCAGATTCACCCGTGTTCACTCGGAAGGAATCACTCACATTTTCTGTGCACTTGTAATGACACTTAAAGGATGTTAAGAGGCTAAAATGCAGGCTTACTACTTGCCCCATTGAAGTCAATAGGGTGCAAATTTTAAAAATAGAATAACTCGGTGTAGGCAACACTGATTTTTGTCGTTGTTCTCTGTATTGACAGCACTCCAAATGTACAAAAAAATGAGCTCAATGTTAAAATTGACCGGAGTTCTCCTTTAACCTAATTATAACCTTATCCCTTAAACCAAGTCTTGACCCTCAAACAGGCCTTTAAAGGGATCTCAGAAAGTGAGGACCGGCCAAAATGTCCTCACTTTACTCTCTTTGTCCTCACTTGTCTAAAACTCAAACTGGTCCTCACAAAGATAGTTGTACAAGTACACACACACACACACACACACACACACACACACACACACACACACACACACACACACACACACAATCACCCTCACAGCCGTAACAACCTCCTTCCTACTTTCAAACTGACTTGTATGTCTCACAGGGAGTTGATCCTCTCTCCCTCCATCTCTCATGTGGCCATCACTGAAACGCAGCAGGCAGGCGAAGAGAAACAGAACTGAGATACAAGCAGGACCCTGTCCCATGGTGTCACAGCAGCTTAAAGCTGTGAGACAGGATGAGGTCACTCCGAGGGCATCGGAAGCAAAGTCACTGTCGGTAAGATCGTGAGTGGTTTTACTCAATTTTGGCAGCACAAAGGCAGATTGAACTGGGAAATGTTATCTAGTAGAATCCACATGATCAATTTCTATTTACTTGCAAAATGCAAATTTTGAGCGAAAATTGAAACTGGTTTTCATTCCCAGAGGTTTAACCTCAGGCAAAACCCATCGGCCTCCACAGCTGAAAATATTTCATTAGCAACAATCAGAGGCTTTGGTTCAAACACACCTGAGACAGGTTATTTTCCGCTATTCAGACTTTCAAAAGCTTTAATCACCCACAAGCCTCCCAGAGTTCCCTCTATGGTGGGATTCTTCCATTATGAAGACCGCCAGCGAGACTGCGGGTGCAAACAAGCGCTCTATACTGCTCGCTTCACCACCTCATCACCTCACGTTGAAAACAGCTCATTTTAAAAACATTTTATGCATTTGGCAGATCACTTCTTGTCCTAAAACAACGTTAACAACATTTGCATCCACACAAGCATTCCCTGGCAATCTAACCTGTGACCCTGGCAAGTCTTTACCAGGTTTAAAAATATCAAGCTAACAGCTATGGAAAGTTCTTTAGTGCGTCAGTACACCGTTTTTTACCATGCATGCACTGCAACTAAACTAGATCGCACTCATTCTTAGAAATGATTAGCGCTAATTTTAAATCAAGATCTTAAGTCTTGATTACTAGTCAAAAGTTTGGGGTCTATAAGTCTATGTTTTTGAAATTTTGAAAAAGTCTCAAGCTCACCCAGGCTGCATTTATTTGATCAAAAATACATTTAAAACGCTAACGTGAAATATTGTTACAATTTCAAATACCTATTTTCTATTATAGTATGTATTTTCAAATTTAATTTATTCCTGTGATGGCAAAGCGGAATTTTCAGGAGCCTTCACTCCACTGTGTCACATGATCCTTCAGGATTCCTTAATGAATAGAAAGTAAAAAAAAATAGTATTTTTTAAAATATAAATCTTTTGTAAATGCCTTTATAATTATATATCTTTATTGTCACTTTTGATCAATTTAATGCATCCTTGCTAAATAAAAGTATGCAATTCTTTCAAAAAAAGATAAATATTTTGAGCAAAAAGCTGAGAAAATCGCGTTGTTGACAAAGACTATGTCTGGATGGGATTCAGAACGATGATCAAAACATAGATGGAGATCAAATCCATCAACACCCCCAAAGCTTTACAGTCCTATAGCTTGTCCTGGGTCGACATTTCATTCAGTAACATTAGGCAGTTTTGATTTATATGCTGTGTAATGTTGATCGCATTATTTTACATAGGCTGCGCATCTGCTTACACATTATATCGCTTGTTTCTGCTTCTTCTTTGCCTGTGTTTTGATCAGGAGATTCAGTACTCTTTCAGAAGATGCCTAATAGCGCCCCCAACCATATAACAGTGAAAACACGGAAATTTCCGTCAATGGCGTGGAAGAGTTAATATGCGTAAACTAATGCGAGTACAGAAATGTAGATGATATTTAAATTCTAAGACACTATGCTACACAACTATGCTAAAAAGTTACTCCCAAAACAGATAAATAAGAGTATGCAATGCTAACCCAAATCACATTCACAGCTTAATTAGATAGTCAAGTATAATTGGAGACTGGCTGTGTCTTGCTATGAGCACGTGCCCTGGTACATATGCTACACAGCACGACTCAACAACACAACCCTTGTTTATGCCGAAATAAATCGAATTATGAATTTCTTATGCCTGAAAGTGTCAGGACCATTAGTGTTGCTTACACATTTAAAAAAACACAAAACATTCCCTGACCCAGAGGTCTCTGGAGACGGGCAGCATCCTCCCTCTCAACAGCACAAAGAAATGCTCTAGTCTGACACTCGCACAGTTTTTGGATGCATCCTGGGTGAAACAATAGGGCACATGACAGATTAATTACTCGCTGATGGTCACAGATTCAATTACAGTGCTTTTCTGCCTATCACAGACACTTTGGCAAAGAAAATGGAGCCGTTTTTGGCCTGTCACGATTCAGTTGGAGTTTGAGCTGAGGATTGGTGGATTTTGATGTCTTAAATGCAAAAGGCTTGGGATGTTGCAGTGTATTTTGGTTTACTTGTCTGCGAAACGCTAGTCAAGGAGATATGAATTCACTGTGTGGGTTTACCTTCAAGTTTACACAGCTTTTCCTGGCAGAGTAACCGCAGGTGTACGTCATCACATTAACAATGAACACGTTCTGATATTTGACAACCAAAACTACAAAATACTTTCATCATGTACTTTCATATCTATAGTTTTATCATTTAAATCCCAACAAGCCTCTTTTGCTCATTTAAAAGAATGGCTTAAAGTGATAGTTCAACAAAAAATGTAATCATACTTGTTCTCATTTTTCTTGTTTGGACAAATATAAGAAATAAAAATGTCACATATAAGGAAATGTATATATGCATGTATAAATATATACATTTCATTTTAAGTGTCCAAATATATTTTGGAGCCTTTCAGTCAACAGTTCTTAAAACAACCATATTTTTCTTTGTCTGAAGAGCATTTAAAAGAGGTGTTAGTGAGGCCAGCAGGGGGTGCTCACCCTGTGGTCTGTGTGGGTCCTAATGCCCCAGTATAGTGACGGGGACACTATACTGCCAATAGAGCACCGTCCTTCGGATGAGACGTTAAACTGAGGTCCTTACTCTCTGTGGTCATTAAAAATCCCAGGATGTCCTTCGAAAAGAGTAGGGGTGTAACCCCGGCATCCTGGCCAAATTTGCCCCTTGGCCTCTGTCCATCATGGCCTCCTAATTATCCCCATATACTGATTGGCTTCATCACTGTCTCCTCTCCACCAGTAAGCTGGTGTGTGGTGGGCGTTCTGGCGCAATATGGCTGCCGTCGCATCATCCAAGTGGATGCTGCACATTGGTGGTGGTTGAGGAGATTCCCCATTCTATGTAAAGCGCTTTGAGGTCTCAGAAAAAGCGCTATATAAAAGTAACTAATTCTAACTAACTAATTATAATTATTAAAAAATCGAAAGAAGCCTTTTTCAACTATATAAGAACCTTTGTGCAATGAAAAGGTTTCATGGATGTTAAAGGTTCTTCAAGATAATGCAATTATCCATCCCAGTATTTAGATCATTTCAACCTTTTGGCAGCCTTTTGTGGACTAGAACTCCTGTATTGAGAACAATGACTTCTGATTTAACAGGAATCATCTCATTGTGAAAGTCTCTCTCTCTCTCTCTGTTTGTGTGTGCACGCGCAGGGTGCTGATTCCTCCTCGTTCCCTCCACAGTAATCAATCAAACAGAGAGAAAGAAAGAAATGAGTGCACAACTAATGAACTGAACAGAAAACAAAAGGCAAATGGATAATAGATGGTCAATATTCACTGCTGAAGAATTGCTCACTTCTTTTCTGTGTGCTTTTCATACAAACAGAAAAAAAGAGTATTTGAAAAAGGAAAGAATGTGTATTGTCACATTATGAGAGGTCATCACTGTCCTATCGTTTTGGCAGACACAGCTTCATTCTTGGTCCTGCTCTCTCCATGGAAAATAAGTAATAAAAAAATGTTCTATTTATCTCTTTTGCCTTAATGAATCTATTATGTATTGCATTATACTGAAGACTATTGTGCACATTTACATCAGTGATGTACGAATTATTGTTGAGAAGTCTAGACATAGCCCTATCCTATACTTTTTCAGCCTGGTGACAAATAATAACAAAATAATAATAATAATAATAATACAATTATTTCTTCAGTAGTAGTAGCATATTAGTAGTATAAAATGTTTTTAATAGAACCTCTCATGAATAAAATGCAGCTCAAACTCAAAACTTCAATGTTTAGATTTTTTTATGTTACCAGGGCTTTCACTGAGCTGCATACTTTTATACCATGATGTCGTATATTTTATTCTAATGTACATGTGAGCTGCATTTTACTTATGAAGACGTGTTCCTGTAGCTGAAACAGTTGAACATGACTGATGCAAAATCTTGAACTGTAAAGTATGTAGTGGATTAAATAACCTTGTAAATCGAAATGTCAAGAGAAATGTTAAAGACTTCAATCAAAGTGGCATCAAAATTGAGGTTTTATGGCTTTTAGAACGTGTCTGTTAGCTTTGAGACCATCTTTAAAAGCTGACAAAATAAACTAGCAGATACATGCGCACAGAATATATTAGTTCTATTCAGAAACGTACCGAAAAATTATGATTCATCTCGTTTGCATTGGCATGTACACATATTTGTCAAAAGAAAAGGATAGAATGACAATGTCTCCTTCCATAATACTGCTAAAAAACATAATCTGCTACAGTCAGACTGCCTGTCTTCATCTGCTATTGAAGGTTGATTTTCACCTTCGTGTTTTGTGAGACAGAGTCATTTTCTGTACAGATTGTGATGAGGAACTCCAGGGAGACTGGTTCAAATGTAGGCTTTCAAGCCTTCAGAGATGCAAACTCAAGAATTTGCAGTATATTTTTCCTCATTTCTAGGAAAACTGATCAAAATTAAGCACACAAAATAGCTCAAGAAAATCAGACCTTGAGTATAAAAGAAAGAGTGTAGGTGCACAAATGAGCCCTTCTTCATAGACAGAACAAAAGCGGACACACTCCTTCAGGATGAAACCAGTATCGATTTTACATTCCAGGAATCATCACCCCTGCGGACCTGCAGAGCTGCCGTTCGATCCACACACAGCACAGGAGGAGACCTCTGAGAACTGACCACTGCTTCACAGAGAAACGTCAACGTCCTTATCTCATCCATACTTCATCTATAAAACATTTTCACAGTTGCCTTCATTAGCATTAGACCTGTTGATATGTCCACTTTTTAAAAGACACTTCTGAAACTGAAACTATCTTTTGGTGCCCTCTAGATCAATTACTGAAATGTCCATTTTCAAAACAAATCTGTGGTATTTATGATATGTAAATCGATTACAAGTATAAAAATTTAAAAATATTAAAGTAGCTATGTTTTGTCTGACTTGATCCTAACTTACCAAGGCTGCATTTATACAGTAAAAATCTGTAATATTGTGAAATATAATTACAAGTTAAAATAAAGGTTTATATTTTAAAATGTAATTTATTCCTGTGATGCAAAGCTGTGTTTTATAACTCCAGTCTTCCGTGTCACATGATCTTTCAGAAATCATTCTAAGATGATGATTTGCTGCTCAATCAACCTTTTTTTTTATTATTATCAATATTAAAAACAGTTTTTTATGACAATGTGAACAATGTAAAAGTCTTAACTGTCACTTTTGATCAATTTAATGCATCCTTTCTCTGTAAAAGTATTTATTTCTTCCAAGAAATTTTTAAATAAATTCTTACTGACCCCAAACTTGTGAACAATATGTGAGAAAGCTCTATTAAGATTAAAAAAAGTTTTTATAAAGAAATAAAAAGTAAATAAATGTTAAAAAAGAGAACACTTACAAGAAATTAACATGAACTTGCATCTTATGTCGCTTTATGAGGGCCTCCATGTTCAGATCCAAATACTGCTAACTTTTTCCCTATAATCTCCCTGTTACTGGACACTTTTGTTTGTGCAATAAATTAATATGAATTTTTATTTTTGGGTAGACTATTCCTTAAACAAGAGTGGTCAGACATTCAGTGGTCTATTTACTGAGAATGGCAGTTGCCTGATATGACCTTCCTGCCTGAGGTCTTCATAGCCAAATGTTGGATGTTTTGTTACAAGTACTGGAGAAGTGCTTAGTTGTGGCATCTTTAAATAAGCTCAGAGTAGCTTGGATGCGCCGGACGGCATTAATAGGACAAGCAATAATCTTCTGTTCTTTGCGAGCTGTCAATCTCCCGCTTAACAATTGTTGCCATGGCGACATGAGGAATTCTCAGTGCAACTCCAGCTGGATGTAAGATAGATCAGACTTCACAGATAACACAGGCAGATGGTTTCACAGTTTTCTGAACTGCCGTACATACATGCCTGCCGATCCAAGATCTGTGGCAACAAGGATCAGTATCATTAATTCTTTTTTTTAATTCAACACTTCTGTTTCCCTCTATCAATTGCAGAATATAAATGTGAATTACCTTGCTTCTTGACTGAATGTACTGTACCAAAAATGGCAATTCACACATTTGATTACGCAATCCCAATAATATGTGACTTCTCCAACTGGATCTGACCACAGAGTGTCAGAATTTTCTGGCTCAGGCTGTGAATGGATCTTACAATTCGCATTTCTGAAAACCTTGAAATAATTGATGCATTTTTGTCTGTGTAAAATATCACACAAGTTCACCCTGTGCACTTAAAGAATGAAAATTATGTCAACGTTTACCTACCCTCATACCGTTCCTAATACTGTATGACTTTAAAAAAAGGCTTTTTTGAAGGTTATCTTGTTAGTTCTCATATCAAAGAGAGGCTGGTAGTGTCAAGATCCAAAAATGACCAAAAGAAGCGACATTAAAGTAACTTGTGCACCATGTTCCAAACTTTTGAGTCATTGACTCCCTAGCTCCCTATGGCACTTTCATGAGAGAAATGTCTCTGAACAAATAGATTTGTTTTTTTTGGGCCATATTTTTCAAAAAAGTCCCCTTTTGTGTTGGTCCTACAGAAGAAAGAGAGTCATACAGGTTTGTAACGACATGACAGTGAGTAAGTGATGGCAAGTAATCTTGGCGGAAAAATACTCATAATTCACCTAGGGACAGTGCAAATTCATTTCTTCCTGTCGTCCCAAGAAGAAAAAACTGAGGAAATATTGGCAACCCACCTGTATTCCAAATGTACTGGCTTCTTTTTGGTGCTTCTGCCACCAGTGGAAGAGACATTAGTGCAACATAAAGGAGAGAAGCCCACAGGGAGAAGATAGCGGTAATCTCATGCCTCAGAAATGCCATCTCTTGTCAGCCTGTTGCTATCGAACCTGCAACAGAAATACACACAATAGCTAGTTACAATAGTTCTAGAAAGAGAAGACATCTTACGTACAGTTGAATGGAAAATAAAATACCACAACTTTCACATTTTTTTATTGTCTGAAAAAGACTTTTATGCACGTTACTATGAAGTTTGTTGTGGGTGGTTATTATGAAGTGGTTGCATACTGGACAAAGTTTGTAATAATTTGGTTTCTAGTCCCTCTTTCAACGTAAGTCTATGGGATCTGCATAGCATCTGATCACATAGAAAAGTAATACCACACTCATTTTACAATTTAGGGTCGATTTCATGTCCACTAATGATAACTGTATTTTTTTTTTATCAGAAATATAATCCATTAAAGGAAAACATATTATAATTTGTTATGTGAAGTTGTCTTGATGTATTTTTTGTGTCTGTTTTTGAAGTCGGTCTTGAGTTCAAAAGAATTTAATTTCAACAAATAGGCCTATTGAATTTCTATTTCTAAATGCTTCAGAAAAACTGTTTTTTTTAGACTGAATTTAAAATGAATTTAGGAACATATCTCATGTCTGCAAAAGTGTGTTATTTTGTTCATGTGAACATTTTGAACACATTACATTAAGTATTTTCCCTCGATATTTTATATACAATAACCTATTGTCAGAGAGAATATTGACTGACCATCCACTATTTGGGGATTGCTATGGTTTGCAAAGTCTTTTTTTATTATTATATTAAAATACACATTGAAATGTAGGGTTAACCTGATCAAGAAAATAACATAGTTGGCCAGACAAGACCCGCCGATGAAATGATGAGTCAAAATAGTGAAATCTCCTAAATAATCAAAAACGAAGCAATAATATATAAAAATATGTATAAAGTCATTTTTATAAAATCCTTCTTGTCTAGCACACAACAGAACCTCTATTTTACTGATTAGTACTAATGAACTTCCAGCCACAGATCCAGATGTGTTTCATTACCTAGATGTTGGTTTCAGTATTTCTGTATAGAAGTTTTTGCACAATCAATCAGAGGAAGTGAGAAATCTAGGAGAAGAATACCCCTTTGGAGACACTGAACACATTTACACGGAAGCTAAACCTGTGAAATCCTTCCTCTGTATCTATTTCTCTCCCTCGTCTCGTTTTATTCTTCTGTCTCTAAGGCACATATAAACACCTTCCTGAGGGGGGAAAATGTCCATGCAGTCTCTTGAAGGGAATTCATTGGCACTCGTTAGAGCTGACTGGATGAAGCGTGTGCTCTGCTCAAGGAGAACATTTAAAGAGATGAACAGGACACAAAGAGCCGCGGCTGATTCCACTCAGCTAAATTATGTCTGGCACATTCCCGCCATGTCAAATCCGTTACTTAGGGGAGAGAACAAGGTTGAACAGAAAAGGAAGGAAAGAGTGAACAGACAGAAGGCGATAAAGAGCAGGAGAGATGGTGACAAAATACTGCATAGAGATTTTTTTTTATATACCAGTGTTTTTTTTCTTTAGCTGAATGACTATAGCCTATTACAGAGACAATAAACTCCAAACTTCACTTACTAATTGTGGATCTCCACTGGAACATCTCTTTCAGGCAAACCGTCAATTAACCGTCGGTATGAAGGATGAGAGAAGTCCTCTAAGAGTGGGCCTAAATACAGTGTGTGTTTGTGTATACATCTCCATCAATAACTCAACAAGTTTGTATGGTATTGGATGATAATTTGGAATAGAACAATATTGTATGGCATACCATGCTATGGTATGGTACAGTACACTATAGTGCGTAATTGTAATAAAAAAAAAATTGTTTTTTAATTAAATTAAATTTTAAAAAGTAAAAAAAATAATACTTTTTTTTTTAAATTTCTAAAAAAATAAATGAATAAAATAAAAAAATAGAATAAAATAAATTAAAAATGCTCAAAAAAAGAGTTATAAGATTAAGAGAATATTTTCAAAATAATATCTGACATACATAATTTATATTACATTTTATATTATTTTTATATTATATATGGGGTCAAAAGTGAAAAAGTAAACATATAATGTTACAAAAAAAATCTATTTCAAATAAATGCTCTTCTATTGAACTTTCTATTCAACAAAAAACGGTTCAGCACAACCGTTTTCAACATTGATAATAACAAATGTATCTTGAGCATCAAATCAGCATATTAGAATGATTTCTGAAGGATCATGTGACACTAAAGTCTGGAGTAATGATGCTGAAAATTCTATTTTAAACTGTAATATTATTTCTCATATGACTTTTTCTTTTACTGTATTATTTCACCGCATTACAGTTCCATATCACTTTGCGTAGTTAACTATAATAACGGAAAATAGGATACAAAACAGGAAAAAACATGTGAAACAAGCCTGAGAAACTGGGCACCTTCGGCAAATATGATGATGTGACATCCAACCACTAAAGTTTTAAGGTGAAAGTGTATATATAAAACTTTATACCGACCTCACATTTAAAAACAAACACACCCCTGATTCTACTGAAGGTTCACTGGCTGCAATAGTCTAAACAGCTCTTATTTCTGCGTCCAAGACTCTTCACTAGCCTCATGTTTGTTAGCTACTCAGCTCCATTACTTTCCACTGCATTTCCCCTGATGTTTCTGAGAGATAATTCCTCTTCTTTCTCCACATCTGTCTCTTCCCTTTGCCATAATCCCCATATCACTCCAATTCCCATCCAAAAATGTAAATCACATTCCATTCAGCATAACACGGACTGCATCCGCATTTGGTTAGCTGCCTTGGCTTTGTCATTCAGTTTGAAAGGCCTGTCACAACTAAAGTGAGCTTTGAGACACAGTTCTGCGCTCCTTTCCTCCAAGTGCTGTTATCTTAGAATTCCCTGCTCGTTCCATCGTGAGACTGTAGATTGACGCATAGCATTAAAACATGTCTGTTAGCGCTGACCGGAGACTGGAGAGTAATTACAAAGATAATCAGTTTCGACAGGGCTCCATTCACTCACGGGCTCTCACATGTGCAGACTCCTATGCACACACACACACACAAAGTAGAAGTAGCGATCTACAAATGACTGCCTGATTAAAACACTAATTTTTCAAGAAGGGCGGACTGATTTGAGGAATTGCGGGGCTCAAGTATTCACTGAAAAGTTTAATTAAATAGTTTGTTTGGCTGATTAAATGGGTGCATCCTTTTCATTAAACCTAGATTTCTTCAGCTCTGTTTTGAGGGTCAAGAGGGTGTAAAGAGAAGAATAATGAACAAATTTATCTTAATCTCCCGCATACAGGCATCATTAAGCCAATGGGAAACAACAATTCCCCCTTCCTAATAAGAGGTCTATTCCAGGCGGTCTCTTTCAGTCGTTTTAATATATATATATATGCATGCATTTAGAATCAGCTTTAATCATAAGAATAACAAGCATTCATTTCCATGGCAATTTTCAGATGGGTTTGCAGGACGTCTCTCCTCTTGAAATCACATTTCACCTGCTTGAAGTGCAATGACATTTTCATAATGCCACCTTCTCATTTAAAACATTTAACTCCCGTGTTAAAATGCATCCTTCCTTTGTAACGTCTCCCGTGCTTGAGCTTTAGAGTTGACTCAAATGTTCACGCTTCAGGTGTGGAGGAAATCCAAGTTAAATGCCAACATGACTCACCTTTGTTTAACCTTTACTTCAACAGTATTGTAGTAATTAACCTGGAGGACAACTGAGCTAATCTTGCATTATCGCAGCGGCTGCTCTCGCAGATGTTGTCTCTTTATGAATCTTATAATTTTGTCTCTATCAGGATAATTAGCGAGTAAATGCACTGGTTACTTTAATGAAGAGAGCGACTTCTAAAAGATCTTTCAAGTTTGGCATTTAATGCTCTTTCACACAATGCAAACGCATTAACTATGTACTGAATCGCACTGTTAATAGAAAGATTTTGTAGATGATAGGTTTTAGTCTGGACCAAAAAAATAATTTTGCTATGTTTATGCAATTGTATGTCCAGATCATTTTGGAATTTTCATAATTACACTACCGTTCAAAAGTTTCAGGGTTGATTTTTTTATGTTTTTGAAAGAAGTTCTTGATCCAAAAAAGAACAGAAATATTGTGAAATATTTTCTGTTTTAATATATTTTAAAATGTAATTTATTCCTGTAATGCCAAGCCGGATTTTCAGTAGCAATTACTCAGTTTGATACAGTTACAGTTTTTAAATAATTGTTTTATTATCAATGTTGAAAACAGTTGTGCTGCTTAATATTTTTGAGGAAATCTTGATGCATTTTCTTTCAGGATTCTTTGATGAATAGCAAGTTCAGCAAAAAAAAAAAAAAAAAAAAAGAAAAAAAAAAGTTTGACTTATGATTTAATGCATCCTTGATGAGTATTAATTTCTTAAAAAAACAAACAAAAAAACGTCACTTTAGTTTAGGGTCCAATTCTTACTATACTTAGTTGCTTATTACTAGGATCTTGGCTGTTTAGTACTTATAAAGCACATAATAATGCCTTATTCTGCAAGACGATATTCTACATCCCTTAATCAAATACCCAATACCTTAACAACTACCTTACTAACTACTAATAAGCAGTAATTATGAGTTTATTGAGGCAAAAGTCGTAATTAGTAGTTAGTTAATAGTGAGAATGGGACCCTAATCTAAAGTGTGCCCAAAACCTCTTACTGGTCTTTTGAATAATAGTGTAAATTAAATAAATTAAATAATAAAAAATATATTTTTAAAACAATAAAAAAATTAAAATAAAAAATGAAATATTAATAAAAAATTACAATGAAATACAATTAAAATAAATAAATAATATTTTAAATATATTTTAAATAAATGTCTGCATTCCAACCCCCCACAAGAACATACTGCATGTGTAATAGAACCAGATAGTGAGTAGAGTAAATCCCTGCTGTCTCCAAATAGTGTGTTCACATTAGAAAACAGACACCCAAGAGTCAATGGCGTCAACTACATTAGGTTATTACTTTAGTGTCAAAGTTAATCCACATGTCACAGAGCGTGCAAGTTTTCTCTAATTCGGTGTGTGCGTTCATAAATATGTGCATCAATTTCCTGTTTCATCTTGTAAAAAGAGTCTCTGGGAAACCGTGGCATGAGTCATTACTGGCTGGATCAGGTAACAGGCTTGACGGCACACTGTAAGCAGTGCTCGATGACAAACTGACCTTCCCTGCTGTTGAGTCAATTACACTTCAATTAGGACACGGACCCTGCTGTGGACCCGAGCTCTGCAGCAGAAAGCATATGGCAGCTATGGCCAAACTAGCTCCAGCTCAGCTGGAAACGGTCGCAAAAACACTTATGAACCCAAGTGGAAATGAAAGAATCAATAAAATGTACTTTATATAGGGCTCAAATGCGAGCTGGATTGAACATCTGTTCTTGTAATTTCCTTGGTGGCTGGAGAAAGCTAGGACTCAAACAGGATGAGGTGTAGACCTTTAATTGGGAAAGTGTATGAAAAATGGAGTGATTTCAATTACAGATACATGCAAGGGCTTTGAGATTGGCTTTCAGGCTTCAATACAGTCCACTACATATAAAAAAAAATATTTCAAAGTTATTCTTCAAATGGCCTAGCCTGGGTTTTCCCATGCTGCCTTGTGCGCAGCACGATTTTATTCACGCTGCTAGGCAGCCTGGACACCATGGACCAGATTTTCCCCTCAAAAAGGGAACCAATCACAGAACGGGGAGGGAGCAGCAAGACGATGACGACGTCTATGCGACACACCGAAGCAGTTTGTTTATATCTGTGGATCCAACATGGCATCAGACGTGAAGTTACCTTTCGATGCTGCCTTAGATAGTGTTCTAAGTAGTTTAGAACGCAAGTTTATTTCGTCTTCTTTCTCGTCGAATTTCTGTCACTCTACATACGTCATCTGGTATAATTGAAATGATTGGCTATGAGCTACGTACAGGCGCATTTGATAGACATTCGTAGCGCCCAATAAACGGCTCTGGGCATTCGTAAACCACGCCTCAAATACGAGAAAATTTAAATGTGGTTCCCAGACCACGTCTCAATGAGAAAGAGGTCTGACGTTAGCCAGGCTACAATCGGCCAGTCACTTTAAAATAAACTGCAAATAATGTATGGTTTAATTAAAACTGTTCCGACTGATAGTCTGACACTGAGGTAAATGACAAACCATTTATAAAAAAAGAAAAAGAAAAGAAAAGAACACAAGACAAAACAACAACAACAAAACATTCTACTCGTTTCTACTAAAGAAAACATGCTAGGACTTGTCAGTCTTCTAACATAATTTATCTATAATAAATTATAATGTATTATTATTATTTTAAGTGTAATTTAATATTTAGTAATGCAATATTTTGAACCAATAATAATAAAAAAATAAAATAATTTATAATTATATTATTATTATTATTATTATGTTATTACTATTATTAGTAGTATTATTATCATCATTGTTATTGTCGTCATCGTTGCTGAAGAACACATGCCAGGATTTGTGTCTTTATTCATCTCAGTGAAAATAATATAAGTCAAGTCAAGTCAAGTCAAGTTTATTTATATAGCGCTTTTCACAATACAGATTGTAAAAAGCAGCTTCACAGTACTAAATTAAAATAATACATCAATGTTTGTTTCTAGTGGAAAACGTCCACGTTTGGTAATGCTGATCAATAGTATTGTTGATTGATTAATTAAATTAAATATCCCCAAATATCCCCAACTGAGCATGCCAAAGGCAACAGTGGCAAGGAACCGAAAAAACTCCATCAGGTGACCTAATGGAGAAAAAAAAAACCTTGGGAGAACCCGGGCTCAGTCGGGGGCCAGTTCTCCTCTGGCGTTTATGAACTAGAGACCGGATTTAACTGTAAGATTAAAAGTATTATATGAATGCCTGGCTGAAGAGATGCGTCTTTAATCTAGTTTTAAACTGGGAGAGCGAGTCTGAGCAACGAACAGTATCAGGAAGGCTATTCCAGAGTTTTGGAGCTAAATGTGAAAATGCTCTCCCTCCTTTGGTGGACCTAGATATCCTAGGTATGACCAAAAGCCTTGAATTTAGTTATCTTAAAGAGCGCAATGGATTATAGGGCGATAGAAGATCCGTTAAATAGACTGGAGCTAAGCCGTTTAGGGCTTTATAAGTCAGTAGCAATACTTTGTAATAATTAATACGGAACTTTATAGGTAACCAATGTAGTGATGATAAAATTGGTGTTATATGATCATATTTTCTTGATCTAGTAAGAACTCTAGCGGCGGCATTTTGGACTAACTGTAGCTTGTTTATTAAGGATGCAGGACAACCAGCTAATAAAGCATTACAGTAATCTAGTCTCGAGGTCATGAATGCATGAACTAACTTTTCTGCATCAGAAACTGATAGCATGTTACGTAGCTTAGCAATGTTTCTAAGGTGGAAAAAAGCTGTTCTTGTAACATATGAAATATGATTTTCAAAAGACAGGTTGCAGTCTAGTATAACACCCAGGTCTTTTACTGTAGAGGATAAAGTAACAGGACATCCTACTATGTTAAAGTTGTATTGTGAGAGGTTTTGTGGGCGTTTTTTTGAACCGATGATTAGTACCTCTGTCTTGTCTGGATTTAATAAAAGAAAATTGCACGTCATCCAATCTTTTATATCTTTAACACACTCTGTCAATTTGGATAATTTAGCGTTTTCATCTGGCCGTGATGAAATATAGATTTAAGTGTCTTCAGCATAACAATGGAAACTAATTCCATGTTTCCTTATAATATTTCCAAGTGGCAGCATATATATTGAGAATAACAGAGGGCCTAACACAGATCTCTGCGTATATAAAAATACTATTATTATTATTATTGCTTTATTAACACTAACTTTACAGTTTATGTAGTAATGTAATATTGTGCAATATTAATAATAATAAAATAAAAATAATTAGTAATAAAATAAAAAATAAAATAATGTACCTGACTGCTTTAAGACCAAACAAGTGATTAAACCACCAACATGAAAATATGAGCAACACAATCATGTATCAGATATAGTTTCAGTAGAGATATCATTTATGATGCTGCGAGTCACATGGTAACATTCACTGGAGAAAACAGAGGAAAAATTGCATTGCCTGAGGCAAGAAAATATTGCTTTAATATTAAAAAATGATGTAAAATACAATTTTGTGCCCAGTAAGGAAGATTTATAGCAGGTAAATTTACCATTGGCCAGTGCAGCAAAAATCTAATATTGAACCTTGTTCAAGTGCATCAGAAACTATGCCTTCTTCTTCTCCTTTAGCTGAGATGAAACTGAGCAAACTGCCATATTGAGGACCTCTCAGTGACAGCATCAATCATTCAATAAAACAACATTGGACAAACAGCAAAGACTTACTGCTGCAGAACTGAAGAGACAGATCAAGAGAGAGAGAGAGTCTATTAGTCTTTGAGCTAATTTTCCACACAGATTGAAATACAGTTTTCATGTGTGCCACACTAATGAGAGATTCTGCATAAAAAACAGACCGAAAAGTGGGTTTCAAAGTGATTCACTTAAAGCAAACTCAACATGTTTTTGAGTTGTCTTTGATTGTCTTTTCTTTCATCTTCATAGTCCCATTGTGATTCTTAGCCGCGAGGCTGCAAACTGGGCTCAGGATCTTTGAGAGCTGGAGTCACTGTCTCAACTCTCATTTGAAACAACAGAGAGAAACTCTCAGACAAATGTCGACACTTTAACCTTGTTTTTATAAAGCTTTCTTCTTTTATCTGTGAACGCTGCGGGTTTATGAAAGATTAGACAGTGCGTTACTGATAGATTTGGAAGCGGTCCTTCTGATCGTAGTGACAGGTACAGGAATACAAGGATGTATCTACATGCTCAGGAATAAATTGAATTGAAATGAAATAAAATAAAAATAGTTACAGGCCTACCAGAATATTAACAGCTTGTGTGATGTCAGATTAATCCCATTGACATACATCGGGTTGTCTGAAGTCACTAAGTTGCTTCTAAAAATCATCGGTGTGTGCCGCTGTGGACACGCTATCTCTGCCAAACTTCAGATGCTTTACACACTTTGAAGGGCCGGACACGACCAGCTGCTGTCAGTCCTTTGATGTCTTTTTAGCATCACTAGGATTATCTCTGAAGTTCTCAGACTCTAGCACAACTTCACTAGTTTCACAAAGCCCTGGACCTCTCCATCGGAAGTTCCACAGGTTTGAGATCAAACAGCTGAATACTGGTGTCTGGTTAGTAAAATTCAATTAGAATGATAAAAAAAGACAACTGTATAATAGGACAGCGTAAACTTGTAAATGTGGATGTTCCATTCTAGATGTGAACATCAATCTTACGGCTGAGAAATGCATCTCAAAAAAATATTGTGCAAAAAATGTACCTTGAGGGGTACAACCACTTGTCACTGGTGTACCCTGAAAGGTACCCCTCTGTATACCTTATCTACCCCTAAAAGGTGCATATGGGACCTGCTCGGCATGAGAAGTGAGCAATGTGAAGCAACAAAATTGTTTCCGTTATAATCAAGAAAACTGTCTATTCTGTAAGCAGCAAAACATATATTTACTGCATGCAAACTTGGTGAGTGAAAAAATGGGTGTTTAAAAAAAAAAACACCTTAAGGTGCTATGCAGCTTAAAGGTACACTTTCTACACATTATGGTGTAATAAAAAAAAGAAAAAAGAAACACATTACTTTCACAGCTTCCAAAAATTAATTATCTAATTATGGTGTATTAAAGAGTCACGTCCCTGCGTCTACGCGTTTCAATAAATCTTCTATAAAGAATTTTTATTTTGAAAATTCCACTAAAAGTGGATACATCTACCAGTGCATCTTACACTGTAAAAAAAATGTATAGAATCACATTATGTGTCATTTAACTGTAAAATACTGTCAAATTCATGTTTTTTGCGAGTATAAACTATTAATTAACATAATTTACAGTGAAAAGTAAACAGTAAAAGAACATTCAAAGAGGGAAAATTTAACTGATTTAACAGTTCAAGTAGTTTGGTATATTAACCTTATCTTAATGAAATATATTGTTATAAGCTATAAAACATATAGGCACCATTATGTCATTCTGTAATACATGAAACATAGTTACCATATTTTTTATGGTGAATTTAAGGCAACCATTTTTTTTGCAGAGGAATCAACTGAAGCAAATGGAAATGTTGACCACACTGCACTGCTTTAGATGTGTCTGTCTACTGTAAATCATTCTCACTCACCAACAATATATTTTTGCACAGCAGACGCTGAGACTTTCTCATACGATGCCTGATACCAGGAACCTTCATGTGTGCAGTAAATCAAATCAGTGATCAAATAAACCAAGAGACTGGAGAAGCACAAACTACCATAATGCTTGACCATGGGCTTCAGTTCCCTGACTGCACTTTGTATAACTTGTCTTTAAAGCAAACACAGGTTTATTTTTCTCACATGAAGCTTGTACCTGTAATGAAAGTGGTAGCACATTCAATTCTTTTATGAAGGTTCCTTGAGAATCAAAACCACAACCATTGCTAGCAAACGCTACAAGAACATAACCTTTTTCATTGCTACTTTCTGTAATGAGGAATAAAATCATGTCCAGAAAGCTTGCGACTATCACCTCTTTTCTTCAAAATGGTAATTTAAGGTGCTTTCACACTAGTACATTTGGTGCGCACATGGGTTTGACTGAAGTCAAGAGTTCGTTAATGCTCCGAACTCTGGTGCGCACCCGTGAACCAAACCGTTCATGTAAACTGCCATATGGTTCACTGCTGATATGATCGCAATCGTACTAAATCGTGAAAGTGAACCACTATTGATGATGTATGATTCGAAAATTTTTGAGCTTGTATGTGTTCTCACTCCCTTTCCTGACAAGCGTGACTCACACACTACAAGCAAAATGTCATTTGACAGACTCCAGCGTTCTTTAGAGAATTTGTAGTACATTTGCGGCAGAGAGACGAAAGTGCCATTATGTGCTCACGCTTTGGAAACTACAATAACAAAAGTGTATAAAATAATTTGAACAGAGAACAGAGGGGGAAGGGGAGGGGGGAGCAATTGAACGCTGGTACGGACCAATAAATCGAATCAATAAATCGAACCAAGAGTGAAAGCACACTTATAGTTTGGTTCTCCTGGATCTTTTTGGTTCAGACCAACAAAAAAAGGGTGTGTTCACACTCGGCATGTTTGGTTTGATTAAAACAAACCCTGGTGCGATTGCTCTGTTAGTGTAGTTCATTTGAATAAGTGTGAACGCTGCCAACCGAACCCTGGTGCACACCAAACAAGAGGACCGAGACCGCTGAAAAGATCTGCTCGGTCTGCTTCCAAATTAACTTTGGTCATGGACAAAGGATATGTAAACAATCAAAAACAGGAAGATGAGACCCTAAAAAGGACAGAATGCTCAAGCATACCTGTCTTTTCTCTACATAGTTGTGATGTTACCCATCATAGTTTGATACAGGCATCAGAACCACGTCTCCTCGCAGCAGATCTTCGTTTGTGTGTGTGACGGAGGGATTCCTGCAGCTGTTTTGAGTCCTTCACACATCTTATAAGCTCTTTATGAGTTCCCAGCTGGTCAAAATACCATAATATGCAGGCTATGCATATACAGCGGGCAAGTTTGGCCAGCACACAGCATTGTTTTGGATGTTCGGCAAGTTCTGTCTCAAAATCAGGTTGTGAACGTATCACTATGCCTTTAGGTTCAGTATCTTTAGGTTCAGTGGTAAAAATCTAAACGCTAAGCGGACCAGGACTAAATGTTTTTTTTTTTGGTCCGGATCAAATGAACCAAGCGAACCGAACTATTGTACAAGTGTGAACACACCCTAATACATTTAGTCCTTGTTCGCTTAGCATTCACATTGTCATTTTTAAGACCAAACTGAAAGATACAAAAAAATAACACAGTGCTGTGTGCTGGGCTAAATGTGCTCATTATATGTGTGTATGTATGATGGCATTTTGACCAGCTGAGAACTCGTAAAGAGTTTATAAAATGTGTAAAGGAGTCAAACAGCGGCAGGAATTCCTCCATCATAAACACAAAAAAAAGATCTGCTGCAAGGATACGGCATTTCTGACGCCTGTGCCGAACCGTAATGGGCAACATAACTCCTATGTTGTGCTTCAGTATTCTGTCTTTTTTAGCATCTGGTGACGTTCACGTTCTGTTTTTGGTTCGTTTAGATCAGGGATGGGAAACTTCGGTCCTGGAGGGCCACTGTCCTACAGAGTTTAGCTCCAACCCTGAAAAAATCACCTGCATGTAACTTTCTAGTAGAAAGACCTAGACCTTGATTAGCTTGTTCAGGTGTGTTTGATTAGGGTTGGAGCTAAACTCTGTGGACATTGGCCCTCCAGGACCGTAGTTGCCCATCCCTGGTTTAGATGTCTTTGGTCCATGTTGCGTTCATATTTCTGCTGAACCACTCGAGATTTCATTTGGGAGAAGACCAAGACCCACCATTTCAACGGTCTCGGTCCTCTTGTTTGGTGTGCAGGGTTTGTTTTAATCGAACCAAACCTGCCAAGTGTGAACACACATTTAGAGTCTTTATCCATAAATTACTTTTTTTTAATCTGCGGACTGACTTTGATAGTCTAAGTGCCTTTTGTTGAAAAGTTGTGATCCACAGAATCAGTCAAGCCTGTTGTCGAATAAATGCAATTTTCAGCCATTAATATGACTGCGTACAAAGCTGCTAAAGCTAGAAGACCACCATAATTTGCTCTGCAAAATACAAACAGGTTTACTATACCACATTTTGTGATTTTAGAGCTGTAATTCTGATGTTTTGGTAATGTTCCACATTCAGGGTCTGTAAACCCATACAGAAGGCTTGTATTTGTGTTTGTGTGGTGAAGGGTATAATCTTAGTTGCATGGGTCAAATATTTGGCAGGCGCAGTTTACAGAGGTCTGTGCCTGTTTGGATTATTTATAGAGCATGTCTAGCTGCACCACAATGACCACTTGGCCTCTGCTTAGTGAGATGCTGAGGACGACCCAACAGCATTAATTATTCAATCATGGGCTTTTTATAATTAAACTGGAGAAGCAGTCTCCTTTGAGTTTGGGGAGTTTTATGTCAAATCTATGTGTGTATGAGCGTATGCTTTGGTTTACACTGGATCCCCTGCAGGCTGAGCGTCGTAATGAGGTTAATTAGCAGATTTAAAGATATGATACAGACAGACACGCGTGTGAATAGCAATGAGTGCTCCGGCACTCCATGTTTGGATTGATTTCCGTGGAGAGGAAACAACACACAGTCGTGCTCGCTCTCACAAACATGCGTGCACAGACACTTTAGTCTCTCTCATACACTCATTTCAAATAGGAATTTACAAAACTTCATCTGACTCTACTTCCCAGATTAAATCAATGCTTTTCCCAGAGGAGAAATGATGTTTGGAAAAGTCTCTGAAATATAACCTTAATTATAATTACATCCCTTAATTATTGAATGGAACAACCCAAGCGAGGAGCCAGAGGTGTTCACACCATGACAACACATTCGACATTTAATCCAACAGCACAATTGAAATCATTTCTGGACAAAAACAGCATAAATGCTTCCTCTGAGAACAAAAATAAACTCCAATTAGATTCAAATGCACTTTTAAGCTTTCAAAAGACCAGTGCACATATACTGTGCCTGCCCCATTTAAAAAAAAAATGCAATTAGCATAATATCCCCAGAAAAACTTTGATTACTAAGTGCCCCCAACTACTGTACCCATTCATATAAATTATGAAAACAATAGCATTAATTATGAATCATGCAGTGGGCTTTAACTCTCACAACACTCACAACACACTCCAGTCCACAGCACATTCATTCAATCTTCTGTCACTAATGTGCACTTGTAACACAGGAATCGCATGTTCATGTCACAAATGCACACTGCACTGTTCTCTCACAATGGATCCGAACAAAGCAACGATGGGCCCATTCCAAATTCATGACCCTCTGAGCCATAAAATGGACGCACAAATATTTTATGGCTGTATATGGACACACACACATATGCACATCCATCACAACATAGATCTGTCAAACTGACAGCAAGATTCCAGCCGGTGTGAAAAGAAAAGGAAGTGACAAAGAAAGAATGGAGCACAAAGGGAGACATGAAAAAAAGAAGGACATAGGACAAAAATGAAACAAAATTTAACAAAATGTTAAATGTTGAGGAGTTGAAAGGGTGATAGGAGGAAAGTCAGACAGATAAAACAACAGACGGACAGACAGATAGATAGATAGATACTAGATAGACAGTTAAACATTATAGACAGACGGATAGGTGGACAGACAGATGGATAGATAGACAGATAGTTGGAAAGAGAGGGGGAATATTAAGAGATAAGAAATTAGTTTGAGAGAGGTGAAACTGAAAATTAGAGCCATTAGCAGCCCATCTGTGAAGACCAGATGACAGAAGACAGGTAAGCCTTTGCCTGCCTCAACCTTAGTGGAAAATTCAATTAAAAGTGGGGCAGGAAAAGACAGCAGCCATATGTCTCATGCTCAGATGAGTTCTCTTTACAATTCAGGATGAAGTCAGCCTGATGACACACCAAATATTGTAACCAAAACACCTGCTTTTAACTTTTGTTTAACACTTAAATAACTCGAAGAGACATGGGCGGATTGCCATCAAGGTCAAATTGCCCACGTAGATTCACATAAATGTCTTCAGACATGAAGAGAAACGTCTGTTTATCTCTGCCCGCTGTTTTTGTCACTTTCTTCTTTGTTCTCAAAGGAGGGAGGCTTTATCGGCTCACTAAATTAGTCTATTGACTGCCTGACGAGCTTGATAGAAACTTCTATTGACTGCCTAAAACAACCTGTGACTGGAATAGTTCATGATCATATAAAAAGCATAAAGGAGATCTTGGAGACAAAGGAGAATTTCTCCTAGACAGCACTGAGAGCAAATGGGACTTTCATAATCTGATCCAACATGAACTAACAATGAACAGTTGTATTTTTATTACCAAAGATGAATAAAAACTGAAACAAATTCATTGCTTATTAGTTGATGTTAGTTAATGAACTTACTAATGTTAACTAATGGGACCTTGTTGTAAAGTGATACTAAAATAATGACTGTTTTCCAACAACATTCAATGAACAATATTCCATCTGCCATAGGTCACTCAAACAGATAGTCCCGCCCCCAAACATACGCCATTGGTTGACTCAATGTTGTGGTATCGGGCTACTCTAGACAAAAGCACCACAGAATCACAGTGTTTACAAGAAAGCAACCTACATATGCCTACTCTTTACATTAATCTGGAACAAGAAACATTTTGTTATACAAATACAATAATTTTTATATTTAAAGAAAATTAGGAAAATTACATGCATCACCTTTTAATTTACTTAATCTCACATGTCTCCTCTAGAATTTCAGAAGAGATCTCAACAATGTTCTCAGATTTGCCAATATATTAGTCTCTGCAATCAAATGTCAGAGATCTCAATATGAACTCAAACATTTTTCATCAAAAGCAACTTATTAGAGTTGCATGACAATACTTTTCTCATTTGTGGTGGTTTTCATTTTTCCTAAAGCATCCTAAAACAAGTTGATACCTGAACCGTGATAACCATAACTGAAGCTAGCAGTAAACTGAGCAGTAAAATTATAAATATACAGTAAAACAAAGTCTCACTGAAAAGATTGTAGATTATCATCAATCAAATTGTCAGACATCTAAATACGCACAGGGTCTTTTACTTCTCAGACACACACAGAGCCTTACCTGTCCTCCAGCGTCCTGTGAGTTCTCCAGCCGGTGAGATGATGTGAGCAGCAGAATAGAAGTGATAAAGGAGGAGGACAGGGAGGTGAAGGAGGAAGATGACAGAGAGGAGGATGGAGAAAAAGTGTCAAATAATGAGGAGGAGAAAAGAGAGAGCGAGAGAATGACTGATTAATGTGCGTGAAAGACAGATAGAGAATATTATCCCAGTGGGAAGCCCTTGCTGAGGATAAAGTGGCAGAGAGGAGAGAGACAGAGAGGTGGGATTGTGTGTGGTGTGCGGACACCGGCAGCACTAGCTATCTCTCTCTCTCTCTCATTCGCCCGCTCACTCTCTCTCTCCGTCACTCTTCCAACACTCAACTCCCCCGCCTCCCCTTCCTCTATCTCATTGTCAAATAATGGATTGCCATTCAAAGCAAATCAGACCGGACTCTAAAGAGTTTAACCTGGTGATAATCTCATACATTTAATCAGATCACAAACATTTCCTGTTAGAATTTGTACAGAAAGCATTCTAATCTCCTTTGCTTTAATAATCAAAATGTTGAGATTTCATGCATCGTTAGTGGTGCTTTCTAAGTCAAGATTTACTATTGCTCATAGTTTGGGATTCAGGGGGTTTAATCATAAGGATTACTCATCCTGAAATGTTTATGCCGTAAAAATGAATGATCGTGTGGCTATCGTACTTATGATTTTTGCTAAAGCTAAAAAATTGCACTGGAGGATCCTCTAGAGACCACAGTTTCAGAGACTTTCTAACCTCCTAACAACCCATAGCTAATTTCGAAACCTCTAAAAATGTCAATGGTTCACAAAGGCGATCTTTTGAAGCTTTTTGTTATACAAATACAATAATTTTTATATTTAAAGAAAATTAGGAAAATTACATGCATCACCTTTTAATTTACTTAATCTCACATGTCTCCTCTAGAATTTCAGAAGAGATCTCAACAATGTTCTCAGATTTGCCAATATATTAGTCTCTGCAATCAAATGTCAGAGATCTCAATATGAACTCAAACATTTTTCATCAAAAGCAACTTATTAGAGTTGCATGACAATACTTTTCTCATTTGTGGCCTCCCCTTCCTCTATCTCATTGTCAAATAATGGATTGCCATTCAAAGCAAATCAGACCGGACTCTAAAGAGTTTAACCTGGTGATAATCTCATACATTTAATCAGATCACAAACATTTCCTGTTAGAATTTGTACAGAAAGCATTCTAATCTCCTTTGCTTTAATAATCAAAATGTTGAGATTTCATGCATCGTTAGTGGTGCTTTCTAAGTCAAGATTTACTATTGCTCATAGTTTGGGATTCAGGGGGTTTAATCATAAGGATTACTCATCCTGAAATGTTTATGCCGTAAAAATGAATGATCGTGTGGCTATCGTACTTATGATTTTTGCTAAAGCTAAAAAATTGCACTGGAGGATCCTCTAGAGACCACAGTTTCAGAGACTTTCTAACCTCCTAACAACCCATAGCTAATTTCGAAACCTCTAAAAATGTCAATGGTTCACAAAGGCGATCTTTTGAAGCTTGTTTCTACCATGCATGGAATAAAAAAATAAAAAAGGTAGTAGATAAAACAATGGAACGATAGATTGAACGATAGACAGAACTATAGAGTGACAGACAGACAGACAGACAGACAGACAGACAGACAGACAGACAGACAGACAGACAGACAGACAGATAGATAGATAGATAGATAGATAGATAGATAGATAGATAGATAGATAGATAGATAGATAGATAGATAGATAGATAGATAGATAGATAGATAGATAGATAGATAGATAGATAGATAGATAAAACATTGTCTGGTGTGTATGTGGCTCTGGCCATATGTTCGTTTGAGAGTAAAGCCTGTTTTATACTTCTGCGTCGGACCTACGCCGAAGCCTCTACGCTGTAGGCAACGCGTTGGTTTTCATTTATACTTCTGCGTCGTTGTCCGCGTTGACGCGCAATTACACTTGCAGAGGGAGCATGTGAAACCCGAGGGAGGGGTTCTAGCAGACCAATCACAGCGCTTGTGTTCGCGTAGAGTTGACGCGTTGTTACATTTTTGGAGAGGTGCGTGTCAGGGTACGCCAAAGGGTACGCGCGCTACACACAGCCTACGGCGTAGCTACGGCGTGAGTTCGACGCAGAAGTATAAAACAGGCTTAAGTGTGTTATTTGAAGTGTAAATGAAGAACAAACTTTTCACAGAGAACTCAGCATGTCATTCAATGAATAGACTTCTCTTTGTCCTTGAGACCTGAGCCATTCACAGTTCATTGATCTCCTATTCTGCTCAAAGCCTCACAGCCCTCTATGAGTGGAGTATTACACACTTGTATTCATGTCTTTAGTTACAGTTTTACACCTCTCATAGGTAATTTGAAATGTCAAAAGTAAATCCCGTTCAGATATTCACAGCATTCAGCGTGGAAACATTTGCCCTTTTAATAAAAAGATAAATGAGTGATTTAGAACTAGATTTGATTCGAGATCTGGAAAAAAAATTATAATATAGACACTGGTTCATGTGTGCACACACACAAATCTGTGTAATATGAAGATAAACAGTGTTATGAATCTGTTTATGTCATATCATAGATTCATGTTTGATCATCCACAGGCCTGCTGTTATTATACCATCTTTATGTAACTCTGAATGTGAATCAGGGAATCGTGCATTTCTCTTACACAGAACTTCAGATGTACTTTTGTGCATCCATGGGTCTCCATGACAACAATACCAAGGGGTTGATGAATTCAGACTAAAGGGCAAAACCAGAGGCCAAAAAAATTATAATGTTTAAAAGAGACACAAAATCCAGTAACTGCTTTTCTGTCTACATGATTATAGCTTAGAAAGCATCACAGAAAGATTAGACACGGCTGCTCTTTATCCAGCACAGTAATAAACAATGGTGCTCTCTCTGAAGCTGCCGATCAACTGCTGTTTCTGTTTATCACCTTGACCGACTGTTGCTGAAGATGCAAGAGATGCCATCTTTTTGTGAACTGCTAACAATGCCCATATCACCTTCAAAAATCACGACTAAGGCTCAAATGATATGTGTAAATTATAGGGTAGCAATAAGCAAATGTTTTGGTAAAAATACCAAAACATTATTATTACACCACCCTAATATATATTATACATACATTCATACTTATTATACATATACACATGCAGATAGATAGATGGATGGATGGATGGATGGATGGATAGATAAGTTAGATAGATAGATAGATAGATAGATAGATAGATAGATAGATAGATAGATAGATAGATAGATAGATAGATAGATAGATAGATAGATAGATAGATAGATAAACAGCATTAGTTAAGGTCACTAATGACTTCCCAGTAAACAATTACCATCTTTCAACGTTCAAATATGGTTGAAAATAATTCAGTCCTTGTTTAGTCTTTGGTGTTTCTGATACTGCATTAAGCTGGTTTAAAGGGTTAGTTCACCCAAAATGAAAATTCTGTCAGTAATTACTCACCCTCATTTTGTTCCAACCCCGTAAGACCTTCGTTCATCTTCGGAACACAAATTAAGATATTTTTGATGAAATCTTGAGTGCTGGCTCACTCCTCCACAGGCTTATGGACACTATAACTTGCTGGCCCAGAAAATGTATTAAAGACATTGTTAATATAGTCCAAGTGACTCCAGTGGCTCAATCTTAAGTTTATAAAGCGACGAGAATACTTTTTGTGCACAAAAACAAAAATAAATAACGACTTTATTCCACTTGTCATTTCCTTCTCTCTGGGCCTCGAGTCTTTTCACGTAGTGTAATAGCGTAGCGCGTCTGTGTTGCACGTCACACGCATCACACACATGATCAGCGTCGCCCAATAGTGAGCCTACGTGGTGACGTGCAACACAGACGCGCTACGCTTAAACACTACGTGAAAAGACTCGAGGCCCAGGGGTTTGCTGGCCGGGGTTTCAAAAGCTACCCTAAATAAATTACAGTAGGTTCCAAATTCAGCCGCTCGAAACCTGTTTGGAAACAGGACAAGGGATCACATCACTCCTGTCTTGGAGTCTTTACACTGGCTCCCTGTCAGATTCCGTGATTTAAAAATTCTCATGCTAACATTTTTTTTTGGCTTTGCATGGATTGGCACCACATTATCTCTCTGAACTTTTAACCGCTTGCACACCAGTGCGTGATCTCCGCTCCTCTGAAGCTGGCCTTTTAGTTGTTCCGCTTACTCGCTTAAAATCTATGGTGATAGTGATACCTTTTATCTAAATATTTTGAAATTATTATATTTGTCTACTTACTTGTTAAACTTTTGATATTATGCTTTTATTTGGTATTTTTTCTGTCTGTATTTCACTTTCATTAATGCATTGTTTGTATAATTGCATGTTTTATTGGATCTTATTCTTGTTCTTTTAGGATGCTACTTTTAAAGGCGCTATAGAAAATAAAGCTTATTATTATCATAGATAGATAAAAAGATAGATAGATAGATAGATGGATAGATAGATAGATAGATAGATAGATAGATAGATAGATAGATAGATAGATAGATAGATAGATAGATAGATAGATAGATAGATAGATAGATAGATAGATAGATAGATAGATAGATAGATAGATAGATAGATAGATTTGTGACTAAATCTTAATGATTTATGGATGTTTCAGCTCACCTTGCAGGAGAAACCACATGTTGTGTATTTCCTCACATTAACTGTGTCCAAGTTATTTTTGTCTTCATTTTTGCAACAGTGCCCTCGTGTGGTGGATATGTGGCATAATACATTTTCAAAACGTAACTTTTTACAATTCATGTTGAACGCTACAGATCTTTGTGTATTTGCCAAAATATAACTGTCTTTCCTATTCAATTAAGACTGGAGTAGTTTACTGAACCGTAGGCTGAGGATTCTTACTTTGAATTAGAGGATTTTATGGCTGTGCCGCATCAATTGCCATATAAGTCTCTGTTTGATAGAAAGCGCTAAACAGTGTTGACGTCAGAGAAGTGTGTAGCTCATGTCTATCCTGTAATCTAGCCTGTCCACTCTCTTCCAGCGCCTTCACTCAATAGCAACAGCGCAAAACCACCACAAGAGGGCGCAAAACTGAAACCCCTCAATTCTGAGCTCTCATATTATTTTCAAATATTAGATTTTTAAATAAAATGTATATTAATGAACTTATTTTAAATTAATATATGTATCATATATATGTGCATTTTATAGAGGAAAACTTCACAAAATAACTATTTCTGAGTGACCGTTAGATAAAATATAATGTATTTATCATACTTCGTACGCTTGATTATTTCTGAAGAAAAACTTATGTTATGTTACGTTATGTTATGTTATGTTATTGCCCCCCAAAATCATCCAATCAGAAGTCTAGCCGAGCAGCACGTGATCTAACCCGGAAAAGCAAGCTGAGTGGATAGTCTGTTTTTCAGGAAAACATCTTTATCTTCGAGTGAAGAGAAAAAGTGGAAAAGCAACAGATCTGAGGGGCGTTTATGTTGTCGAATAAAATCTGAATCGTCTCTCAGGATAAGTCGTGCTGTAGGGGATGCTGGGGGTGGCAGAGATGACGGGCAGGTACGATGTTTGAAATAGATTTTTATTAAATATGTTATAGATAAATCTTCCTCTCTAGCCAGAGATGCAGCTGATATCTACAGTTTTATTGTTTACTTTATTACTTTTCTTCTTTCTTGTGTTCCACTCTATCTCTTAAATTACTGTTAAACTGTAACATTAAGTGTTAAATCTTTGTTTTATATAGAGAGAATAACTAAAATGGCATGGGTTGCTATATAAGGGCGGATGCTAAGCTAATTAGCCTCCCTAGTTGAGTTTTTCTGGGACACACACACACACACACACACACACACACACACACACACAGAGAGAGAGAGAGAGCTGGAAAGACATTCAACACACCGCAAATGTTTAGACAAGCACTGCCATACTGCAGTTAACGGTCTATATAATAGCCTAACTGTTACTTAGATAAATATAAGTTAACAAATAACATGAATTTATTCATAATTTAATTATTTGATAAATTTCATAGTATTTCTGGAACGTTGCTATGTGCTCCTTATCCTTCAAATGCTGTCTCAGATGTTTTGTGTAGTCTGTGCTTTTGACGTTTTGCTTTTCTGGAGACCCAAATTCCCAAACATTCCTGATCTGGATGCTCCCATAGACTATTAGATCTTTTGGGAAAACATGGATGTAATCTGCTTCCTGAGATGCTCCTGAGCGCCTTAAAAACTGACAATTATCATGTCTTAACAGTGTTAAGGGATGGAATTATTTACACATTCAATTTAAAGATATTTGTAATGTTGCAAAAGATATATATTTCAAATAAATGCTGTTCTTTTAACTTTATATTCATCAAAGAATAAAAAAAGAATATCTTTTCCATAAAGATATTGAGCAGCAAAACTGTTTTCAACCTTGATAATAATAAGAAATGTTTCTTAAGCAGCAAATTCAGCGTATTAGAATAAGAAGGATCGCGAGTTATTTTACATGTAATAATATTTCACAATATTACTGTTTTTACTGTATTTTTGATCAAATAACCACAGCCTTGATTGAGCATAAGAGATTTATTTCTAGGTCTAAGAACACTAGTGAAATACTTACAGCACTTTTCTAATAATAATAATAAGAAAACTAATTACAATTGGAGAGAGAAGTTGAATAAAATGGTAACACTTTACAGTATTCGTAAACATAAACTAACAATGAACAATATATTTTTTTGAGGCATGTATTATCTTTGCTCATTGTTTGTTCATGTTAGGCCACATGCAGTACATTAACTCATTTTAAAAATACATATTTTATTTTAAAAATGCATTAGTAAATGTTGAAATTACCATTGACTAAGATTAACAAATGCTGTTAATAAAACCTTAATGCAAAATGTTACCCAAAACATTTCTTTTTGAAACTTTTTATGCGACACAGTATATTCTTCCTAAATGCATGTTGGAATAAGCTGGGAATGTGTTGTCATACTTCCAGAACACACACACGCGCACACACACACACAGATGGCACAGCTCCAGCTTCCTCACACAGTAGTGTGAGACCTCCACTGTTGTTCTGTGAGCTCTTGCATACGATAAGACCTGACATAAAACAGTCTCCATCTCTTAAACACACGACTGATCTATTTTTACATCTACAGTGTGTTGGTACACAAGCAGATCTTTTCTTTTCAAATCACCATATTAGGGAATGTGTCCTTGGAATAGTCAGTCTGCTTTAACGCTGCGAAGGGAGTGTGGGGAAGTTGTAAAGACGATCCATCCTCTAATAGCCACATGACCTGTGATGTCAGAGGAGAGATGTCTGTGCAGGGAATCACTGAGTCATTTGGGATCTTGTCTGGCAGAGTGACCACAGGCCACGACAGGCTAATTCTGTTTGTGTGATGTAAACATTGGTTGAAGTCTTGCCCGGTCGCTCCTAAACGGTGTAACTTAATATCTCGCAAAGTGCCAGACAAGACTACATCATGGGACTTTTGTTTAGAGAAACATCATCTTGAATCACTCTCGAGAGCAGGATAGCAAATGACGATATGATACTGATACAGATGTGACACAATTTAATAATATTAAAGACACATGCAAAATTGAGGAAATGAAATGCCAGCATTTATCAGCTAATGCCAGTTCCAGTTTCTTGTGCTCACTAAGGATGCATTTATTTGATCAAAAACAGTAATATAGTGAAAAATGTTTACAATTTAAAATAACACTTGATATTTGAATATATTTAAAAATGTAATTTATTCCCGTGATGCAAAGCTGAATTCTCAGCATCATTACTCCAGTCTTCATTGTCACATGATCCTTCAGAAATCATTCTAATATGCTGATTTGCAGCTCAAGAAGCATTTCTTATTATTATGTTGAAATGCTGCTTAATATTTTTGTGGAAAATTAATATTTTTTTTATAATTTTTTTTTCAGCATTCAGAATAGAAATCTTTTGTAACATTATAAACATCTATTCTGTCACTTTGATCAATTTAATGCGTTCTTGCTGAATAAAAGTCGAAATATCTTTAAACCCCCATGTTTGTGACACCAAACATTTGTTAGTAGTGTGATTCTTGCATATACATTTGTTTGTTACCATAGATAAATCAAAGCTGTTCATAGACGCTGCTGATTGTTTCTCCTGACATTGATCTGTTTCTAACAGCAACATGGCCAATGCCCTGGCAAACGCCTCGTGCGAACGGTGTAAAAGCGGCTTTGCCCCGGCGGAGAAAATTGTCAACAGCAATGGCGAGCTGTATCACGAACAGTGCTTCGTCTGCGCCCAGTGCTTCCAGCAGTTTCCTGAAGGACTCTTTTACGAGGTACTTCCATTAAACCTGTCAAGTAGCATTTAATCTTGAAGCCTGCTGGTTAAAGCGGTGATATCCTACATTTCTTTTGTTTTGTTTTTCATTTTTTTTATTAAATTAAAGAAAGTCCTGGAGGTCGAATTAAAATGTTAGATTTGTTGTATAATGTTTGTTTTATAAAAATTTTTTTTTTGAAAAAACAGATATAAAATCTAATATTAAATATTTGTTATAAAAAAAAAAAAATATATATATATATATGTGAAATAAGTTTTTTCCCACCCTCTCTCTGATCCTTAAGTTTTAAATTTATTCATATTTTTTTTTTGGACTGGGTGAAGTGTTGAGATCTTGAAGTTACAGTATGTTTTGTCTACAAGTTGAATTCAGAATTGGCAATTGATTGACTTTGAGACATATTCCCACCGGAGCCGATGTGTTATGTTGAATTTTTTCTCTCTTTTGTCCATAGTTTGAGGGAAGGAAATACTGTGAGCATGATTTCCAGATGTTGTTTGCTCCCTGTTGTCACCAATGTGGTAAGAGACGCACATGCATAAACACTCGAACAGGTGATGTTATTGACTGTGCTAATTGTGAATTGTGTCCCTCATATTCCCACAGGAGAATTTATAATTGGGCGTGTGATTAAGGCCATGAATAACAGCTGGCACCCTGACTGTTTCTGCTGTGATATCTGCCAAGCCGTGCTCGCCGATGTTGGATTCGTCAAGAACGCCGGCCGGTGAGTTTATAGCCAATGAGGGATGACTGTGAGCATGTGATTGACAGGCTCCATACGTTCAGTTTCATGTGAAAACTGGTCTAGTATCAGCCCACTGATGAAATTATGATTTCATTAAAAGAGTAGTTCACTTCGAAATGAAAATTGTCATCATTTACTCATTACTTTTGAAGAATGTCGGTAACCAGACAGTTGATGGACCCCGTTGACTTCAATGGAAGTCAATGGGGTCCATCAACTGTTACCGAAATTCTTCAAAATATCTTTGGTGTTCAGCAGAAGAAAGAAATTCATACAGGTTTGAGACAAATTGAGGCGGAGTAAATGATGACAGGATTTATTTTGAAGTGAACTAATCCTTTAATGAAATATCTTTATTCTCATGAGCAGTTCTGTTTCTTTAATACACGTTTTTTAGTCCTACCATCCCTTTGAGATGTTCTTTAGCTCAGCTGATTGTGTATGGGGCCAAATTGATGCATGGAAATAGAAATAAACAGAAAGTTGCGATCCATGTGTTCTGATTGGCTGATGTGCATGTCTGTGTTTTCCAGCCATCTTTGCCGTCCGTGTCATAACCGCGAGAAAGCTCGGGGCCTCGGGAAGTACATCTGTCAGAAGTGTCACGCCATCATTGAGGAAAACCCCCTTATTTTCAAAAATGACCCCTACCATCCCGATCACTTCAACTGCAGCAACTGCGGGTCAGTACGGCAGCAAGCGACTCCTCTGCTGTGTCCATTTACTGAAAGTGATGTGATTTGGAGGTTGTGTGTTTTACAGTAAGGAGCTGACTGCGGATGCTCGCGAGCTGAAAGGTGAACTCTACTGCCTCCCCTGCCATGATAAGATGGGTGTGCCGATCTGTGGAGCGTGCAGGCGTCCAATCGAGGGCCGTGTGGTCAATGCCATGGGCAAACAGTGGCACGTCGAGGTTCGTGTGCTTTCTTTTTTTATTTTAAGCAAATAAAATGTTCAACACAGTGACAAATTTCTAGTACAATTCATATAGCTGAATATGTTTTTAATCACGGATGCTAGTTAATAAACAAAATAAAACAGAAAACTGCTTCGGGTCAAAATGCCAGCCTTGACTAGGTATCAGTGCAAACATCACAAGTAATGTCTTAGATGTATGTAAGCGGATCTGGGCATGGGATATCGGGTGTCCATGAGGCCTTTCTTGCCTGCCACATATGATATTTGTAATAAATCAAACAATGATATAGTAGAAAAGGAGAAGCACACAGTCAAACTGCAAAGGGCATCAGATCAATATTAATGTATTTGATATAATAGTCATGTAGTACATTTTTTTTAATATTTTATTAGTGATATTTCAGTTTCTGGAAATACTTCAAGACTAATTAGCTTCAAGCTGCTTTCATTTCATTTGTTCTATTTCTTTGTTCTGTTTGTTTAATTTGTTATATTGCTTGTAATTTGTTAATAATTGCTTGAAAAAATAGCGAAAATGTAGGCTTCATGTTGTTGTCATATTTAATTTTAATATGTTTTAATTCAGTTTTAATTGTTTATTTAAAGGAGTGTGTTTAGCATATTAAAAAACGATTAGCATATTATTTTTGACTCCTGAAATGTTGAAATTGTGACAACCCTATACTTAATTGAATAATATCTATTTAATTTTTACCAATTAAGACAATATTATACCAATCTTTTTTTCAATGTGCGTGTGCATGAGGTGTCCGCTGTGTGATTCGACACTGAATTTGTCACTTTAGATCTCTTCCTTTATCATACACTACTGTTCAACAGTTAGGGGTCAGTAGGATTTTTTAATACTTTTATTCAGCAAGGATGTGCTAAATTGATCAAAAGTGACATCTATAATGTTCCAAATGTTTCAAAAAGGATTTCTGAAGGATCATGCGAAACTGAAGACTGGAGAAATGATGCTGAAAATTCAGCTTTAAAAAATGTATTGCAAAAAATATTTTACAGTATTACTGTTTTATATGACTTATATTTATATGTATATTTTATTAAATGAAATAAATTCAGCATTGGTGAGCATAAGACTTAAGCGAAAATCTTACCTCAAACTTTTGAATGGTAGTTTACATTTGAGCTTCACACTGACAGCTTGTATATTTGTGTGTGTTTGCAGCATTTTGTCTGTGCCAAATGCGAGAAGCCTTTCCTGGGACACCGTCATTACGAGAGAAAAGGTCTTGCTTACTGCGAGACTCACTACAACCAGGTAACGCAGGCCTGACTCCTCTTTCAAAGCCTCTTTTGTTCCCCCCCAAAAATCTATTATTTATAAACCTTATGGATAATGAAACTGTTATGTCTGTTGTGCAGCTCTTTGGTGATGTCTGTTACCATTGCAACCGTGTGATCGAAGGAGACGGTAATTGCTGTTTACTTGAACATGATATTGACATTTAGTTCTCAACCTTTAAAGCTTCAGTATTTATATAATAGCAAAAACTAATAATGCCTTGTAGTGCAATAGTTATGGCTTCGGGAACTGCTGTTGCGAGTTGGTAAGATGCTTTTGTGTTTTCTCTCAGTGGTGTCGGCTCTGAACAAGGCTTGGTGTGTGAATTGCTTCTCGTGCTCGACCTGTAACACCAAGCTCACTCTCAAGTAAGTGATTTTACACACACATACTCATCCAATATCACAATCTACCCCACTTTCCTTTTTCTGTTTGTGGCTTTTCGCTAGCTCTGTTTAAATTTGTTCAGAAGTGTCTTTAAATTGGGTCTCCCGGGTGCTGTGAAGTTAGGATCATAACTAACCTTTCTGTCCTGCTAACTCTTGTATTCTCTACTTCTGTCCCCTTCAATTCTCTCCTCCGCTCTCAAAATGCTCCCACATTCTATTTCTCTTCTTCTCTCCCACTTCAAACCCAATTTTCCATCCAATTTCCCTTCCTTTTCGCTTGTTTCTCCTCTTTCGTCCCTGACGGTGGCCCTGCAGGGACAGATTTGTGGAGGTGGACCTGAAGCCAGTGTGTAAACAGTGTTACGAACGCCTGCCGGAAGAGCTGAAACGGCGCTTGGCGAAACGTGAACGCGACTCTCGCGAACGCCGAAAGAAAGCCATCGCCGTCTGTCTGTAACCCTTTTCTCTCTTTTTCCTTCTTCATGCTCATCTGCTTCACTCGTTCTTTATCATTGGTTAGTTTTTTCAACCTCAACCGTTTTTTTGTGGCTTTTATGTATTCCTTTCAAAAATGTTTTCCTGTAGGGATGGACATGTCAGATATCGGCTGATACTATTTTTCTGAAGAGCATCTGTCAGTATTGGATATTTAATTGTGCATGCATATTTAAAATTTTTCACCCTAATTTAGATGGAAAATCTACCTATACTGTCATATACCGCTGCTCATCTAAACTTTAAAAATATTAATCATTTAATAAACACTGGAATGTAATGTAACTTCAGCTTTAAGGGCCCTACACACCTGGACGAATTTCGGCGCGCGTTATTCGCCAGCGTTTTTCAACGCGTTTTTTGTGTTTACACCCAAGCGATTTTCGCTGACGATGAGCCGAGTGAACATGCAAATTCATTCCCTGACATTAGATGGCGCTTAATGTAAAACAGAAACCACTCCATAACAGTTCTCTTTTATCAAGATTTTTGAAGTTTTTCTGTCGCGTTTGTCATATAGTTCTTTATGTTCCGACACCAACGAGACCAGCAGCTCTACAATCATCTTGCCTTGCATCTTCCTCGTCTTATTTCTTCCCGGCAGCAGAGCCCGTCCACGGAGAGCCTGCCCACTCCCTGTTGTACCGAATTTTGGTTGTAGTACCACCAGAGTTCCACTGGGGGCGATCACCATGAGTGCAAAATGAATGGGAGTCTATGGGGCTAGACAGCTAAATTTGTCTCTTTCACCCGATTGCCGTTGAGAAATCTCAGATTTGATTGTAGATTTTGCAAGTTCAACATGGGTTTTAGGTCGAAAGTTGAATGAACGAGTACTTATGTCCTTTCGATTTCTTACAGGTTGAGTTGTTGTTGCCCATAACACGCTAGCATTCTGCTAATGAACACTGATTGGTTAGTGAAGGACTGATTACGACCAGAGATCCCGCTTGATGGCATCGTGGCATCCGAAGCGGGACCACAAACAAACAAAACAAAAACTCTTCTGCCGTTTTTCGCGCCGGTGTGCACACTCAAATTGGCGCCCTTTGTTTAGTCACGAGACGTTAAACGTCGGCGAATATCGCGCATGAAATTCGTCCCGGTGTGAACAGGCCTTTATTCTGTTTGTTTCATTCTATAATGTGATGCCTAACATCAATTGTTGCAATGTTTGTATTGTTTTATTAATTTTTTATTTTTTAATTGATTCATTTTTTTTAAATAAATTTTCATATTTATTGGTTATTAGCCATAACATCAAAATAATTATCAGTGTCAGCCAGAATTTGAATGCCTGTGCATCCCTGTTTTCCAGTGTTCATTTGTCAGTTCAGCATTATCATATTTTTGACAATCATCATCATATTGATGTTTTTTTTTCCCATTTTTTTGGTCATTCATAGACCCATTGTCCTCAAAGTTTTTACTGAAAATACGCACATATAATGCAAATGAATTTATGCAACTGCTGAAACACTATATCATGTATATAACAGTGTTATTTATTATTGTACTATATAATAGTATTGTTTATATTCTATTAAATGGTTTAATATTTGGAATTATTATTTTGAATAGTTTTAGTTAACACTAAAAAACACATAAAGAGCACACAGTAAGTAAATTAAATGGGTTGCATACTTGCATAACATATGTGTCTGGCCTAAACGTGTTAGAAAGCACATTCCTAAAAGCAAGATTTGTGTTTTTAGGAACAAGTTTGTGGAGTTCGACATGAAGCCAGTGTGTAAGAAATGTTACGAGAAGTTTCCTCTGGAGCTGAAGAAGAGACTCAAGAAGCTTGCAGAGACCTTGGGCCGCAAGTAGATCTCCTCGCCATCTTTGGTGCTTTAAGAATGAATGGAGACCAAACAAAATCTGGACCGCATTTCATTTGGGATTAGTTTTCACTTGTGTCTTCGTTATCGTTCTATGATGGAAAGTGGCCAGCAGATTTTCTTTGGTCTCGTTCCGACAGATTGTTCTTGTTTCTTAACACAATGCAACCAAAACCAAATACTTTTATATTGTTTATTGATATATATGTACTTGCATGTTTATGAAGATAATGCTAGTTGTAGTCACACTGTTCAGAGCATGTTTTGACATTTGTTTCCTCGGCTCGTATGCAATGCCACAGAACTTTTTCTCAAGGCTGAAACCCTTCCTGTGTCTGACCCTGGGTCCGACTTTGATCTATTGATCTAAGAGTTGTATTTGATATTTAATGTATGCTCAAGCCTCACATATTTCTGTCAGACAGGGGATCAAAAGTTAATGCATGATGTAATGAGTCCGGAGGAACACGACAACCTCTAAACCAAACTCTTCGCTCGAATGAACAAAGTGCTCAGGCTGTGTAATCTCCTTCTCTACTTAAATGATCTTGCTTTATTAAAGCCCTGGCTGTGTTCTCGAAATATGCAATAAAAGACACCACTTGTATTTCTTCTTAGAGGTTTATGAACTGTTGACTGTCGTGCATCATAACATCCTTGTCTTTTTCATTTCGTTTTATACGTTTAGTTTTATGACACGCCTGCCTTATTTTTCTGGAGAAAAAATGCTTTTAACTCTTCAAATATAATGAACTCACCCCTCGTGTTTTGTTATTTACATAGACAGCAATTGCTTTTGAACTTAAATGTGATTTGACTGTCCTTGTAACGGTTGATTTCATCATCTATTTTTAAGTATGAAAGACATTAAAAAAAAAAAACTCACTACATTTCTACTCTATACATTATATTTTGTGTGTTTATTGTGCATTTAACTACAGTATGTGCTGTTATTTTTTTTTAAATGCCCTTTTATTACAGTCAGACATTTCATTTTACTTTACAGCAATATTTAGACCCATAGCAAAACTAGTTTATGAATTCATCACAGCCTGCATTCACAGAATGACGCATTTTGGCAAAATATGTATTAATATGCTTGTTGGCAGCTTTTAAATAAATTTCACTGTTCTGTACGAAATCTAAAAATATATTAATAAAGTATGCACTATTTCTGATGTCTTTTTTTTTTTGTATTGTAGTTTTTAATCTGTTATAGAAGTTTGCAAAACTAACAGATCTATGTATTTAATCAGCCTTCAGATGCATTTACATTCAACGATCCATAAAATATTGGTATCTTGCAGTCCAATAAAATGCAAAAACAATTATAAGGGGGTTTTAAAATTGTAAAACAACCATAAAAATAGTTCATTAGACTCGCATGCAATCGGATTATCTGAACTGCAAGGAAAGAGGGACCAAAACATTATTTAATACAGAATAATCAAATGAGAATGAGTTTGGATTTGGAATGACAAGGGCTAAATGATGACCAGTGATGGGTGTTATGCATTACTCAGTAATGAATTAGAAAAAGTTGTAAAGTAAAGTGGGGATTACTCTTAATTTTTTTGTAATTTAATTACAGTTACGTCTGATGCAATTGCATTAAATACTGTTTAGACTACAGAACTTCCTTTTGAAAACATTTTAGGATTTAACATCAAATTTTAACGTCAAATGTTAAAATGTTAGGTCAGTTCGAGAATAATTTATGCAATTTTATATTATTTATTTGAAAGAATTAAGAGCAGTTTCATCTCTATCTTTGTGTTGTTCATAGTGTTGAAGTAACTTGCTTAACATGGACAATGACTAATTTGTCACCTTTAGGTGAATTATTCTTTGAATGTGATGCATGTAATATACAGTGTTCTTTAGGAAAATGTCAACAGGTGGCGCTGTTACACAGGACCTGAAATTTACAGATGAAAGTCTTCTATAAAAGTTGCATTTCGTTTGAAAAGAGACCTTCAGTCCTCATGAAACATTTTAAATACTCTGTCTCTTCCTCTAGTTTCCCTTTAGAGTTAAAGCTGAGGTGCAACATGGATCAATTGTTCAAAAGATTTGGAGAAAAGAGAAGCAACACAATAAGAGTTCTGGATACTATTGGGTGGGTTGGATTGAATGAACAACTTCTCAATATCACTGAACAGACTCGCCGTTTTACCGTCTAAAGCTGTGCTTCTAATCACAAATAAAACAATACCTCTGATTCTATTACTGTAGCTCAATAGCAGAAGTGAGAACAGTAGAAAAATATTATCTGGGTGTCGCCTCGCCTCTGTCATCATTTACAATGGCAGTAATTTACATTCAGCGGCGCTAATTTCTGTGCTATCGAGGGCTGCAGCAATTCGTCTTTTCCCTGCGAGCATCTCCTCCTCTGTGGAATCTTTTCAAATGAAAGGAGAGAAGGAAATGACAAAGAACAATAAGAGGCATTCAGAAAATTCTCAAAGAGAGCAATTGAAGTGGGTGGATTTGACTAGTTAGTTTCCTAATCTTCAACAATGCTTGACGTCACGGGCTCGGCTGTAACCTCCGTGAACATTGTCATCCGCACTATTCAGATTATTGGGTTGTGTGTGTGTGTGTGTGTGTGTGGGGCCTGGTAAACCCTACATTATGATGACATAAAATGTCCTCACAAAGATGGCAATCCCCTAAATCCATGTCCTTTTGGGGACATTTTTTGGTTCCCATTGGGAAAACAAGTATAATCATACAAGATGAAAATTTAAACACAAACATTTTATTTTAAATAATGCACCAATAACCATGCTAAAAAAAAAAAAAGACCAACAATGTAAATATGGGGTGGTGGCGCAATGGATAAGACACATGCCTTTGGTGTGAGAGACCAGGGTTCGAATCCACTGTGAGACACCAATGTGTCCCTGAGCAAGACACTTAACCCCTAGTTGCTCCAGTTACAGTAAATTGCTGTAAAGTAAATTGTAAGTTGCTTTGGATAAAAGCGTCAGCTAAATGAATAAATGTAAATAGGGTTTATTTTGATTTCATATTGACAAAATAATTCCATTTGGCCCCTTCAACCCTGAATTACATCCTTATGTTATGGTAATGTTTCTCTTCACAGAGCTGCCTTTTAATAAACATCTTTAATTTTTAGCTAGACGTGCTGGGTCTAATAGACTTTACTGTCCCTGTTCATTGATTATGTTGTGCCTGAATGAAAGCGCCATAAAAATACTTAAGTACATTTTTGAAATATAGGCTATGATACGGCTTGCTGGAGGCCAGAATTGTATAGTGTCTACTAATTAAGGATTTACATCAAAAAGGATATTTGTTCTAGAGCCTGCAGTGCATTTGGTTTGTTGATTACGGTGTATGAAAATCATGCTGCGCTCAGAGGCTGATTCTAGTGTAAGAGAAGAAAATATAGAGCTTGTGTCCATAAAAGTAGCCGTCTTTAATTATTCATGCTGAGTGGGAATAGTCGTACTTGCTAGACTTTGTTATTCAACGGTAGGATGCATTGATTGACTACCGTAGACGTTTGGTTCTCCTGCACGTGTTGGATCAATTTGTGTGTGTATGAGAAAGAAAGACGGTTGAAAAGAGAGACAGACTGATGGAAACAGTGAGGTTCAGGACTGCGGGGAGTTATGGCAAAGGACTGAAAATCTATCATGGTGACAGTATGCATGGAAAACGTCAATATGTGTCACACACAGAAAACCTTCCGGGTGGATAAAGGAAAGCGACAAGCGCCGAGCCGGGGATCTGTGTGTGGAAACACAGGTGCAGTCGTGCTTATCGGGTTTCTGCATGTCCAAACATAGCCTGGTTCCCTTTTTTGATTAATATTATTGATCCGGCGAGGAAAATTATGGTAGCCCACTCATCCGATATAAACATGGCTCCTCCGCTGAGCCGATATCAAAGTTGCTTTTCTCTTCACTGAAGTTTAGAGAGGGAACCGTCTGAAGTGCAGCCAGGATGTGTGTGCTCGCATTAATGACATCTCTTCTATATATTCTCCAGCTTATGTGACCGAGAAGTGTTCTCGACATCTTCAACTTGTCAAATCTTCAACTTTTTGTCTCCTTAATTAGCATATTGAGAGGAGTACCATCATTGCAGGTGCTGAGCTGCTGGTTGCTGGTTTATGATTGTGAACTTACTTTCTCAAGTGGAGAATTTCGGATGCAACCAGACATCTTTGTCGCAAGCTATTAAGTTAAAGAGGAAGCAGGATTTCAGAGTTGTATAATTGACATAATTATCCATGAATAAGTCGATTCTTTGTGCCAACACTATTTCTAGACGTTGCTTCTTTTCTACGTCCCATCAGGCCAGATCTCTCTCTCTCTCTCTCTCTCTCTCTCCCTAAGATGAAGCCAACTGAATCTAAATGGGACGCATGTTTTATTCAGGAGAAAAGTGATATCGTGGCTTGTGCATCGGGGGGGAAAAGTGTGCTTGAGTGTTTTTGTTTGGGCTGGTGTTTGATTGGAAGTCACTAGTGAAGTGAAATTACTTTACCTATTGATTTTTCTGGCTCATTTTCTTACGATTTAGGAACACGGCCGACAGAAAATGCTTCTACGGGTGTCTTAGTTAAGAATGCCATTAAATCTACAGCATGTAATGAACCTCTGAAATGTGGGGGGGGTGAATTAGATGTTGTGAGTTTGAGATGCCAGTGTTTAACTGCATCATTTATCAGTGTTTTGGGCATATTTTGAGGAAGCTCCTGTGATAAAACATGTTTTCTATACCAAGAAGTCATCTGGGAGGTAAATGTCCTCTAGTTGTTTTGTAATTTAAAGCATTGCATTGAAATCTCATGGAAATCAGACCCAAGACCTTGGCATTAGCAACAAACAACCAATCACTAAAACAAATGTATGTGCTATGTTTAGTTTTTAGCATGAGGGAAGTATCAATCAATCAACCAATCAATCAATCAAGTAAAATATAACATCACATAAATAACATACTGTACTCCTGTTATTAGTGATGGGACAGTTGATACCTGGGATACGATGCTCCGACGCAGTTTTAAAAGCACTATTGTATCACAAACTGTACCGATGCTTGTGTCAAAATGACAATACAACGTGACTGATGATGTTTGAAGCTTCGAATGTCATGTAGTATCGGAAGGTCGAGACAGCTGGTCTAAAAAAAAGATATTTTTTTTAATATTGATCAATAGCCTTATTAGCCTATGTGAATTCATTGACCAGGCTACACACGACATGAGTTTGGTCTCATTGACACAAATTAATTTAGATGAGATGAGATTAGATTACATAGAACTGTAATGATCCCAGATTGATTCCACTCTTGTATGTCACAGACTTCTGAAGCTTTGTTTGGCCACGTGCTTTTACAAACCGTATATATTTATATTTATACAAATCCGCGATAATTTGTTAGATATGGAGGAGAAAACAATTCTGACCACCAGATGTCGCTAATGCGCATTGTGTTAAAAGCTTCGAGTAATGAACCGTTTTTCGGCACAATTTGATGAAAGCCTCAAATGCTTCAGAAAGCCTCGGTTTCCCATCACTACATGTTATGGTGGATGGTGAACCCAGATGCAGGAAATGGAATAAATCAAGTTTAACAACGAAATCAGGAATCATTATAGACAGTAAACAGAAAAGGTAGTCCAAATGTCTTGATGAAGATGATGATGATGATGATAATGATGATGAAGCTTGGCAGGCACAGCAGTAACTGCAATGGGGTAAATAGATGACAGCAGAGATGAAGGCAGAGTGACTGAAGGATGATGGCTTGGAGCACGGGAAATAAAGATGGGTAATTCTAACTGGAAACAGGAGAGAAAACAAGAGCATAACACCATGATAAACGAGAACGGTCCGACACAGACAAAACACGAAAGGGCTGCTTATAAAGGGAGAGGAAATAGCGAGCAGGTATCGCGTTAATCAGGTGGCGGTGGGAAATAAGAGTAGCAGAGCAATATTGCCGCACGATAAACGCCACACACACCCACAAAACATGAGAGGAAATACACAAACCAAGCCGAGGATAAATCCTTCACAACTCCTCTGCATTTCCTTCCATGCTTTGTCTTTGTTCTCACAAAACAACCACAGTGGATTTATGTGGCTACATTTTCAACAACCAGAAGCCTACAGACTGATTCAAACTGGTAACTCGACTTTTTTTAAAACTATTCTCTAAAAAGAACCGGCTCATTTAAGGATTAGTTCACTTCAGAATTTACTCACCCCCATGTCATCCAAGATGTTCATGTCTTTCTTTCTTCAGTCAAAAAGAAATGAAGGTTTCTGAGGAAAACATTCCAGGATTTTTCTCCACATAGTGGACTTCAATGGGGTACAACGGTTTGAAGGTCCAAATTGCAGTTTCAATGCAGCTTCAAAGACCCTACACGATCCCAGCCGAGGAATAAGGGTCTTATCAAACCGATGTACCCCATATGGAGAAAATCCTGGAATGTTTTCCTCAGAAACCTTCATTTCTTTTTGACTGAAGAAAGAAAGACATGAACATCTTGGATGACGTGGGGATGAGTAAATTATCAGGAAATTTTAATTTTGAAGTGAACTAATCCTTTAAAGGCATTTGTATCGGGAATCGGGCAACACTGTATTTTGATACACAATGAAGAACCGGTAAATTGGAGTCATTTGGATCCGACAGACAACCTATAACTTTACTCCATCTAGAATGGGATACCTTTCTTGCACCATTACCCTGTCAAAAACACCTAATAAGAAAAGTCATCATTGCATCCAGGCCTTCTGAGGAACATAAAGGGACGACAGTGCACCAGATTCACAAGCCTCCCCAAGGGGTCGCACTGGCAAAGTCCCATTTCTCTTGCTGTTCACTCTGTCTACAAATCCTGGTAAGCTAAAAGTAGATAATTCGTTTCAGACAGAGCACAGTATGAGAGCTCTCCTGGCTTTGTGAGCCATCACACTGAATCCCACGTCAAATAAAAGAGGCATGGGAAAGTAACTTTATGCAGGATTTTTTGACATTGCGATGGTGTTAACAGAGCTTAACCTTCTCTGGGTTTAATTTGCTCAGGTGCCTGTTTAAATGTCATCGCTGGTCTCCTGATTGAAGACTCCCTGCCTCGCTGTATTTAGATGAAGTTATTAAACATCTCTAATCTGCCATTTACGTAATGTCTTGGTATATTAGCAGGCGTTAGGTTATAGCTGTGAAGTGAAAAATGAAGATGAACATATATAGTCCTTCGGGTTTTTTAATCAAAGCTAGAGTCCATTCAAACGCATCTACTAGACATAAGACCTAGTTTACAGAAAATATCTCAATAAAAATGTAGGAAAAGCCCACATGCGCAAGAACTTCTCTCTCGGCTATTTAACTATACAGATTATATTCAGAAGCTATTGATTCAATTCAATTCCAATTCAGTAGGGTTCATATTTCAGTTATAGTCTAATGTCAATTTTGCTTACGCATAAAAGAAATGATCCACTAATGCTGTGAATTACACATGGTAGGGTTTCAGACTGATTTTTTTTTTTACTATTCACTAAAAAGAACAGAGTCATAAGAGGCATTTGTGTCAGGAATCAGGCAACACTGGTTGTGCTGTATATTTCTGATTAAGAAAGAAGAACCGGCTCATTAGAGTCATTTGGTAGCGAGTCGAACAACACTGGTCAGGTTGTATCTTTGCTTTTGAAAGTAGCCAATAAGGACAGCCCAATATAAAGACGTTTCTTGACATTATTTTGTGGTACATTGTCTTTTTAGTGCATCACATTCATTACAGGCTGCAAACTCTTCAAGCCGTATCATTGAAGTGTCAGGTGCAACTGTGCGCATTCAGTAGGTCATTGTACGAATTCATACGAATTGGGCAACTCGTAAAATATGTACGATTTAGCAAAAATCGTACGAATTCGTAAGAGTGAGGTCCTATGAATTCGTACGAATTAGCCACCCCGTAAAATACGTACGAATTGCCGTGAGATTGGGTTGTTTTCTCACACAAAATGATCATACGGCTGCAAAAGATTTGGGAACGGAGTTCTAACTGATCCAGGAATGGGCCCAATAGATTTTTGTAAAAACATTACAATGGTTGAGTAAATGACATGATTGTCATTTTCGGATGAGCTATCCCTTTAATGCGCCCGTGCAGTTTTAAGGATTCTGCCCTCTTCTGACATTTTCAAGCAATCTGATTACGGTTGACCTGTGCTCTGTTAACCTTTAGCATATTGCATTGTATGTTCTGTGTGTCTGAACTGAATCTGGCCTTCCTGATGAGATGGTGGTGAGAGAGAGAAACAACAGGGAAAGGCATGCCATTGATTTGCCATCCAACTCCGCTGCCGTAATCACCTGATTGTTCCAGACAAATATACAGGGGAATCGACGAGAATACCAAATTAGATCTCTCTCCCCTCTGGCCTCCTCCCAACAGAACACATTTTCCTCAACCAAAGGCTGTGTAACAAAAAGCTATGTTTAAACCAAACTTTTTGTTGTAGTTGTTTGACGAGTTTGGCAGCTTTGGTCATTTTAAAGAAATTGTTTTAATTCATTTCAATCAGAGAGAATTGCCAAAATAATGTGCAAGAGTGTGAAGTTCTTAAAGAAGATGTGTTTATCTTAAAAAGAGAACTCCCATAATTCTCAACTTGCAATGGTTGTTGGAGCCCGTTAACAAGACTAAAATGTCTTTTCCTCTGAAAGAAATCTAAAAACTTACCACATTATAGTGTCACTAGCTCTGAACAAAGACGTGTTTATTCCCATATTGCCTCTGGGCTGTCATGTAAGTTCCTGCTAATTAGCTGGATAGACGTGCTGCTTTGACTAAAGCAAAATGTCTCTTCAAAGTACTTTTGGCCAAAACTAACTATGTCTTATTTCCTTTTTTGACCTTTAATCAAACCGTGTACTATTTTAACACATTAGCACATTTCAAATAGCCGTGCTTCTTGTTATTGATCATTTGAAGACTCTTGTTGGCTAATTTGCTTTGGTCACAGTTTGGGGAAAGCTAATTATAGCTTGCAAACTACAAACTATGCATAGTTTAAAAGTAGTTAAAGTAAAGCAGAGTAAAGACAGTTGCATTGCTACTTTTAATCACAATATCAATGTGATGAGAAGATTCTTGAATTTATATGTGGTTCTTGGCATTTGAGTGTTTGCTTAATTGTGTACACTCAGCTATCTGTCCAGGGAATTTCCATTAATATGATAATGTTATTTAATTAGTAATTTTTCTTACCAAAGTTGCTTTGGATGGTGATTATAAAAACATAAATGTAAATTCAAATTATGTTTGCTCTTTCTAAAGGTTAAGACTGTTTTGCTATGATTCTTCTTATAATAGCTACCTGGTAGTTGTGTAATGGATATGGATCCGGAATTATCTTACAAATGTTTGAGGTTCATTCCCAAATTGGCATAACCTATGAACTGGAGGATAACTGAAGCCCTGGTCTTGCTCCATAGCCATTGCTCCAGCCTCCAGGTTACTTTGGAAAGACATTATCTGAAATTAGCGTATGTTCATTTGTACGAAAAGCATTTGCTTGAGCAGTTGACTAATTCTCTACAGAATGTGTTGTTGTGGAAGAGACTGAGGGTTATTTCTAAGTGTTGATTGAAGGTTTAATGGTGTCATGATGAGAGGTTACAGGCTGATTATGTGGTGTGCAATTTCAAGTAGTAAAATGTGGGTAGTTTGTCTTCATGCTACACACGTACACACTCACACAAAGCACATCAAAGAAAAGATATATATTTAAACTGAATTGGCAGTAAATTCATATGACTGTGATCTGTTATATAGTACATTTAATTTTCATATGTAAATGTAAATGATGCCTGGGTGTTACATGTTCCCTGTTTTTTGTGTCTTGTTTTTGCTATTAGGACTTTATTTTGAACTGTATTTTCTGTTCCCATCGTTGCCAGTGTTCACGTCCTGTGTTTAGTTCCTGTTTTACTTTGTTTCTATAGTTACCCTTGTTTGTTCCCATAGTGATTGATTGTCCTCACCTTGTTCCTGGTTAGCTTCCCTGTGTATATACTCTAGTGTTTCCTTTGTTCATTGTCTGGTGTTGTCATTGTCTGCTGCCAGGCCAGTAACAGGCGATGTCACTTTGTAAAGAAACACTACGAGCCTACTAATACAAACAAATCCAATTTTGTGTTTTGGTACAATAAAATTAAATGGGTTTAAAGACACCTGGGACTGTCATGGTCCAAAATGACAAACAAACATTTTTTTATTGTCAATCAATTCATTAATTAATAAATGATCATCGATCAATCAGTCAATCTTACTACTAATAATAAAAGTATAATATAATACAATTTTATAGATTTAAAGTCCCTAACTAAAATTTCACTCATTTCACTTGGCGGCCATCTTTGAATCGCCTCTCGGGCAGCTATTTCAGTCATGCAAGTGCAGCTCCCATCTTTGAATGGGGAAACATCAATTATACAAAGCTGTTCATCAAGCCTACGATTCAATTTCATATTTGAAATCACCTATGAAATCTGACATCAATCTCATAAATGTGTTTTCTTATGGTAAAATATCATAAAAAAAAAAAAACATTTTTCAGGCTGGACCAGCCAATGCATGTGCAATCAGAACACTGACTGTTTCTAGTACACAGAGCTTCTAAAGGCAGCTGCAGTGATGCAATGACTTTATCAATTGGCGATTGGCTCTTTTATTTATGACTTATCCATCATATTGCTCATTATACTTTCTCCCATTCATAATAATATGAGTGCACCATCTTTGTACTGTATATCTAAAGTCTTTGACTAAAATCATGCTGGTGATGGTGAAGTGATAGTGTTAACCAGTACAAGAAGTCTGACATATACATAAAACGGCCTGCCAAAACTAGATGTTCCTGGTCATTTAAAAAAAATCAGTGCTGCAGTTTCAGGTTCAAAGTACACTTTAATGGAGTTTCCATTTCCTGTAATTCTTTAATTGTGTATTGATTTTATTTCCCCAGAGGCATAACTAAGCTTTTGAAATGGCCTAAATTCCCAGAAACCCATTATGTCAAATACAAGCCTTAGAGACACCCAATCAGCAGTTTACAGAGATGTTGGGATCCCATCAAAGCTTAAGTGGCTGATTTTGAGCAATTCCAACAAGTATCAACTTTGAGTAGTAATTATTACTTTTTATGCCATTGAGTTTTTTATGCGTTGAGCATTTAGCTTGTGTAGATGCTTTAGAGAAAGCTTTGATTTTCTGAACACATTGGATTCCTGTGTATGATTTTAGAGGAGTAAGAACATTTGATTATGCTTCAATTGATGTTGATGTTGTGTTGCAGGTGGTCACAGGGCATTGCTTTTAGAATTGATTGTGTAAGGCGTTTGAGGCATCATTCCAACGCTATCTCAAACAGTGCAGGTCGAGTCGTGCACTAAAGTTTAATAAATCCCCCACACATGCATTCACACAGCCTTCATCCTCTGATTTCCTGAAGGGACTGTCTGCTCTTGTCACATAGATAAAAGCATCTGCTAAATGAATAAATGTAAATGTATAAATGTATCTAATATGAGTCTGTGTGCTATATCTCTCAGACATTTCTCTCAGCACCCCAACCATTATATTTTCATGACTCTTTGGTCAATGGAACAGAATGATCAAAATCTCGGCTGCACTCTTATTTTTGTGGCATAGAAAGTAGAAATTAATATATGCAGAAGGTTGTGTTCCACTGCATCAAAAACTTCCCTTTGTGTGTCAATCCTCTCTGAATAATAACGAAAAAAGTGCCCTTGAATTATCATATTAAAATACTTCAATATTGAATGTTCACTAGGCCAAATATGTAAATACTTAACTTTACATGATTTAAAGTTAAGGTCGGTAAAACTTTTTTTTAAAGAAATTAATCATTTTATTTGGCAAGGATGCAGTCAGTTGATCAAAAGTGACATTAAAGGGTAACTCTCGCCAAAATGCAACCTAGGGTCTTTTTGTTAATGTATCTGAGGCGAACTTTCATTTAAAAGCATAATAGGCTTTATGCCCAGCTGCACTACTTCCTGAACTTCAGCCAGCTCTTTTGTTTCCTGCCTGCCATTATTGGACAAACTGATTAATCCAGGTGTGTCTGATTATTGTTACTGAGGTCAGGCACACCTGGATTAATCAGTTTGTCCAATAATGGCAGGCAGGAAACAAAAGAGCTGGCTGAAGTTCAGGAAGTAGTGCAGCTGGGCATAAAGCCCATTAGAATGGAAACGCCATTTTAAGTTTGACTATATTTTCATTTTCGGTCAAATTGCCTTTTGAATGGGAGTGCTTGGGGCACTTCTATGATAGCATCAAAAATCGCTATTTTTAAAACACCAATGGCGCTTTTCCACTACACAGTACCAGCTCGCCTCGGCTTGCCTCGACTCGACTCGACTCGGCTTTGTTTGGTTTTCCACTGTGTAAAAGTTGTACCTGTACCTGCTTCCAGGTACTTTTTTTCGTACCACCTCCGGCGAGGTTCTAAGCGTACTAAAATGTGACGTGAAAACACGGCAGACTGCTGATTGGTCAGAGAGAATCGTCACTATTCACTGCGTCATCATTGCACGCGCCAGACGGAGTATCCTGAATAAAAAACAGCAAAAACAAAAACAAAAACATCCAAAAACAGCATACACTCGATTTCCTCCATTGTCCTGTGTGTGTGGGTAGCGGGTCCCCCGCGTAGAAGATTAAGTCACGGCAGTTTCCTGCGGCGTCGCTGTGACGACCAGGTACTATTGTGGAGGTATACGATCTGCAATGGAAAATGGAGCGAAAAGCGAGCCGAGCCGAGCCGAGGCGAGTCGAGCTGAGCTGGTACTAGTAATGGAAAAGCGCCATAAGAAGGCTCGACACAACATGAAACTTTGCTCGAAGTATCACCAGAGGCTCTTCACATGAACTCGAACATTGAGAACACTGTTTATGTACACAGAGTTTACTAAAAAGAAAGATTTAGAACAACTCACTGTCGCTGTGTCCGCCGGCATTTTGACAGTCAAAAATAGTCGATCTCCGAATGCGAATGAATTTTAGTATTGCTTCTTATATGAGCATCTATTCCATTCTAATGGAATTGTAATCCATTCTAATTATGCTTTTAAATGAAAGTTTGCCTTGGGTAGATTAATAAAAAGACCCTAGGTTGCATTTTGGCGACAGTTATCCTTTAAAGACATTTAAGCAGCACAACTGTTTTCAACATTGATGATAATAAGAAATGTTTCTTGAGCGGCAAATCAGCATATTAGAATGATTTCTGAAGGATCATGTGACACTGAAGACCGGAGTAAAGATGCTGAAAATTCAGCTTTACATAACACGAATAAATTACATTTTAAAATGTATTAAAATAGAAAACAGTTTCACACTTTGCAGCTAAAAATCTTCACATTCAGAGACAAAAGCATCACAGATGTACTAATTCATCCCAGAGGTGATGAATTAAGGTGAAAGAAATTCTTGCACGTTAAATATTTTCAACAAATTGTCATGACAGTCAATAAATACTGGGACTGCTTTGTTTTTGCCATTTTAGGATAGAGCAATGCTGGGAACACCTCCAGCTGAGGAGCGACTGGAAACGCTGCTTTATTAGACCTCTCACTGATGGCTTTGTTCAATGGACTTTGAAGTACATATTTTTTCCACTTCCAAGAGCACAGAGCCTCATCCTGTTCACTGATCTCTTCATTACTGGCATGAGCATCATGTGACTGGTCAGAAGTTACACTTGCCACTGGATTTTGCGGAAACCATCAAACCAAATGAAGCAGTTCTGCTCTTTTATAGCAGCGGGAAAATTTGAGCTATTGATCTCTCTGCACATTTACGCTCGAAAGCACATAGGCCCTTTCATGATGTTTTGTATGTTGTATGTTATGTATGTATACATATGTTGTATGTATGTTGTATGTTATGTTTGTACCCAAACCTTAAAGGGTAACTCTCGCCAAAATGCAACCTAGGGTCTTTTTGTTAATCTACCCGAGGCAAACTTTCGTTTAAAAGCATAATTAGAATGGAAACGCCACTTTTAAGTTTGACCGTATTTTCGTTTTCGGTCAAATTGCCTTTTGAATGGGAGTGCTTGGGGCACTTCTATGATAGCATCAAAAATCGCTATTTTTAAAACACTAAGAAGGCTCGACACAACATGAAACTTTGCTCAAAGTATCACCAGAGGCTCTACACATGAACTCGAGCATTGAGAACATTGTTTGTGTACACAGAGTTTACTAAAAAGAAAGATTTTGACACTGTCACAACACTCACTGTCGTCGCTGTGTCCGCCGGCATTTTGACAGTCAAAAATAGTCGATCTTCGAATGCAACGTAACAGGGAGGAGAGTGAAGATGGAAAGCTCATAAAGCTTAGTTCCATATAAATTCACAGATCATTTGTTGTTTTGTCATTAGTGAAAATCAATATTGACCTTATATTTGAAAAAGGATCCAAATATAAGAAACAATACTACAATTCAGAGTCAGTTCATTCACATTCGGAGATCGACTATTTTTGACTGACAAAATGCCGGCAGACACAGCGACAGTGAGCTAGCTGTTCAAAATCTTTCTTTTTAGTAAACTCTGTGTACACACAGATTAACAAAAAGACCCTAGGTTGCATTTTGGAGAGAGTTACCCTTTAAATCTTATGATTGAGTTGCTGCATACTCTAAATTAAACTTCAATATAGCCAAAAGACTTAAATATTATTATTATGTTAACATGAGGGATACAATCACTTACTCTGTTAAAAATTATATGATCAAAAAGTGTTTTTACATGGCTTTAACTCGTCAAAATAAGTTAACTAATTTTCAACTTTTTATGTTATACAAGATTCATCTCATTTTCTAAGTCAGATTAAAGGTTGATTGTACTTTAATTTTAAGGCAGCAACTTTTTTTTACACTAACCCTGTGTAAATTACCTTTAAACTAAGGCCAGTAAAGACAGTAAACTTAGTGACTTTCACATGGTATTTGCACAAGAAAGAGTAATAATAGCTTAACTTTCTTGTTTACATGGAGGATGAGGACATTTTTATTCTAAATCAGGACATACGATCCTCTACTCTCTAGATGATCGGTTAATTTAAAGAGGTAAATTAAGCGAGGTGTTTTAATTAATGCATTAAAATGAAAATAAACCTGGGTCTTGTCTATTAAAGCTTGGTCCTCAAAAGTTAAGATGTTTACATTTTTTTGAAAAAAGTCTCTCACCAAGTTCTTTATTCTAATCATGATTTCTGCCTTTTTAAACTAGGCAGAGTAGAAATAACCTTTTATGTAAATCGAAAATGTGCAACAAGTGCTGTTGATTCAGCTTAAGCTGAAATCCTCACAAATGTTACATGGCACGAACAACCGGAAACTCCACCAACATCAGAATTCATTTGACCTCCCTGATGGTGCATTGCTCTCAGGCAGCAGCCTGATACTGTAGATCATGAATATTTACACCCTAAACTCTGAGCTCTAACAAATGTGTATGATAAATATTCTTCCCTCCGCAGCAGAGGCCGGTGAAAACACATCGAGGATGGGTTCATCTATGTACGCCTGCGGGGCCGATCAGCGGGAATGCCTGATGGGAAAAGATGTTGCCCGTATCCAGTCATTACAGAGATGCGCTGAGCACAGAGCGCCTGTAGCTTGTCAGCAACACCGTAAAAAAAAAAAAAAAATACATCCCAAGCTCCAGTAATTCAACTGAACAGGCAAAGGCAATTTTGCAGTAAATTTACACAATTATCCTGCTTGAGTAATCAATGACTCTCATAGCTGGCGAAAAAAAAAATGGCTGCCAGATGTAAATGTGTGTGTGCGAGTGTATGTGAGAACAGAACAGGTGTGACTGTACCCCTCTGTGCTACAGCGGAGCTCATTTCCCATACCCTGCCAAGTTTGCAAATTGAAGCGTGTAGAGGCTCAGGTAATATTGCAGCAATTTGAGATTCAATAGCAGCCGTGAGAATACCAAACAGTGTCATGTGTACCATGGGAAAGTGAATCATTGGCTTCCATTCAATTAATAGAGTAACACCACAAATGATTAGTCCATCGAACGCACATGGCACCATTTAGCGTCAATATGAGACGCAGATAGAAATGGGCCAGAAGGCGCCTCCTAGCGGTCTAACCCTAACCCTACCCCAGACCTAAACCTACCCATAACCGAACAAAGCTCTGTGCGTGTCATATTGACGCTAAAGGGTGCCATGTGCGTTCGATGTAGACGAAATGTCAAAATCATCAGTATATGACGCGCTAGGATGAGAATGCGTTGGTTTCATTGCCATTTAAGTGAAATTACTTGAACTTAAATATACAAGCTTGATAAAAATGATCATTCTAGAAGAACATTTTATGGAACTCTTCATATATATATATATATATATATATATATATATATATATATATATATATATATATATATATAACGGACAAGGAATGCAGGTAAGGGAACAACTTAAAGGGGTCATATGATGCAATTTCATGTTTTCCTTTTTCTTTAGTGTGTTAGTGCAAGTATAAGATCTGCAGAGTTACAAAGCTAAAGAGATATTCTTTATAAAAGTTAAAGCTCAACCACGCCTTCCTAAAACACTTAAAGGCGGAACTTATATTCTCACTGTATTTATTATTTCGTTGCGAAAGCCAAATTACTTTGTTTGGCCTTCCAAAAGATGACACAATTAAAAAACAGTGCTTAAAGCTCCAATATGTAAAAAAATTTCACCACAAGAGGGCGCAGTTTCCAACAATAACAAAGGCGAAGCTTGATAATGCTATGAAGGAGGTGACGATGGGAGATGTCGTTTTTAATGTCACCATCTAGCAATGTATCTAAATGGAATTAATGAATCATGATCACGGATGAGGTAATTTATTCGTTTTTGTATTACCTGTATGTCTGATCGTATTATTTTATGTCATCATCATAATTAATGAACTGCAAGGAACGTGAAATGTTATGCTATATTATTCCGTTACAACTTACAGCTATTTGTCATTAATTCATATCTATTAAAATCATCTTTACTGTAACTATTACGTTACTTGTACAATAAAAAAAAAATGGATTTGCTTACCTGTCTATCAATACACTCGCGAGAGCAGAGTCTCTGTCAAGTCCAAGATTGTCGCGCAGCTCTCTCCATCTCGAAAACGCCTGGCCGATATTTATCCGGGTTTTATTCCTCCGTTTATCACACAGTCTGCGTGTATCCGAACATGGACGCTTTCATTTTGTTGGCACTTCAATACTCGCCAAAGAGTAATCGTGATCCATAACAGCTATAACCATACAGTCTATGGCTATAACGCTATAACCACCACTTCCGCATTTGACCATGTGATATTCCGGTGTGGTGGAATATCACATGGTCCACACCGGAAAAAAAGATAGTGCGGACATTGCGTCACTGAGAGGCGACATTTCTTTTCCGGGACGGACAGTTATTTAAAATCGGAATTTCTCTTAAATAAAAAATCTTTGGAGACTTTTGAGATATTGTAAGTACACAACTGGAGGAAATATATCACACTGTGCAAGTTATTTTCGGAAATTTTATTACAAAATTGTTACATATTGGAGCTTTAAGCTTTATTTACAACACTCTTCCAAAACAGTACAACTCAAATTTGATATAATTTTATTTTATATATATTGCAGATAATTGATACTGGCTTTATCCAATTTCTGGAATTTGAACATTCTTCACAACTTATGAGTGATGTGGTCCTGCAATATCATTAAACCTTCACTTGGACCACCTTTCCAAGCAAATGCAGATGAAGCTGCCAACTCCACCAATTAATCTTGTTTAAAACTTGTTCAAGTATGCTTGAAGTTCCCGTGCTTCACAGCCGCTGGCCCAAAAGTCCATTGCTCCAGCTAGTGCCAGTTCCAAGAAAAATTAATTACAAGATTTATGCCAGGTTTTTTCCCATGAGATCCCATAGCATGATAACAGATGACACAGTGGGTTAGAGTTTCCTCATATCTCATCCCAAAGTAAATGGCAAACAAGGTTAATTGGCTTCTCTGGCCTCCCCAGAGGCTGATCGACGGTATCAAAAATGTTTTGCTTTTGTTAAGTGTGGAGGGTGATAGGTTTAATCAAGGCATTAAGTGAAAGAGATTTAGTCTCCGCTCCTAGCGTTTGACTGTCCACTGTGCATCCAATTAAACTATGATTGTATTTTATAGTAATTGGGTGGTTCACACATATTCAATCAACAGACTGGGACTTAAATTGCGCCGCATAAAGCTTCATTCACCTTACTTAAAATGACAAAAGTACTTTTGGCACAATGCATCCGTGAATGCAAGAAAAATGAATATGAAACACAATTGAAATGCTTTATTGGTTAACTCTAGTAGAAATTCATTTAGGTTTAGATATTCTGTCTTTCAGCTTATCTTCAAGCCAAATACTCATGCAGTGAAGAGAGAGAGCAATTTATTTCTCTTTATCTCGCTTTCACTATTTTTTTCCCCCTCCTTTATTCTTGCTTTTAGGGTTGAGGTGCAAGGCGTTGATTAAAAACGCATCTGAAAACCCACTTTCAGGTTAACGCTGCTGCATTTTTCCACGTTTTCAGGTTCAGATTTTTCTCAAGATATCCACTCGTATATGGGGCGAATTGAATTTGGGCTCATCGATGATTCAATTTTCACAGGTTTTCTTCTGCATGCACTCTGTTTTCCTTTTATCCAACTCAGAGAAAATAGCAGAAAAACTTAGTCATGTGAAACATTAGCCTGTGTAGAGATGCTTCACCTTCTCTGCAATCCGTAGCCTTTTCTTTTATTGTAATAATCTTTTCTACATTTCTACAATAAAATCACATGAAGTTACAGGACCAAAAATGTTAAACAGTCAAACTCATCTTATATTTAAAGGAGCCAACTTTACCTTAATAACATCCCTGTATGCTCCTGACCTGCTCAATTCATTTCAGGAAGTGCATTGTGGGATGCTTTTCTAGTAGTCCTGAATAAACCTACTTCCATTCTATATAATAGGCAAAAAACAGTATGTGAGCAGAATAGTATGTGCGTTCACTCCATGTCATAATCACAGTAAGTGCGCATCTAAAGGACACTATCCCATGAGGCCACGGGAAAGGATTTGTGAATAGCAGTGAAGCGACGCAACTGACGGTATAGGTCACATGACAGTGACAACATGGCGGATGTACTATGTCTGAATTTCATTCACATTCATACTATATTTATTTTAGCAGTCAAGAAGTACGTTTAAACCACATGTATACCTACTATGCGATTTCGGACGCAGTGCAGTTCCCAAATATGCTGGGCTTTGGCTGCTTTTTCTTCACTGACCAAATTTGATCCATTAAAAATAGTTCTGTAAAGAAGTTCATAAATGTACAATTTATATTTGTCGATAAACTAATTCCAAACACTTACGCATACAGTAAGCCTGCAAATTAATGTGTTTAAAATCCAGGTTTAATCCAAAACCAGTAAAGAGTGTCCACACTTTTGACTGGTAGTCTAAATCCAGTCAAGTATTTCTGTGAACTTGTGAAGGTGTGATCATGTGACAATCAGGTGCATGCTGCCATCAGGGGTGTTGTTTTGCTCTCTACAGCCTACCTGTTACAGCAGATAGCCAAGAGAAGTTGTTTCATTATCACTGTATCCTAAGAGTTCTCAATCGATTCTCTCTCTCTTTTTCTTTTTCCATCTTGGCTTATATTACTAGCAGTTCATATGACACAGGAAATAGAAGGTCAAACGGACTGCATTGTAGAATACAAAACCCAGTGCAATGTGCTGTTGTATATGGCACATTTCACCAGGTTATATTAAAGGGGGGGGGGGGCACTCAGTTTCAGTCAATCTCATGTTAATCTTGAGTACCTATAAAGTAGTACTGCATCCTTCATATCTCCAAAAAGTCTTTAGTTTTATTATATTTATAAAAGAAAGATAGGATGTAGGCCTACCGAGTCTTTCCAGAAAAAAACGAGCGGCTGGAGGCGTGCTGTGTGGGCGGAGCTAAAGAATCACGAGCGCTGTTCACTGTTTACTTGCTGTGCTTACACGCCGATAGCTAACAACACACAGACATTTGAAGCAGTTTTACTTACCGCCTGCGGTTCCAACGCACGACCGTGAACCTTTATCGTTGGGACTGCTCCATCATTAGACGATCTGCAAATCCGGCAAATACTTCCCTAAAGCCGAGCACAGCGCTTTGACGGGCGTACTGCTTTCGCTCTCTCGCTCTGGTCTACGGGTGCGCGCGCGCCCTTCCGGCAGAAGTGCACTTAGGACCCATATAAGGAAATTCCGCCCCATCTGACGTCACACATGCCCATAAAAACTTTCCGAAACTTGTGACAAACCGGAAGGAGTATTTTTGCCACAGAAATACTCCTTCAAACGTACAACTTTATTTTTGAAACTTTGTCCATGTTTAGCATGGGAATCCAACTCTTTAAGTGTAAAAAACTCAGTATGCATGAAATAGCATTTCACCCCCCTTTAAATGAATACAGAAAATTAGCATACTATGCACAGTAGACATACTATATACTGCAGAAAATACTATGGCAATACTCTAGGGCTCAACAATATAGGTAGCCATTATGAGAGTTTCTGGACAGCTGACAGAAGTGTCACTTGCCATATTTGTCAGTAACAAATTTTGAAGTTAATAATTTTATGTTCTGGAGCCTGTAGGTATCTGAACTATACTGGTCAGTTTTTGCAAGCAGAAACAATCCTTACTGTTAAGTCATGGAGTGTACTATCCCATACATTGCCATACACACATTCATTTTTGCATAAATATACCAAAACCAGTTCAATAGGTCATCTGCACTCATAAGCTCTTAGAAAGCTCCATTTATTAAATATAATTATAAACATATGTACACTATTCATTTACAATAGTCATATAGAAAAAAAAAAACAGCCATAGAATTAATTCTCAATAGAAAGCAAGTGTTTTGTTATAGTTGTTTTTCTAGTCAGGAGATATAATGCACTTCCATATGGATGAGATTTCATTCCAGGAGCTCAGTTGTGAGACTGGCTCAATTACCGTGGGAAAGAGAATTAAACTGCCTGAATCTGCCCGGCCCAAGGGAATCGGGATACACACACAAATGACTCATATTCCATCTCTCAGCCGCTTTTTCTTATAGTCTTTTGGTTGTTAATCCCAGCCTATAGTGGTTCCTTGTACCAGTCAATAGTTTCAACATCAAATGCGAGGTTGTCGGATGTCTTTAATCTTTTTTTTTTTTTTTTTTGGACACGTTCAGCGATGATCGATCCTTTAAAAACAATGTCTCGGAAGGTCCACCGCCCTGCCACAAAACCATTCTCTCAGAACCCTCTCCTCCGGGGTTTCAGTCCATTAGCTTAAGCCCAGTCTATATATGCGGGCTCTGAGACAGACAGGTTTGAGCAGGCACACTGGATAAAGAATATTCCAAGTGATGCTTCAGGCCTCCTGCTGTGCCGTTTGCGTGTGTGTGTGCTGTGCATGTAAAACCTATTATTATGCCTGTAAAATAACAATATACAGCTCTGTCATTTTTCAGGCGGCCCGCACACACCACTTCAACATAAGCTTTACTCTCTTCATAGAAAATAAGCAAACAAAGAAAACAATTCTGTAGTTTCTCTTGTGTCCCAGCCTAAAAAAGTGGCTGTCGAGTCATTGCTGGCCTCTGATTGGCTGCTCAGCCTGCAGTGTAGATAATACAGTGTGGTGGGGATGTTTGCATGTTCACTGAAACAGGCTACTCAATTAAAAGTCAAGCACGACAACGAGAGGTCAGATGTAATATTCTTTGCTGTCGTGGTTGGGTTTGTGCAGGCCCAATGCAGCCCGGTACGGTGGATGCTCCATGCTGGGGCAATGCGTCTTTCCGGTGATTCCGGAGGGCGCTGGAGTCCGTCGATGTCGGTATAGGAAGCGGATGATGACGGCCAACGCACAGAGGGTGATGAACACCACTGCAGCCACTACTCCTGTTTATTAGATGAATGAAGATGTGGAAATTAGTGTTGCAGCATGTGCTTCCTTTTAAATGGATGCATGAAAACATGCTAAATATTAAAGATTTATACTGATTCACTTCCTAAAATGTGGTTTGAATGAAATGGTGTGGGTTTGGATCTTGAGAATAAATGGAAGATGTGTTAATATTTCCATCATTCTACAATGCAGTGCTGCAGTGGTACAAATGAGAACAGCATGAAATAAAACTTCTGATTTAACACTAAAGATGTATGAGGCTGTGCAGTTTCATTTCTGAGGATGGTCTATTGTCAGATCTGGGTATTATTCTGAAAAGCTTTTCCAAAAGCACAATATCATGGGGATCTATACCTCCGATAAGTGCCAAGTCATTTTGATCAGCCTTTTTCAATGGGTCTTTGCCTCTGTTTGATTTTGCTGAGTCATCTGTAAGCAGAGAAAGAGAGCAAGAGGAAGACAAAGGACTGGCTTTTGGCATTCTTTTCAGCAGGCTGAAAAATACTGTCATCATTGAGTCTCTTTGCAGTGTGGAAACATTTAAAGAATCATTTACCTGATCGTGTGTGTGTATTGCTCAAAGTGTTTGAGCTGGAAATCGTCCCGCAACTTGATGCTTCCAGGCGGCCGATAACAGTAACTAATGGGCTTTGGCTGTTTTGCAGGGCTGCCTTCAGCGGGGTAGCCTGATTAAACTGCACGGAGGACAAGCAGCCAATAAACCCTCTCAATCCAGCCTGGACCAGTTCCTTATCAGTGATGTCACTATCTGAAACAGGAAAAAGAATTGAGCAACCGAACTTGAATTGTGTTGTTAAAATACATTCTCCCATCCTAGTTTAATATGCAGAGACAACTACACTACAGTTCAAAAGTTTGGGTTGGTAAGATGTTTTTGAGAGAAGGCTCTTACGCTCGCCAAGGAAATATTTCAATATTATTACAATTTAAAGTAATATTTAACAATGTAGTTTATTCTTATGATGGCAAAGTTGAATTTTCAGTCTTCAGTGTCACATGATCCTTCAGAAATCATTCTGATATGCTAGTTTGGTGCTTTCAAAGTTGAAAACTGCTTAATATTTCTGTGGAAATCATGATCCATATTTTAAGGATTCTTTGATCCTGATATTCTTTGATTTGGGGTGGAATTATTGTCTAAATAATGGGAGACAAAAAGAGACTTTTTTTGCAATTCCATCCGGTTACATCAGTGGCATACAAATTATGCATTTCACCTTTAACTGAATTCAAATGTTAAACTGTTAATGGAACCACTCATTTAAAAGTAGCAGACTGCAGAACCACACAAGTAACCTCTGCTTAATGAACTTAAAAAAAAAAAAAAAAAAAAAAAAGCTTCATTAGTAGTGTCTAAAAAGCCATTCTAAAACAGAATAAATTAGCACATTCAGTGCTGGTTCCTTTTCCATTTTGCATTTGTAGTAACTAATGAGATTAAACAGGGTTTGTTGTAGTTATGTGAGTGTCCTAATCGTTCTCTAGCTTTATTTTTTATCAGGTAAAAATAAACTGTCTCCTAGGCAACACTGAGAAATTCCATTTGGCTTTCACTTGGCAACTCACCTGTGACGACGCTGTCAAAAGTGTGCACACCATACATCTGCCTCCCAACCCAGTCAACCACCCACCCTTTCCTAACCTGCCTGGTTTCAGACACCTGACGCCACATCAGTGAAATAGAAATGTGTGAAATGGCACACAAGGAACATGAAGAAATAGAGTCCTCTTCAAAAGCCTGCTAGGAACTCACCTTGGATTCTCCCCAGAATCACTGACCTCACCGGGCTGAGGGCAGAGCCAGGAGACAGGCTGTACTGCTGGGTTACTGTGCTGTCAATCTGGAAGGGCACAGATATTATGGCAGATATCTTGTAAAAGATTTATACCAACACTAAGTTTAAATCAGTCATGGTAAGCACAGGAAAATACATCTCAGTTCATTGTGACATGCTTTTTTAGAAATATCATGCTAGCACTTTATTTTACAGTCCTGTTCCCCATGTACATACTATGTACTTATTATAGCAATTTAAATAACTGGTTAATAACTAGGTACTAACCCTGAACCTACCCATATAACTGACCTTAACCCATGTAATTACCGTATATTACCCAGCACTTTCTTTGTAAGTACACTGTAAGTGCACACACTGTAAAATAAAATATAATTCAGTATGTTACAAGACTTTTGAGACAAGCATAAAAGTCATCCATTCTCATTCCTGTAAAAAAGTACCCTAGTGAAAAAACTTTTAAATACATTTATTTCATTTGAAGTATACTGCAAATCCATTAATATATTAACTGTCATATCGACTTACTGATATAAATATTATAATTAAACTTTATTTGGAGTACTTCTTTATTGCACAATGCACATTTCTTAATATTAAGACTAAAATGTGTTTAATATCACTATTAGTAAGGGTAGTATGATCTCTGTGTAATATCAGTCTTTAAATGCACGATTTTTAAAGTGTACCAAAAGTATACTTGCAATAGTTCCACTTCAGCACAATCAAATATACTTAAGTATATCTTTAGTATAGCTTTAAGTATAGCAATTTAGTATACTAAAAGTACAATTGCAGGGTATTTATATTAAGTACATAAATATGTAAATGTACTTGTAGTAGCCTACACTTAGCATAAAATAAATGTATTTCAAATACATTTGAGTGTATTTATTTTTCACTAGGGTAAAGTATAGGAGGTCAAGTAAAACGTCTTTGGAAATCAGACATTGGCCATTGCGTTAACACCTGCTGCTATGGTGACAAAGACTCACCTGAACAAGGAGTTCCTGTCCCTTTCGATTGATTTTGACCCAGTGGAACCGTCCATCTGATAGACTGGCTGACTTTGGGCTGAACGTTTCTGTTCTTTTTTCTTTGTTCAACAAGTATCGTATTTGCAGGCTGCCTGGGAAATCAGAGTAAAAGCTATTGACTTAAAGTCATACAATATTTGTTTGATACAATGAATTCAGTGTTGTAGCATGACAAGAAGGAATAATGCTTTAAATTTCAACATGTTCAAGTCCACAATGTAAAGTGTTTTTGTATCACCATAAAGGAGTATGTGATAATAACCATCTTTTACATGGCTTACCAAAGAAATTAATGGACTAGAAATATTGATTTGATTTGAAGTCATTCTATTATGTGATAAGAAAATACGGTGTGTGTATAGACGGTTTCATCGGACGCACGCGCGTTGCCAGGGTTACGCGTTGGCCCGAAGTTAACTTCCGGTCTGTGTTTGTTTATCGGTAATAATAGACATTCTCTGGTAATAATTATGGCGCCGACTACGAACGCAATTAAAATGAAGGTGATGAGTAGACTGAAGTTGGGCTCAGGTTGTTGTGCTGTGGGATGCAACCTGACCTCTGGAACAAATACATTATCGAAAATAAAAATGTTTCGGTTTCCTAAAAACGAAGGGAGACGGCGAGCTTGGATCACCGCTGTGCGAAGAGAGGCTTGGCAACCAGGCAAGAATTCAAGGATCTGTAGCACTCACTTCGTTACAGGTAAGAAACTCATGATAAGCAACAGATAATAGCTAGCTGACCAGTAACAAGCCTGCAATGGTTATGTGTTTAACTAAATTGATTACTACACACGTAGCTGTAACATTGTATACATTAATTTTACACAGTAACGTTAGCTCAATGTTAGTTGATACGCTTTAGCTATGATTTAAACTAGTGTTATGATACCTGATATCCATCAAGCATAAAAGCCACAATGTTTTTCCATCAATGCTATACAAATAACCTACATTATTTAACTAACAGTCACCTTTGGCTTGTTCTCTGGGGACATAACAAATACAATAATGCATAGCTCTTCTGATGAAGCTTTAAATTAAGTATTATATGGACTTTTACTACATTTTCACTGACGAATTTACTACATTATCACTGATATGTTTTATCTGTAAAGCTGGTTTAAAACAGTGTGCATTGTGAAATAAATTTGACTTTGATCTAATTTCAATGTACTAGTAGGCTACTAATATTTTTTTTAATCAATACGTTTTAGTCAATATCATAGAAATGCACATGAAACCAGAAAAGTTATGGATTATGCAAAGCATGTATGTATTATGCTAGCAAGGTGCAATACTGTCAACACAAACTGTGTCTGTCTTTATTTTAGGTGCGCCATCAGTGGACCCATGCCATCCAGATCATGTTCCATCAATTTTCGCTCATAAAAACACCATTGATGGTTCACAGAAGTTGGAGCGATACCAGAGGAGACAGAGGAGACCATCTGTGGTTGAGTCTATGGATTCACCTTCCTTAGAGGTCACCCATGCTGACCCTGAAGAAGGATGCACTGCTGTGGGTACAGATCTGTCAATGGCAGACATTGACCAGCTACAAAATGAAAACACTGAATTAAAAAGAAAAATGGCTTTACTGGAGAAGAAACTGGAATCTCAAGAAAAACGACTACAAGATCATATGTTTGGCAGTCCGTCTGATTTTATTTTAAATGATGACAAGCACACTCATTTTTACACTGGTCTACCATCTGCTTCTGTGTTTTTCACCCTCCTCACTTACCTGACAACAACATGGAACGCATCATCAACCATACTTACCCTTCCCGAGCAGTTTCTTGTGGTCCTGATGAAGCTTCGTCTAGGCTTAACTCATCAAGACCTCGCTTTTCGCTTCAGAGTGAGTTGTGGAACTGTCTCAAACATCTTTCATGAATGGCTCGATGTGATGGCTAAAGAGTTACAATGCCTTGTCCGGTGGCCATCCAGGAAAGACATCAGAAGAAATCTCCCCACCCTCTTCAAGACTACAGGTTTCCAACAAGTTAGATGTATAATAGACTGTACTGAAGTGTTCATTGAGAGGCCAACTAGTTTGCAAACACGGGCAGTCACATACTCCCACTACAAATCACATAATACTGTGAAGTTCCTTGTTGGTATTAGTCCAACAGGAGCTTTTACATTTTTATCAAAAGTCTGGGGTGGCCGTGCTAGTGACAAGGTTATAACAAAAAATTCAGGGTTAATTGACCTTCTTGAACAAGGAGACCATGTAATGGCTGATCGAGGCTTCAATTTTCCCGAATATTTTGCCACCAAATGTGTTCGTCTTCATGTACCAGCATCTACAAAGGGAAGAAAACAATTGACAGGATTAGAGGTGACACACTCTAGAAAAATGTCCCGAGTGAGAATCCACGTGGAAAGGGCCATAGGAAAACTGAAGTCATTCAGAATTCTGCGGAACACCCTGCCAGTCAGTATGGTCAAACGGAGAAATGATAACAGTCTTTGCACAATAGATAAAATATTAATTGTTTGTGCAGCACTTTCAAATCTGGGGAAACCACTTGTACCAAAATAAAGCAGGACTTAACCACAACTTAAAGGGATAGTTCACCTAAAGACCCTCATGTCGTTCCAAACCTGCAAGACCTTTGTTCATCTTCGGAACACAAATTAAGCTATTTTTAATTACTTAGGCTGTCAATGGAGGAACAGAAAGCTCTCGGATTTCATCAAAAATATCTTCATTTGTGTTCTGAAGATGAACGAAGGTCTTACAGGTTTGGAACGAAATGAGGTAGAGAAATGAATGACAGAATTTTCATTTTTGGATGAACAAACCCTTTAATTTGATACTTTTACCTACAGGATTACATTTTTTTATTATTAAATATATTAAAATACCAAACACATGCATTGCATTATCATATTTGTAGTGTTGAACTTGTATCACAATGTTTCAAATGGATTGTAACTATAAAATGAAATGATATATTCACTACCAACTATTGATTAACTGACTTATTGATTAACTGATTTATTGACTGATGAATAAAGTACTATAGACTACAATTTCCGTTTTTAATGTATTTATGTATTTGATGTAAAAAGTGAAAAAGGGCAGGAACAACCTATGCTTTAAGGAAAAAAAAACCCTCTTTTTCTTGTAAAAACTGATTTCAAATCAGCACTATTGAGCTGCTTTTGAGACAATTTTCATGTAGCTGTCACTCAACTGCAGTCTTCCCTCTACAAATTCATCCACAACTTTTGGCAGCATGTGTTTGAAGTAAAAGCTACGTAGCCTTTGCATATATGTGGAGACAAAAGCATTGTCATGAGGCACATCAAGTTCCAGGTGCTGTGCTGGGGTCCAAATAACCAGACAGGATGTTTTCAGCCCGAGACAGTGCATCCCTAACTGTATCTGCCTGTAGTAACCTCTGGGGCCTTTAGGGTTCACAACGTACTGCCCACCCTCCACTCTGATGTCTTGGTTTGTGCCAGTGAGTGCATCATTAAGGGATGAGCAAGCACTGAGTGTGATAGGGCATTTTACCTCTAGCAGCTTGTCATCAATGATACCATCAGGGCTTGCTGCAAGCCATGGGTCTCCTGCACACACCACCAACCCTTTGTCCACCACTATGCAGCCCCTCTCCCTAATCTGATCCTTAGCAAGACCCTCGCTTTCCTTCCCATACCTTGTGGCCACATTCCCCTGGAACTTTGGGTAGAGGTGTTCAGTGAGAAACTTAGCTGGGTCAGTTGTCTCACGCTGAGGCACCTTGCTGGCTGTGCTTGCTGTTATGCGTAGCTTGCGCGCATCATGCCAGAGTGGTTCTATGCTCTGTTTTCTAGTGTTTCTCTCTAGTTCCACCACTTGATCTGGGTTCAGTTTAATGAAGGCATCATAAAATGCTGTGCACTTTGGACAGCTCAGAGCACTATCATGCTCACTGTGGGGCTGAGCTAAGCTGCTGAACACGTTGAGTTCCTCTCCCTGAGCATCCTGTTCTCCCTGACTGCTGGTGAAATCCTGACTACCTGACTCGGAGGCTGTGTCTGTCTCACTGCTGTCACACATGACGGAAAAGAGAGCACAGCCTGGCACAACTTCCTAAAATAAATGGTGAAAAGATCTTACCTACACTGCCATATATATATATATATATATATATATATATATATATATATATATATATATATATATATATATATATAGTACTGAATCTTTTACATTAGACTAGCTGATTTGTTAGAGATATATGAACTATAACTTACTTTCAGGGCTTTAAAAAGCTTTTTTGGTGACCCATCTGGATTTAGTGGGGGAAGGCAGAGGGGAGCTTGTAGCTTGATCTTCTTGCCAGGTTTCAAGAAATCACACTGAGCTACTGGTTGTGGATCAGCCTGAAAGGATATTTGAAATGTACATTATACATAAATATACAGTACAGGTCAAAAGTTTGGACACATTACTATTTTTAATGTTTTTGAAAGAAGTTTCTTCTGCTCATCAAGCCTGCATTTATTTGATCAAAAGTACAGAAAAAAAATGTAATATTGTGATAAAGTATTACAATTTAAAATAATTGGTTTTCAATTTATTATACTTTAAATGATCATTTATTTCTCTGATGCAAAGCTGAATTTTCAGGATCATTACTCCAGTCAATCACATGATCCTTTAGAAATCATTCTTATATGATGAATCATTATCAAAGTTGGAAACAGTTCTGCTGCTTAATATTTTTTCATAACCTGTAATACTTTTTTTTCTGTATTTTTTATCAAATAAGTGCAGGCTTGACGAGCAGAAGAAACTTCTTTCAAAAACATTAAAAATAGTAATGTGTCCAAACTTTTGGCCTGTACTGTACATGATAATACAAATAATTAAGGAAAATTGTTGTACAAAATACCACCAATTGTACACTGATATTTGAAATAGGATAACAGGAATTAGTATACTAGGATATGGTTATTAAATATAATAATTGTTAAAATGCTCCCCTTTTTAGTCACCCGTGACCAAACACTTGGTTTTGAAGTGACAGATGGGCCACTCTGGAGTCCATCCTGAACACACTGCTCCGCAGCAACCAAAATTGTACCCACATGGCTACACACCTCTCCATTGCTGTATAGATACAGATAGACTTTTTATCAACGGGATAAATGCAAGTATTGAAAAAGTGTACCTAAATGCTATTGTAAAATGTAATGTTAGCTAGCCAGCCATACTTACCCTGCCATGCAGTTGCAATGCCCACTCTGGATTTCGCCGGACTTCTTCGCAATGATCCAGGCGGAGTAGCTCTTTGAAAGCGTCTGACCCGCCTCGATTTCCCCGTAAACGACACAGGTATTTCCATCCGCGTGTGTTAGAATTTTTTTTACTTTTCCGGAATGAAAATAGTTATAGGCATCCAAGCTGCGATATGCCTTGAACGCCTCCCTGGTGTACACACATTCCTTCTCGACTAAGTATTCAAAAATATTTACCTGACTGACCTCCGGTAAATCAGACAGGTCTGTAGAAAATAATGTTTGCCTCAAAATTTTGTTGAACGGATCTGGTAGTGTAACGTTGTCACATTTAAGTTTGGCCAAGTAACGGCTCTTTTCTTCTATTGGTAGTCCCAAATAATACTGGCTAGACATACTTGCTAATGTAATTTGCTTGTTACTTTCTACAGATGAACTCTGTTGTTATTGATTCTACCGGAAGTTAAGTTTGGGCCACAAAAGCGCGCATGCGCAGTAACGTTTGTTTATGTTGTTGCCGTTGAAACCGTCTATAGACGGTTTCATCGGACGCACGCGCGTTGCCAGGGTTACGCGTTGGCCCGAAGTTAACTTCCGGTCTGTGTTTGTTTATCGGTAATAATAGACATTCTCTGGTAATAATTATGGCGCCGACTACGAACGCAATTAAAATGAAGGTGATGAGTAGACTGAAGTTGGGCTCAGGTTGTTGTGCTGTGGGATGCAACCTGACCTCTGGAACAAATACATTATCGAAAATAAAAATGTTTCGGTTTCCTAAAAACGAAGGGAGACGGCGAGCTTGGATCACCGCTGTGCGAAGAGAGGCTTGGCAACCAGGCAAGAATTCAAGGATCTGTAGCACTCACTTCGTTACAGGTAAGAAACTCATGATAAGCAACAGATAATAGCTAGCTGACCAGTAACAAGCCTGCAATGGTTATGTGTTTAACTAAATTGATTACTACACACGTAGCTGTAACATTGTATACATTAATTTTACACAGTAACGTTAGCTCAATGTTAGTTGATACGCTTTAGCTATGATTTAAACTAGTGTTATGATACCTGATATCCATCAAGCATAAAAGCCACAATGTTTTTCCATCAATGCTATACAAATAACCTACATTATTTAACTAACAGTCACCTTTGGCTTGTTCTCTGGGGACATAACAAATACAATAATGCATAGCTCTTCTGATGAAGCTTTAAATTAAGTATTATATGGACTTTTACTACATTTTCACTGACGAATTTACTACATTATCACTGATATGTTTTATCTGTAAAGCTGGTTTAAAACAGTGTGCATTGTGAAATAAATTTGACTTTGATCTAATTTCAATGTACTAGTAGGCTACTAATATTTTTTTTAATCAATACGTTTTAGTCAATATCATAGAAATGCACATGAAACCAGAAAAGTTATGGATTATGCAAAGCATGTATGTATTATGCTAGCAAGGTGCAATACTGTCAACACAAACTGTGTCTGTCTTTATTTTAGGTGCGCCATCAGTGGACCCATGCCATCCAGATCATGTTCCATCAATTTTCGCTCATAAAAACACCATTGATGGTTCACAGAAGTTGGAGCGATACCAGAGGAGACAGAGGAGACCATCTGTGGTTGAGTCTATGGATTCACCTTCCTTAGAGGTCACCCATGCTGACCCTGAAGAAGGATGCACTGCTGTGGGTACAGATCTGTCAATGGCAGACATTGACCAGCTACAAAATGAAAACACTGAATTAAAAAGAAAAATGGCTTTACTGGAGAAGAAACTGGAATCTCAAGAAAAACGACTACAAGATCATATGTTTGGCAGTCCGTCTGATTTTATTTTAAATGATGACAAGCACACTCATTTTTACACTGGTCTACCATCTGCTTCTGTGTTTTTCACCCTCCTCACTTACCTGACAACAACATGGAACGCATCATCAACCATACTTACCCTTCCCGAGCAGTTTCTTGTGGTCCTGATGAAGCTTCGTCTAGGCTTAACTCATCAAGACCTCGCTTTTCGCTTCAGAGTGAGTTGTGGAACTGTCTCAAACATCTTTCATGAATGGCTCGATGTGATGGCTAAAGAGTTACAATGCCTTGTCCGGTGGCCATCCAGGAAAGACATCAGAAGAAATCTCCCCACCCTCTTCAAGACTACAGGTTTCCAACAAGTTAGATGTATAATAGACTGTACTGAAGTGTTCATTGAGAGGCCAACTAGTTTGCAAACACGGGCAGTCACATACTCCCACTACAAATCACATAATACTGTGAAGTTCCTTGTTGGTATTAGTCCAACAGGAGCTTTTACATTTTTATCAAAAGTCTGGGGTGGCCGTGCTAGTGACAAGGTTATAACAAAAAATTCAGGGTTAATTGACCTTCTTGAACAAGGAGACCATGTAATGGCTGATCGAGGCTTCAATTTTCCCGAATATTTTGCCACCAAATGTGTTCGTCTTCATGTACCAGCATCTACAAAGGGAAGAAAACAATTGACAGGATTAGAGGTGACACACTCTAGAAAAATGTCCCGAGTGAGAATCCACGTGGAAAGGGCCATAGGAAAACTGAAGTCATTCAGAATTCTGCGGAACACCCTGCCAGTCAGTATGGTCAAACGGAGAAATGATAACAGTCTTTGCACAATAGATAAAATATTAATTGTTTGTGCAGCACTTTCAAATCTGGGGAAACCACTTGTACCAAAATAAAGCAGGACTTAACCACAACTTAAAGGGATAGTTCACCTAAAGACCCTCATGTCGTTCCAAACCTGCAAGACCTTTGTTCATCTTCGGAACACAAATTAAGCTATTTTTAATTACTTAGGCTGTCAATGGAGGAACAGAAAGCTCTCGGATTTCATCAAAAATATCTTCATTTGTGTTCTGAAGATGAACGAAGGTCTTACAGGTTTGGAACGAAATGAGGTAGAGAAATGAATGACAGAATTTTCATTTTTGGATGAACAAACCCTTTAATTTGATACTTTTACCTACAGGATTACATTTTTTTATTATTAAATATATTAAAATACCAAACACATGCATTGCATTATCATATTTGTAGTGTTGAACTTGTATCACAATGTTTCAAATGGATTGTAACTATAAAATGAAATGATATATTCACTACCAACTATTGATTAACTGACTTATTGATTAACTGATTTATTGACTGATGAATAAAGTACTATAGACTACAATTTCCGTTTTTAATGTATTTATGTATTTGATGTAAAAAGTGAAAAAGGGCAGGAACAACCTATGCTTTAAGGAAAAAAAAACCCTCTTTTTCTTGTAAAAACTGATTTCAAATCAGCACTATTGAGCTGCTTTTGAGACAATTTTCATGTAGGTCACTCAACTGCAGTCTTCCCTCTACAAATTCATCCACAACTTTTGGCAGCATGTGTTTGAAGTAAAAGCTACGTAGCCTTTGCATATATGTGGAGACAAAAGCATTGTCATGAGGCACATCAAGTTCCAGGTGCTGTGCTGGGGTCCAAATAACCAGACAGGATGTTTTCAGCCCGAGACAGTGCATCCCTAACTGTATCTGCCTGTAGTAACCTCTGGGGCCTTTAGGGTTCACAACGTACTGCCCACCCTCCACTCTGATGTCTTGGTTTGTGCCAGTGAGTGCATCATTAAGGGATGAGCAAGCACTGAGTGTGATAGGGCATTTTACCTCTAGCAGCTTGTCATCAATGATACCATCAGGGCTTGCTGCAAGCCATGGGTCTCCTGCACACACCACCAACCCTTTGTCCACCACTATGCAGCCCCTCTCCCTAATCTGATCCTTAGCAAGACCCTCGCTTTCCTTCCCATACCTTGTGGCCACATTCCCCTGGAACTTTGGGTAGAGGTGTTCAGTGAGAAACTTAGCTGGGTCAGTTGTCTCACGCTGAGGCACCTTGCTGGCTGTGCTTGCTGTTATGCGTAGCTTGCGCGCATCATGCCAGAGTGGTTCTATGCTCTGTTTTCTAGTGTTTCTCTCTAGTTCCACCACTTGATCTGGGTTCAGTTTAATGAAGGCATCATAAAATGCTGTGCACTTTGGACAGCTCAGAGCACTATCATGCTCACTGTGGGGCTGAGCTAAGCTGCTGAACACGTTGAGTTCCTCTCCCTGAGCATCCTGTTCTCCCTGACTGCTGGTGAAATCCTGACTACCTGACTCGGAGGCTGTGTCTGTCTCACTGCTGTCACACATGACGGAAAAGAGAGCACAGCCTGGCACAACTTCCTAAAATAAATGGTGAAAAGATCTTACCTACACTGCCATATATATATATATATATATATATATATATATATATATATATATATATATATATATATATATATATATAGTACTGAATCTTTTACATTAGACTAGCTGATTTGTTAGAGATATATGAACTATAACTTACTTTCAGGGCTTTAAAAAGCTTTTTTGGTGACCCATCTGGATTTAGTGGGGGAAGGCAGAGGGGAGCTTGTAGCTTGATCTTCTTGCCAGGTTTCAAGAAATCACACTGAGCTACTGGTTGTGGATCAGCCTGAAAGGATATTTGAAATGTACATTATACATAAATATACAGTACAGGTCAAAAGTTTGGACACATTACTATTTTTAATGTTTTTGAAAGAAGTTTCTTCTGCTCATCAAGCCTGCATTTATTTGATCAAAAGTACAGAAAAAAAATGTAATATTGTGATAAAGTATTACAATTTAAAATAATTGGTTTTCAATTTATTATACTTTAAATGATCATTTATTTCTCTGATGCAAAGCTGAATTTTCAGGATCATTACTCCAGTCAATCACATGATCCTTTAGAAATCATTCTTATATGATGAATCATTATCAAAGTTGGAAACAGTTCTGCTGCTTAATATTTTTTCATAACCTGTAATACTTTTTTTTCTGTATTTTTTATCAAATAAGTGCAGGCTTGACGAGCAGAAGAAACTTCTTTCAAAAACATTAAAAATAGTAATGTGTCCAAACTTTTGGCCTGTACTGTACATGATAATACAAATAATTAAGGAAAATTGTTGTACAAAATACCACCAATTGTACACTGATATTTGAAATAGGATAACAGGAATTAGTATACTAGGATATGGTTATTAAATATAATAATTGTTAAAATGCTCCCCTTTTTAGTCACCCGTGACCAAACACTTGGTTTTGAAGTGACAGATGGGCCACTCTGGAGTCCATCCTGAACACACTGCTCCGCAGCAACCAAAATTGTACCCACATGGCTACACACCTCTCCATTGCTGTATAGATACAGATAGACTTTTTATCAACGGGATAAATGCAAGTATTGAAAAAGTGTACCTAAATGCTATTGTAAAATGTAATGTTAGCTAGCCAGCCATACTTACCCTGCCATGCAGTTGCAATGCCCACTCTGGATTTCGCCGGACTTCTTCGCAATGATCCAGGCGGAGTAGCTCTTTGAAAGCGTCTGACCCGCCTCGATTTCCCCGTAAACGACACAGGTATTTCCATCCGCGTGTGTTAGAATTTTTTTTACTTTTCCGGAATGAAAATAGTTATAGGCATCCAAGCTGCGATATGCCTTGAACGCCTCCCTGGTGTACACACATTCCTTCTCGACTAAGTATTCAAAAATATTTACCTGACTGACCTCCGGTAAATCAGACAGGTCTGTAGAAAATAATGTTTGCCTCAAAATTTTGTTGAACGGATCTGGTAGTGTAACGTTGTCACATTTAAGTTTGGCCAAGTAACGGCTCTTTTCTTCTATTGGTAGTCCCAAATAATACTGGCTAGACATACTTGCTAATGTAATTTGCTTGTTACTTTCTACAGATGAACTCTGTTGTTATTGATTCTACCGGAAGTTAAGTTTGGGCCACAAAAGCGCGCATGCGCAGTAACGTTTGTTTATGTTGTTGCCGTTGAAACCGTCTATACGACAAACATTACACTAGCAGTTAAGAAGGAAATTGTTTTCTTAGGACAATGTCAGTTATACAGTTCAGTGATCATGATATAAAAATATTTGAACACAGATCTCTGCAATTGACTAATCAGAATCAAGTATTGCAGAAAGCCATGTCATTTCTTACACACACACACACACACACACACACACACACACACACACACACACACACACACACACACACACACACACACACACACACACACACACACACACACACACACACACACACACACACACACACACACACACACACACACACACACACACACACACACACACACACACACACACACACACACACACACACACACACACACACACATGAATAGCACCTTAGAAAATGTGTTTAAAATGACCATCAAAATGTTTAGGGTTACTATGATTTAAAAAAAAAAATAATAATAATACTTTTTTTTTAAGGGTAAATTAAATTAAATCAAAAACATTTACAATGTAACAAAAGATTTAAATTTCAAATAAATTCAGTTCTTTTGAACTTTCTATTCTATCATTTCTATCATGGGTTCCAAAAAAAAATAAAATAAAAAATTAAACAGCACAGCTGTTTTCAACATTGATAATAATACACAAGCTTTCTGAAGGATCATGTGACATTGAAGACTGGAGTTATGGCTGCTGAAAATTTGGCCATTAGTCCAAAACATAAAAAGAATATCTTATCAACCCATGAGATGTCAACAGTACATGAGATGAAGCTCTACAGATAAAGCGTTGTCGGGAAACTCAATTCGCGTATCTACCCCGAATTAATAAAATAAAATAAAATAAAATTCTGTATCAAAAATTATAAGGAAACACCAGTACTTTGTTTAGGCTTGGTTTGTAGGGAATTCCAAACCTGCACACATATATTCAAACGCACATAACTATAGAACCAATTCTTAATGCGCATGTGACCGCCATCAGCGTTTCTCACAGGTTTGCGTTTAAAGTCTATGTAGAGAGAATGGTGTCGTCTTAGCGGCCCCTAATTTAATAACAAATGATCGTTGCGACGGAAGCGAATCAATCAAAACTAACTTTAGCTGGAAAATAACTTTATTAAAGAACCGCTATAAAGCCAAACCAATCTCTGTTACCTTAAATTATACGTTTATCTCTGTAAAGCTGCTTTGAAACAATCTACATTGTTAAAAGCGCTATATAAATGAAGATGACTTGACTTGAAGCCTCCAGTAATATCTGTGGCCTAATAAAAGCGTTTTTCTTTTAGATAGAGCAAGATAAACAAATGACTAAGTGCACCTTTAAGGTGCAATCTGCAGTTACCAAAATAGGAAATAAAACACACTACTCTTTAGTCATAATTAGGTTATTTCACTGCAATTAACAATTTGAGAATTATGAATGCTTGAACATGTTTAACAGTCATTTGGGATAACAGGACCAAGCAAGTCTGCAATCACCTCTGCACTTGAAAAGTTCTCAAGTGAATTATCATTTCTCTTGTAGGTGGAACAAGACTAACTCCATCCACTACTTCTCCCTTCTCTGTCATTAAGTATTCTTTATAGCCTTTGCTTGTTTCCTAGCTTTCCGTGATCTGTCTTTCCTTTAACATATTTTCCTTCTGTTCTGCATTTCCTGTGCCTCGCCTCAGTGCTTCTTACTTTTATCCATTTTTTCCTCCCTTTATGTCAAACATTGATGTGCATCTGTTGTGCAAGACATGTTAGCCAGTCATGCGTTCTCGATGAGATGGTGACAAATTATTTTCTGCTAAATGGAAAAAAGCAGAGCTGTGAAAGAGTACTGTAAATAGTGATGAGACAATGGTTGCAAGATGTGTGTTCTTTTGATAAAGGGTGTGGGTGTAACTGAGTGAGGGAAAAAAAAAACTAAAAGGAAAATTTATGACTTTTTCTACTCTGTAAAAATGTAACCTGCATAGATAAAAAATCATTATTGAATCTCAAAGGAAGACAGATATTGCATATTTATACTACTCACATACTAATCACAGGAAGAATTTTTTTCATCATTTACTCATCATCATGTCCCTCCAAACCCGATTTTTTTTTTTTTTTACACAAAAACTAATACCATTTTCTGGCTGCTCTTTTCTAGTCAATGAAATCAGATAATGACTATGGTGGAAAAAGACTAAATGCATAAAATTATTAATATTCATTGCCCTTTTTTGAGCTTGATACAGGTTTGGCACAATATGAAAATGAGCAAATGATGACTGTTCCCCAAGCTTTAGAGTAACGTATGACTTGGTACCGTTTGATGATAGCATAACAGCCATATAATGCTGGTCAAGAGTGTGAGCTGTCAGGATCAAGGCAGGCACATGACGCGTCAAGAACCCAAACGACACTTTCTCTTGAGATTTGGTAACTTCTGCATTATGGAATCCAGCCGGTGATTTTCTGACTTCCTCATTCAATATTCCGGAAAATGGCTCCTGGAGAGTGTACAGGACTGAAGATCCACTTTCAAAGGAAGCTGCTAGAGCTGTGATGGACACAGAGAGACAAATAAGTCCCTGGTGAACTTCACTGAGAACATCAGCATCATCATCATCTCTATGCAAATTCAGATTGTGCGCAAAGGCAATGAACACTACGTCTCATCTGTCATTATTAGAGCTATAAAAACAACAACATTAGCATTGTTTCCTCCCCAACCACAGCTGAGACGGAGGCAGAGAGGTGTCCTACTGATTCTTTCTGTCTCTTCTCATTTTCTGGTCATCTATTCTAGTTAGCAGTAAACAGCAGTGGCTTGAGCGGACCCGTTGTGACATCGCATTGTGAAGAAACAAAGCCATTACATCACTAATCTGACTGACAGGCTGCTGGATGGGTATGAGGCAGAGCAATGGCTGCTATAATTAAATTCAATTTGTCAGTTAAAGCTTTTCTGCCAAAGCCTGTCAGCCCAGCCTCAAGGAATTCAAGGTGAATACGCCATCAAGGGCATGTTGTCATCCACCGGCAGCCAACCCTCCTGATCTAATAAAAAAAAAAAAAAAAAATTGCCTGAAATAGTTGAAATTTCCATAGAATATATAGTGGGTTGACTTTCATACCTGTTGTACACATTTTTGGTACAAATGTCTCCCACAGTGTGAGACTCATGCCATATCCAACAGCTCACAGCAAGTTGTGGCTTAAACGGATATTAAATCATTTCCTATAGAGCCCTGATTTAATTTCTCTCTGCAGGCTTTGATCAAATTGTGTGATTTTACAGTGTAAATCCAATAAAAACACTTCCTCGTCAAAAATGCCAACAGAACTACAAGCATCTGAGGTGTGCTTGTGGTCCAGAGTGCCTACTTCATTCAGCTCTTTTTGATTGGTGCAATAAGACCTATGAAAGAGAGCTGGCCTGGAGGCCATCGTAACCTCACCTGTTCTGCAGTGTGGCCCATCGAAGGCTATCTGTGTGCAGTCGCAGGTGTACCTGCTCCTCTCTTCCACACATCTCCCTCCATTATGGCAGACGCTGTCACTTGTGCAGTGACCCGGGCAGCCTGAATTCACCCCAGGGGTAGTCTTAGCACGCTCATAAAGGTCAAGGGTAACCCCATTAATGGTGAGGGCACGTAAGCAGCCCAGAAAGCCCCTCTGCCTAGAAGCCGTTCCTCCTATTGGGGAGATTAAAATTATTAATTGTCTTAGGCACTTTGAAGTTAATAACAGTGTCATTCTCATGAAATGATGCCGTTTGGGTGCTACAGTATGTGTGTCCCAATCACTTACTACTGACACAAGTAACTGAATATTATTTGATAGTCTTACTCCATTTAGTGTGTACACAGCAAAGGAAAAATGAAAATGAACAATTTGATTAAAATTAAATAAATGTATCTGAATCTCACCATTACACTTTAATAACAAAACATTTTACAAAAATGTTGTTTTTACTGACATGAAAATCTCATGCCTTCACAATTTTTTTTCTAAAATGCTTTGTCTTTGTAGGTTCTGTCAAACTCTCTAAATAATAGTTCGATTTTGTGACAGCATATTCAAGGGAGTGATAACATAACATCTGAACAGAGGCAAGTTACTAAACAAATATCGTTCATGGCATAAAACAAGAATTCTGACTGTAAATAATATGGTGTAGCGAAATTATATTTTTTGCACTGATCTTCAACCCTGTCACATTTAACCATGCCATGCCATGGTTTCTGACTTGAAATATGATTACAGATTCCTTCTGTATAACGAGCTCAATTTTCTCTGTTCCCAAGGGTATTCTTAGCTAAAGTACACTCAATATTATTATAGCATTACTAGTGACATTTGCATGTTTGCGCACCCACAAATAGTTGACTGCTGAGTTGAAGCCGATAGGGTCTTTCAGACAGTGCTTCGGTTAGCTCCAGAGGCAGCGAGTCAACCTGCAGAGAAGCTTCTTTCACATTTCGCTCAGCACGAATATAATGCCATTGACGATCATTTAAGACTACGGGTGATCGAACGGTAAGAATTACTGGTCCATCCCCAAGGTCAAAGGTGAAGTTCACTGTAGAAGGAGCTGAGAATGACAAAAACAGTGGTATGTTTATCTCACACTTTGCGGTTTAAACAAAAGTTAGACTGAAAGTTCAGTGAATGTACTTCTTTTAAAGAAGTGCTTAGAGGCTCTTTCAAGAAACTTGCTGAAGCCTCTATTTTCAGGTCAGACGCACCCAATACTAGTGCATTTCCCTTCAAGCATAAAATGAACTGTTATGCCACTGTTTTTGTCTTGCTTTCAAGTTAAAATATCAAATATATAAATAAATATACTTAATTCAGCATATACTTTAGTTATTTTAGAGTTATTTTCTCTTCAAGAAATTTTGCAATTTCTCTTCTGCAATTTTGCTTCAAGTATATGTATATTTATAATTCTTGGAAAACAAGAATAAGAAAAATAATGTCACAATAAGTCACATTTGATCAAGCACTCACAAATAAGTTCCAGCCTTATGAAATCTCTGACACCCAGATTCTCCAAGAAGACTCCTGAGAGAGCACTGGTTTTGAAAAAAAGTGAAATATCGACGCTCAGTTCGGCTTGCAGTGTGGGGAAGTGCAGATAGGAGGATTCCTGGTAAAAAGATGCAGTGTTCCAGAAAAATCCTGTAGCAAAGGGACAGGTGAGAAAACACACAGCGTGTTGAAAAGCAAATTGTGCTCTGAATTTGATAAAAAAAGGGTCCATCTCTTTTGCATTTTGAAATATGAAAATATATTCAGTAGAGAGCCGTTTAACCCCCCATTCCCCTTTTAAATTTGGTAAACAAAACACCCACGGTTGCCATAGCAACGCAGCGGTCCAATATGAAGCTCAGCCTGTGAGTTTGTCCGGTTTGTGTCTCCGATGGCGATCTCACTAAGGGGTAAATGGTCTTTATAAGACAGCACACCAGTATCATTTGCCCTGCAGGAAGAGAAAGAGAATGAGAGAATGTGGAAGAGAAGTAATGAGCGAAAGGCCAGTATAAAGACTTTTTAATCTCTCTCTGAGGTAGACAATTGCCCTCCGAGGAGTGTGTATGCTTCACTTGTAGCTTAAAAAACGGTAATACTTGCCCTATGGCGAGTATTAAGCTTTTTGCTTGTCTCACTCACTTTAACAGAAAAGCTAATGAAGGGTTTTAAAGTGTGAATCCAATACAGCATTTTAATCTGTCTCAGATTTATTTATTTCATTCTATGAAAAACAACAATCCTATTATCTTAAAAATAGGAACAACTGCTCAAGTCCATTGAGCTATTTTTTTACCCGAAGGTTAAAGGTTTGTCATATTGCATAAATTATATTTGACTGAAATGCTTTTAAATATTTTATATTCTACAAATGATAAAACTGGCATGTTTTGTAAGAGAGAAGCCTTTGAGCTCCTTTATGAAAACAAACTGTGTTTATGATTACTACTCTACAGTGATTTTCAAGTTGAAATTGTGTATAATTTATAACAGTGACTATAAAATATTTTAGGTATGGGATTTTGAATTTTGATATGTGGGCTAGGGTCAATGGGCTAGTTTTGATTGGCATTTTTTTTGTGTAACGCAGACCTGGCAAGTCTGATTCACTGTGGAATAAAAATGTACCAGATGTCTTGGTCTGCATCACAGTTGCAGAAGTAATTCATGTCCCTGCAGTTGCCATCCAAGCTACAAGAACACTGCTGGACCCCAGGCAGAAATCCTCCCCAATATGTTCGTTTGACTCCGTCTCTATCCAGCCACCACGACAGAGGCGTTCCATCTGAAAATGGACAAAATGCCCCAAGGATAAAAATATTTTTTTATATTTCTATATTCTATATATATCATGTTAAATAATTTTGCTAATAATGACAGTACTGTTTGGAGTCTAATGTAATTAGTCATGCATGATGACATCTGGTATCCTGCTCCTACTGGTCGGTAATGGGCTCTGAGGCTCCTGTCAGTCAAGTAGCCGTTATAGTAGCACTACAATGTGCGTGACCAGACATCTGCTATCACAGCGGTGCAGAGATCTGGCCAAGAGCTTAGCCAACGACAAATGGCAATCAGATATGCAAGATGTCTAGTGCTGGAGGTTCACATTTGAACAATGTTTGATCAAAGGTTGATCTTTGCTCAAAGGCTTTTTGGATCTCATTCCCATTTTACAAATCAAAATGAATCCAAAGAGAGAGCCAAATGTTTGAGGAGAAGTTAACTCCAACCCAGTAAAAAGCCTAAGCATATCAACCCCACAGAGTCAAAAGTATTAAAGCAGTGTGCAGAAAAAATCATATGGAATAATTTAGCGTAAAAAGCTTATAATCTTTTTTTAAGGCTTTATGCATGCCTTTGCAATTCAAATGCTCTCATCACGTCCCACAACCATCCCTGCATGACAAAAATTACAGTATAACCACTTTTTAAGTGAACATCATCATTCACCGCAGATCGTCGTCATGTCACACTTGAGCCCCTTTAATATCGGTGGTAATAACCTGCTGTTGTGAATCATTTAGCTGTGAGGTATGTTTTTGTTCCTTTGCAGCATATTAGCCAAATTTAGAGGATTAGAATTCCTGAGGTAACATAAATCACACACTTCATAGAAAGACAACATTTCAGCGGTACAGCACACAAAACAATGAGATAAACTCAGTGCGCCAGAGTAAGAAAGCAGAACCAACCCCAGGTGTCAAAAAGCCGAGACTTCCTGCAGCGATATATCACTTCCTGTTGGCAATGTTCTGAGGAGGTCACGAGCGAGCGGAGATGGTATGGTGAGATGGTGTAGTTGAAGATGAGAACGAAAGGGCTGCGTGGAGTGGATCCTCGAATGTCAATGGGCCTCGTGTAATCGTGCCCCACCACAGTCCAAACTTTATCTTCTGTGCAAGAAACACACACACACAAAGAAACAGCACACTTGAAAAACTAGTAAAGACTGAAATCCCCATTGACTCCGAGCGTGTATCAACCCTCTCAAGCCTGCACTCAATCGACCGTATGTGCTTGTGAATGAAAATGAGAGATTAACGGAGTGATGGAGTCGTATGCAAATACCTGATGAATATTAAGCAGAGAACAGAAGGTCACTCTTTCAGGAGGGTGTGAAATGATGAGAGTGTGGTAGTCTACACTAGCACCTTTCCCTACACACATTGAAATTGCTACGTGTGATGTCTAAAGGTGCCGGTTTGTGGTGTCTTGCAGAATTAGCATGGCTAATAGCTCCTGTAATTGGGGTCAGTTTCAAACGATTTTCTTGCCAGTGCTTGTTGGCGTCGCTTGAGAGAAAAGGTCTATTTGTATTGGGTCTACAGATCTTTAAATGCATTCAGCGGGACAAAGCTAACTTTGCAATCTGAATAAAGCTCAGTGAAAGCTGACTTGGTAAAGTAAAGCCAGCTTAGCTGTGCCAACGTGCAGCAGGTGGTCACAGCCTATGACAGCTTCCCGGTGCTTACTTTTCTCAGCTCGGCTTGCAGCGCCAATAACATCAGAGTCAAAACCTGCTGCCTATGAAACTAAGAAAAATTAAGCTATCAGTCTCTGCTAGTATGTGCTGCCAGTCTCTGCAGGCAGAAACGCATCTTGACTTTTTTCTTTCTTTACCTGCACTCCTCCCTGCTGCTGACATAATGGGGCTTGAATTTCCCTGCGTGATGATATAATGTATTACAGTCTTATCTCAGAGACAAATCAGCCCAGCATCTGATGCAGCAGAGAGTAATGTCAGAGGCCAAAAACCAAGGTCGGTGAAATTGGTGATGAAACCTGACAGGAGACGTGAGAAAACACATTGTTCCTGAGGCAGATGATACATCTGCTTGCCCCCACATGTCTTGGAGAGGTAGTAAACCATTTCCCCCCCCATTTTGCTATATATTGTATCCTGTAAAAATCCTACAGTAAAAACTTGTCAATTGGTTACCTTACCATATAGAGTACATGGGCTAAGTCAAGTCAAGTGAGCTTTATTGTCATTCTCTTTTATATGTGGAGACATACAGTGTAACGAAATGTAATACCTCGCAGGACCATGTTGCAACATATTTAAATATAAATATAAACATGTAAACAGTAGAAGAATAACATATAAACCTACATAGCTAACCTACTGAAATAAGTAATCTAACTATAAATATATTATATATAATCAAACTATTCATATACAAATACTAACTGTACTAACTGATTCCTCTCATTTTTGTTTTATGTTACATTACAGTGTAATGTTACTACAAAAACAGCACATACAGGGCCAGATCTACTAAACAGGGCAAATAAGCATGACGCTGTATTCCCATAAAAGAGAAGATGGGACCGGAAAGTTCTGCGGGTGATCTACTGACAATGCGCAAATTAAAGAACAAATGCAGCCATGTCTAGCCAAAATGAGTTAAGACATGCCCTTTTGGTATTAAATAATGGTGCAAATACAAGAAAATTGACTACCGCAAATCATAGTAAAATCACGTTGCGTGATTTATTTAAATACTTTCCTCCAATAAATGTTATGCCTGAAAGGGAAATTCCTACAAATGCATATCCAATAAGGTCAGCTACAAAAATAACTGTGCTGTGCCCACAGCTTTTCATTGCCAATTTTTCACGGCGTGTCTTTAGCAAATCCTGACAATAGTTTTTCCAACGCCAAAAGAGGGTTTGCACTGGCACAAGCTGTTAGTAAATCTGGCCCATAGGGTCAAATTCATTCACTTTTGCAGCCCTTCTGCACTCTGTATTTCAATGCAAAAAAACTGAATTTCTCACAGCTATCACGCTCAGTTTGTAGCAGGAGTAATTGCTCAAATGATGAAGAAATTATGGAAAGATTATAATCCGTCATACATCACTGGAAACAAACAACACTAGCAATAGGCACAAATTACTCTTAGTGATTTCTCCCACAGTCTAGAGAAAACACGAAAACATCTAAACCACAGCAACATCACACCATCTAGATGTCTTGGAAACACTAATCAACTGCTTCGTTGGATCCAGTCTAGCTGAATCAGGGATGTTTGTGTGGTGCTTGAGCAAAAAATCTGCCTCACCGGAAGCTCCATGGGAGAAGGTTGGCCAACCCTAATCCAACCTGCTGAACTAGACAGCCGCATGAGATGCTGAACTCACTTAATGAGATGTGTGATTTCTCCAGGCAGTCCCCCCACACATGCTGAGGTCACACCTGTCCTTGCACTGAATCAGGTTTGTAAATGAGAAGTGCTGAGGTTTGAGCTTCATCATTGAATAATGTTAAACATGATGAACATCAGTGTATAATAACGTCTAGAAATGTGCAAAGTTGGGTATGTATAATTAGATCAGTCACCTGCCATGGTGCAGTTAACTTGAGTGTGCTCTAGAGGTCCACTCCCATCAAGGTCGATTGTAAACACACTCGACTGGCTTCCTGTTTTCCTGAAGGCCTCACAGGATCGCTCATATATTGCTGAAAATGATGAATCATAGAAATCATGGAAATAAATCTGCTGCTGTTGTGTTTATGTTGTGTTTGATTACAGAATGCTTGCATTTTGGAACATCAGCATGCTTGGCACAGATATACTGAGCCTGTGGGAGGTAAAAAAAACAACACTAAAGTGAGATCAAGAACATTGTTTTTTTTTGCCTTAAAGTTTGAGCTGTAATCATAAGAAAAAACATTTGTCAACTTTTGTTAATCAGCAGCATCATTCAAACAGAACACTCTGCCTGGCCAAAAACAGCCGATACCTGTTAAATCAGTCACAAATAAAAACAGTGTCGCGTGCTAACAAGTCTTCTTTCATTTATAGTAAATTAACTTCCCTAACCATGACATTGTAAACAGTTAATTTAGCAAACGGAGGTAATTACTGTTTTCTTGGGACCTGTTTGTCACGACAGAGAAGTCCTCTGTGCGGCAGAGAGAACTAATTTGTTGCACGTGTTGTTTTGCTGACGGTAAATCGCACAGCAGGACTTGTAAAAAGGAAATATCACATTTTTGTCTTTTAATGCAATAAGTCTAACAGATGGCATTGTCATGCCTCTCTCTCCTCCAGAGAACATGTACAGTCATGAGCGTATGATGAAACCATGCATGTGGCGGCAGATTAGAACATATTGATCCAACAAATTTGATTACAGCAAGGAAGCGTAAAAATACATCTGGTGAAAATAATTACAGCTTACTCAAAATACTATAATAGACACAGATGCCAAAATTAAATTGATAAATTGGTGAGTGCATAGTTTCAAATCACTGTTACACTTGCAGGTGTAAAGTGATGCATTATGCATGCCATAATTAATGTTAATGATTTAAAGATAAAGGGTAAGCAGCATTGGCCTATTCCAATAAGTATCATTTACAAATAGTTTATTAGAACAATAAAATAAAAATATGTGAAAAGTTGGACCTCACCAACTTAACTGAAATTTAATACCAATTTAATTTAGGCTACTTTCTTCCACACAATAGTGGCACCTGTAGATGAAAATTACCTACCACTCTAAAACTTTTGAACACTTTTTGTGTTTGTTTATAGTTCATGTTTTTATAATTAATATTTTTTTATAATAAAAAGTTCTAATTCTGACAATGCATCTGTGATATCTGAAATAAACCCCCAAGTACATACATTATTCATTATTTAGTAATGTGCTGCAAAACAGCGAAATTAAACTCACATCTGAGTAATCAAACAGACATAGGCTGTTTTGGGACTTTGCATAACTCACAGTTGTGGCAAGTGGCTCCTGTGTATCCTGTTCCAAAACAGTCACAGTAAAACTGGTCCCATGACTGGATGCATTGACCACCATGTTCACACAGATTGGGCAAACACCTGTTGGGATGAACACATTCATTTGAAATGATAATTTATTTAGATTTTTAGTTTTTGTAATAGAACCATTTTTATTTCTCATACCTAACTTTTTTTATTATTATTGTATGTAATATTATTACAAACTATATTATTATTAAATATTATTCTATGCTTATAGGTTATGAGTTGGCCCACATTGAATCTGCTCCTGAAAATATTTCCATAGAATTGGAATGGCCATCATTCACAACGTTCTACACATTCCCTGCTACTTGCATGTTTGATTTTTGAATATTTTGACTGATTTGGTTATCCTTCAAGCTAAAAAAAGAGAGTGTATCACTCCGAGCTTTGTTTAACTCATTTCATTAACTGTTAATTCTATTCCATTAATAGATTTTCCTCCAAAACTAGCATAGAAAAGGCAAATAAATTCTATCTGGGCCTGGTTATGAGCCAAATTATATAGCTGATCACTAAAGTTTTTATGTCATGCATAATGATTCACATAAAAGTAGTAAGAAAACTGTGTGAGCAAGAAATCAATGGGGAAAACTGACCTGTCTTGTATGTTGCAAACATCAAAGCTAAGCTGGCTAAAGTTGCTCAGGCTTTCCTGCTGAATCTGAAGGAAGTTGACCGGATGGTTGTTGATGAACAGGAGACGAAAGCAGCCCTGAAATCCTCTGCTGGGGTTCTCACAGATGAAATTGCTCTGGAATAAAGGGCAGCCTAAAATAATGGAAAAGTCCAACTTACTGGCTTTTAAATCAAAAACAACATCCACAACTAATACCAAGTTGCATAAAGACAAATCTCTGCAAAGCAGCTTATACAATCTCAGCAGGACTGCATTGTCTGAAAAGTAAGCAAAATGAGAGATTTAGAGGTCTTAGTTAAGACGTTGAAAGTTTGAGTCAGAGATTTCAATAACAGCATTGAAGAAAATGCATTTATCCTCTACAGAAATTGAATGTGGTTAGAGCTGCATGAATAAACTAAAAAGAAAAAAAAACCTCCAAGAAAAAAAGGAGGTGGTTTGGGAATAACAGCTGTGCGTGTGAAATGAATGGACCCTAAGAATGATCTCAGCTTTCCAAACCTGTATTTCATTCAGGAATATGAGGAACGTTCAGTTGATGGAGGTTAGAGATAATAAGGCAGAAGAAAATTGTTCTTTGCATTCAGGATAATGTTTTGGGTAATAACTGCTTTTTGCCCGTAGCCATAAGGCTAGTTAAGAAAGGAGATCAAAATAAGTAATCATCCCTGAATTTGAATATAGCCAGTAACTCGTTCCAAGAATCAGGATAAACTATTATCCTATAGCTATTTCCATTTCTAAAGCTATACCTCCAATGTAGATGGTTGTTTTTTGCACGTTCTGGCTAAGGCCAATGATTTCCATGGAGACAGGCTTCTGATTGTTGACTGTTAAAGATACTTTTTGACCCTTGACCTCAACGGCTATGGAATGCCACTGTCCATCACTCAAATTCTGACCTGAAACACAAACAGTACAGGCATAACAAGGCAGTCTGCCCAGCCTCAGAATGAAAGCTGTGATAAATGAATCACGTAATCATCTGCATCAACACTTAATCAGTATACAATATCTAAAAATGTATTAACAAATGAAATGCTATTGCTCCTACATATCTTACCACTGAAAACCTGAGCAGAGTTTTGTGGCCCTCCAGAGATAGAGAGGAGTAGCCGGGTCTGGCTGAGCTGCAGAAGCAGGTTAGTGGGGTCAGGATCATGAGAGAGAGGGACTGAGAACAGCAGCCCTTCCTGATTCCACGTGCGGAACTGAAGGCGTACAGTGAGACCCTCTGTAAAATAATCTGCAGGGAGCGCCAGGAAGCTGCCTGAGGAACTGAGGAATGTCACAGCGACTGACGAAGACTCAGAGCAGGAGAATGTCACATTTCCCTTAGTAAGGAAGAGAGAGAGAAGAAGAAAATATGAAAGAGAATGAAGTGATGAATATGTGGAGAGCAGAATTAAAAAGGAAAGGACAATGAAAAGATGGAAACAAAGAGTCATACTAAATCATACTGATGTTGGGCGTGGGCACATAGCAAGTGAATTATTGAAGCAATAGCAATGTGTGCTGGCAGTTTCTTCCATCTTAGCGAACATTTTAAAACTCTATAGTTCAGCATCTCTCAAACTGGGGTCTGTGGACCCCCTGGGGTCCCATAATGTAACTTATAAAAATATACATATTGGAGGTATTATGAAAAACAAGAAATAAAGTAAGCAATAATCAGATGATTGTGCCAATAGTCTACCTATATATGGAACATTATGAATAGTGGTGTTAGTCTTTTCTTACTGTGATAGGGCAGACCAAAGAGAAGCCCCAATAGTTTACATTAAAAAGAAAAGAAAGCCACATACATGCCAGTTTAATGTGTAACAAAAATACCATTAATATCTAGACAAAATATTTTATCTATAGTTTAAGTTTAATAATCACATTAAGCCGTATAGTGATTAATGTTTTTCTCCAAATTTAAGACCTTTTAAAATTATCATTAAGATTTGTGTTGTACTATTTAAGATGTAATTTTTTTTTGAATGATAATTTTTGATCAAACCTATTTTAAGACTTTAAGGACCCAATGGAGTTAAAAAACCCAAAGGAGACCTCAAAATTGAAAAAAATTCTGCTATAAATCAATACCTCTCAACACTTTAATGATGAAACATTTAGGTTTCCTATTTACAACATGAGCATGGAAGCCCATTGTGTACATGAACGCGGCGGTGCTATGTTTAATTTAACTTTTGTTTTGAGGACCAATGTGAAATTGAAGTTCTCAAATAGTTTTGAAAGTAGCTATAGCACAAAAAATAGCTATAGCACTGCATAAACATCATTCAGTCAGTGAACTCTTGGACTTTGGAATGTTTTGCAATAAGCTGGTAAGTAAGATCGTTGTCTTAAAATGCCTCTGACAAGAGGGAGGGTAAGAAAAAATGATTTTTTTCCCTGTCTGTGATAAGTGTATTAGACCATCAGGAGAGAGCGAGAGAGAAATGGACAAGAGGAAAGACATCACAGCCTCTTAATTAGGGAAAGAGAGCTCTTTTATGGTGTGATGCACACAACTTCACACAATTGCAAAAGCACACTCTTAGAAGAACACACAGAGCTACTGTGATTTACAAAGTGACACTGTTGCAAATTGTATTGGATATAAATGACTTTGTGTGAATAAAGTTGTTTAAATGACACAATACAAAAAAAAAACCCATCAACAAATCTATGCTTTAGTCTCACATTGCCTTGTGACCAGCAAGATTTCACATCCTTCACAAAGAGTGGGATTTGAAGTCTTCAAACTAACTAGCTAAAGTGTCATTGATTCTCACAATATAGGCATATTAAAAAGTGGTATTTACAGTAACACTAGCACTTGTAAAACTTCAAACTTACCACGGTATAGATCTGTGGCTTCCGTCTCTTTGCCATGTCAATGACATTGACACCATTGTAGTTTAGGTTCTCTATGCAGCCATGGAAATTTTCATGGAGAAACGTCCCAGGCTTGCCAGGCAAAGGGATTCCTCCGAAACTGAGCTTGAATAAGGACAGACAAACACAGAAACACACACACATACACACAAACACACAAAAACAACCACATATCCCAGAGATTAGTAACAATACAGTTTGCATAGCAGAGAACACTTCTGAGGGCAATTTTATAAGAATTTTAAATAGAATATATAGGCCTGTTATATACCAGAAAAATTCTAACTTTGCTTCCCTTGTTAACATTGGAAGCTCTTTAAATGAACAAAGAAAAGAGAAAATAGAGAGAAAAGGAAAGTGGTAAATATTTTAGCTGTTTGTAACGAGGTTAATCTATAATAAATGGTATCAATTTTCATTCAATATTGAACCGATTAATCATTTAAGCATTTGGGCTGTGTGCTCTCATGTTTGAAATAATCACGTATACACACAAAAGAATAAATGGAAAAATGGAAGATATGTTGGAGGTTGAAGATATGAAAAGGTGGAAAAGGACAGAAAAATGTGGGACAAAAATAAAGATTAAAGTATAGGGAAACACTTGGTCGGGGCGCTTGTTGAAGGGCCCTGCGATAATCCCTGTGCCAGGTTGCGCCGGTAGATGATGATATCGTGTGATGACAATAGCCAGTGATATTGTCAAAAGCATCAGCTATCGGCCTTATCAAGAGGATTTGGCATTTCCAATTAATGTATTAAATTAGGCTATTCAATAATTTTATTGCGCATTACCCCATAACCGACGTGTTGTGAGGAAAATAAAAGATGAATTAGATTAGCTTACTCATTTCAAAAACACGGCTTTTATAAAATGTTCAAAAACATTTCACTACTTATGGGCCAAAAGAGAAATATTAAGTGAATAATTGACTGGGGTTTGAGACTTCTTCACCACCATAACTCTAGAGCAAAGTTTGCACATTGCTTGTGTGATATCCACTGGCTCGCCTTCATGGTTTAAAATGGAAATAGTTCCAATATTGTGCACACATTTTCTTTATAAACAGTTGCTTGCAAAATTATGGACAGCGATTTAGATTTTGCACATACCTGTGCTGAGATTCCTGGAATCATTGACTCTGTTCTCTATGGTACTTTGTTTCAGGCTTTCATAAGTTTTCAGTGACAGTGATTGACTAAAATGTTTTGTATAAAATGTGGTTTCAGATAACAAGGGAGTGGGATATCTTAATGCATGTCACAGTAATAGACCTAATTCTTTTCTTCTTTTTGTTCTGTTTTGTTATAACAAGAAAACATTTGTTAATATTTATTTGTGTCAGTGTTTGCTGTGTATTAGGGATAGCCTTTAGTCACATTTTCAGTGTTGTCTAAACAAATGACACATATAATTTACAAAATGAAAATAATTCAGATTTATAATATTTTACACTCAGATCACACCTCATAGTCAATCTCCAGTGTGTCCTCTTGTCCTGGACTGCGGAAGTGTTGCGTGTGTCCATCCACGGTGAAGTTGACATGTTTGTTAAATCGCTCAATTTGAACAGAGTGCCAGTGGTGGTCATCCAGCAGGCTTCCTACCGTGACAGAAGATGAGCGGCCGCTAGACTGAGGCTTGGCATCGTCTATACAGAGACAGCAGAAGAGAGACTAGGAACAAAGACTTTAGAACCTAAAGGTGTGTTCACACTTGTAGTTCGGTTCTCTAAGTTATTTTTTTCTGGACCAAAATAGAAAATTATACATTTGGTCCACGTTCATGTAGTGTTCACAGTGTCATTTTTATCACCAGACCTAAAAAAAGGAGCTTTTATGACCCAAAACAATGCTGTGTGCTTGGGCTGAATGCACTCGTTGTATGTGCGCACATACAATGGTATTTTTTCAGGTATATCTCAGTCCGCTTGTTTAGTGCGCACCTTCTAATGGCAGAATTTACATTTATTCAAATTAACTGCACTAACAGAGCAATCGCACCAGAGTTTTGAACAAAACCTGCCAAGTGTGAACACACCCTTAAAGTAGTGTTGTCAAAAGTACTGACTTCGGTACCAAGTCGGTACTGAAAAAAAAAAAATGCATTTCCCTTTAGCATTTTAAGCGCTGTTGAACGGATTCTTAAACACCTCTGATTGGCCATTGTGTTCCAGCGCTCAACATATATGTCTGTGATTGGCTACAATAATCAGTGCTTCTGAAACATGTTGTAAATAGACGTCTTTGACGCTTTTCACAGAGTGCTTACACAGAAACACACGGTAGCGTTTGAAAGCAGGCTGATATATCCGCTGATAGATGGATCTGCTGATAGACGCCTGCTTTCAAATGCTCCCGTGCGTATGTGTGTAAACGCTCGGTAAAGAGCGGCAAAGTTCAAAGAAGCGTTGATCATTGTAGCCAATCACAGACATATATGTTGAGCGCCTGAACACAATGGCCAATCAGAGACATATATGTTGAGCGAGTGAACACAATGGCCAATCAGATGCATTTAAGAATCCGTTCAACAGCGCTCAAAATGCTAGAGGGAAATGCTGGTATTGTCGCATTTTTTAATTTCAGTACTGACTTGGTACCGAAGTCAGTACTTTTGACAACGCTACCTCAAAGCAATGAATTCAGCCAGGCACTTCAGCAAAACTCCACCAAACTGTCTATCCATCCATCCATCCATCCATCCATCCATCAGGTACTAGTACTGGGTAGCAAATACTCAGGTACTTTTCTCTAATTTCACTCTCTGATCCATCAAGATACACTTGAGTGAGAATAAAAGGATAGAAGGTCATCCTGAATAATACGGGATGAGATTCTTTAGCAATTTCCTATTCCTTTGGGGAAAAAAAATCCCACTCCTTTCTTATTCTCGCTTATCTTGTGTCCTGCTCTTCTCTTCCACTCACCCAAATTGAGATGCAAAATGAGTTTCCCTCTCTGAAGCTCCAGAGTGAGGAAATCTCCTCTCTGTCCCTCTCCGTGAACCAGAACCCCTTCTGCCTGATGGCTCCGGAATCTCAGGGATATCACATCTTTCACTGTGCTGGTGGACTTCTGGTTGAACCGGTAGAGTAAGGCACTGCGACCGTCGAAGTCAGCCACGTCGGACTCTGAGGAAGACAGGAAAAGGAGATCAAAGAGAATTTGAAAACACCCTCAGAACACCCTCCGCTGCCTGAACTTTCTCTGACCTTCCAAGATCTGTTTGCTCTTGTACTTCCTGTTGATTTGAAAACTAAGCTGAGTTGAATATTTGAATGCAGTTCAACTTCAGATATTAGGTATGTTTGAGAAGCTGTTTCGCTTGGATATACATCACAACAGGGAAGAAAAGCAATTTCCGCTTCATACCAACTTTAATAGGAGAAGTGCTAAATAAACATACAACACAATGGCTTAATGAAATATAAACATGCAGAAAGGTTTGTGCGATTGTCAGTTTTAGTGGTATGGGATACAATTTATCATTAGTTCAGTTACAAAAAAATAAATAAAAAAATCTTTGGAAAATCTCTACCATGATTTCTAAAGATCATTTCATGTAAGGTATCACTCACTGTATGTGCAGCCATAGACTTCTAGCCGTAAACCCATTCCTCCTCTGGGGCTTCCCTCAAGAGGCAGAAGACGCATATATCGAGTTCTGATTGAATGAGGGAGTTTGTGCTGGACCACTGTGTCTGTGTCACTGTTTCCTGTAAACGTCTGTAAATATACACATACAAACACACATATACAGTGATATTGGTCAGACATTCCTTAAAGGGATAGTTCACCCAAAAATGAAAATTAGCCCATGATTTACTCGCCCTCAAGTCATCCTAGGTGTATATGACTTTCTTCTTTCAGACGAATACAATCAGAGTTACATAAAAAAAAAAAAAATGTCCTGGCTCTTCCAAGCTTTAAAATGGCAATGAATGGCCGTGTCTGTTCTAAATTAGAGACCAGCGCGGGATGGATTTTTCAGTCCCGCTCCCGCAGGATTCTTTCCTGCTTCCACAAACATATATGTTACCTTCTCCCGCTCCCGCCCGCAACATTCATGTTTTGTCCCACTCCCGCCCGCATAAATGTATAAATAGATTTTTTTCTGTACCTGCATGAAATACTTTCAAGTTAGCCTACGTGTCACCACCACCTACACATCAGCATAAATGCTCCCGATAAATTATTTGTTATTAAAGCATTATCATTCACAAACCACTGATAATTTAACATAAAAGCAAGCAGGCTACTGCCTGCATTGACATGACTGAATGCGCGCAAAGTGCGCTCCCTTAATAATTCCTAAAAAGCAGACATCTCAGTTCATTGCAATCTCAAAAATTTCAGTTATTATCAATGAAGCTGACTTTTGGTTGAAGCAGAGGAGGAAGTAGGATCCAAGTGCAGAAATCTTTTATTAAATAAACTCAAAACTTCACAAATACAAATACAAATGCAGACTGCAACGATGAGAACTGACAAAAGCCCTATTCGCACTGGATTAGTATTATATGGGGACCTCGTGTGATTTAGAAATTACCAACCCACATCTTAATTTCGTGTGGCGCATTCACACGGGATCAAGCCTGTGATTTTACTCAAATTTACTGACTTATCTCCCAGATATGATGTCAGTAGGCTATTGATTGGAAGTGTCTTGTCGTTATTATAGGTCTAGCTGTATGATATATCATAAACAGAAGAATGTTCCTTACTGCATGCAGCTATACATGTCCATCTCCATCTAATCATTCTTGAGTTTAATTTGATGTAGCGATATGACCCAGCACCCAAAATACTATAAAAACACTCCAACGCAATGCAGCCTCCATTCTTCGCGAAAGATGGATCAAAAAGCACACCGAAAACAAAAACCTTGAAAAAATTATTTACGACCCCAGCAAATCACAGAGATGCCGATTCGCACGGGACTAATATTATCACAGAACCTCGGTGTTCGGCGAAATATGGTATAGGCCATTTGCAGGGGAATTTTTACTTTACAAATTTCAGCCTCACATGGGATTAAGATCACAGACAACCTCCGCAAATATTACAAATGACTAGAGGTCACCAGGTAATGCTTAAACCGTGCAAATAGGGCTAAAGACTGAACTAAACAGGGCTTAAATACACAGACATACAAGCTTAATAAGATCACAAGGGGGCGTGGCTAATAAGAAACACCTGGGGAGACTAATCAACATTAAACATAACAAGGGACTGCAAAACATGGAACAAGACTGGGGAACACAGGTTGAAAACATCGCATTTATAATCAGAGGACTTGCCAGCATGCAGTATTTAGAAGCTAGTTTGGAAGCTAGTTATTTTACTTTATAAAGTTTTAAATATGGATATTTTTCTTACACAAACGCATCGCTTCAGTTCACAAGGCCTTTATTAAGCCCCTGGAGCCGTGGAGAGCACTTTTATGATGGATAGATGCACTTTTATGGACTTCTAAACAGAAACGGACATTCACTGCCATTATAAAGCTTGGAAAAGCCAGGAATTTTTTTTTTTATATAACTCCGATTGTATTCGTCTGAAAGAAGAATGTCATATACACCTAGGATGACTTGAGGGAGAGTAAATCATGGGCTAATTTTCATTTTTAGACACAATGCTAATACTGAAATCAAAGATTTTAAGTACTTTCCCATTCAAAAGTTTGGGGTCGGTTCAATTTTTTTTTTTTTATGTTTTTGAAATTACAGCTTTTATTTGTATTTAATCAAATAAATGCAACCTTAGTGAGCATGAGGATCTACAGTAATGTTGTGACAGTAAAATAACTTATCTATTTTAATGTATTTTAAAATGTAATTTATTACTATGATGGCAGAGCTGAATTAGTCTTACTGAACCCAAAATTCTGAATGGTTGTTTACCTCTTTATATGTTTATGTAAGCTGATGCTAATTTCCCTGTATAATATTATACTTGGTTTGGTGCTGGTTTGTCTTGTAGACCACAGCTAAACAAAACAAAGCTGAATGCTGGTCAAACAGCACAGTTTAGTGACTGTTTATTAAATGCTCTACAACAAAACAGCTTCCATGCTTAAAAAGGCCCTGCAGACACCATTTAGATGCTTTGTACGATGCAAACATTATATTAGCACAAATGATCCTTTTTGAGTTAGGTTCTTTGCTCCCAGTGATGATGAAATGAGACTAAATGATTTTCTGATGAGTTCTGACCTTCTCGCTCTTTCAGCTGTGTGCTGATTCATCTCTGCTGGGCTGTTTTGTTTTGCCATTTTTATTAAAGGATTCTTGAAAATAAATCACTCCCCGAGCTTGTATGGGGGAAGTTGCCAAATGATTTTTGGAATATGGCGGCCAGTCTGTTTTTCTTTCACAGAGCTAACGCATGCCGATAGCATACAAACCAGAATAAACTAATTTCCTTCATCTTGTCTACATCATTAAAGTTAATGAAAGATCAAGGGTGTGATGAAACAATGAGAAAATATGAGAAAACTTACAGATGGAGAAAGATCTCCCTTTTTTTCTGTAGGAGAAAGTGACTGGAATGCTTGTTCATTGCCGAGTGAATTTTAAGCCCTAGCACACAGACTGTGAGCATGAATAAACCTCTGACTAAAGATTGACAAGCTTCCAGCATGACTGTAGTGTGGTGTAAATTAGTGGGATATCATTACAAATTTCAAGTCAGCAGGCATATATTTAATGAACTACTTTTAAGGAATAAAATACAGAAATAAAAATAATGTCATAATTTTCCCAGAAAAGGTGAAAGCAGTCACCGTAGCTGAAAAATATACATATATATAGCTATTTCTTTCACATTTCTTTCATAAGTGCAATGTGACTGATTTTATACTCTTTGTGGACTGATGTCTTTGAGGCTTTTGAACTAGATATTAATTATTCATTCAGTGAGAAAACAATAGAAGAAAAAAATGCAAAGAAAATGGGGAGGAAATGGAAAATAAGCTTGAATGATGAAATGATTTATATAATGTAACAGTGCGACCATATTATTATTATTCTCCTGGAGATCAACAAATGAGAGAACTATTTCTTTAAACCTTACAGTGAGTTTATGCCATGTTTGGTTCGTTTTGTTTTTGAGAGGAAAAGCGTTAAACTGTCACCTTTTCAGAATAGCCACAATCTCTGGAAAAGCCAGTCCTGTACTCCCTTACTCAGTTTAATATCATTTTTCATACTGGCAGATTGTGTTTGAATGACCTACACATGATGGTTTAATGTAGACAGTCTCGTGCGACATACCCCCTTTACAGTATACAAATTGGTTTAATGTGGATGGCCAATTTTGACATACCTTTAGATATTTTCGTAATGACTTCTATATTATCATATCATTTATGCTCACAAATTTACAAGGGAGACAAAGGATGAAAAAACAGTGCAAAGCAAAGTTCTATACATAATTTAGCAATGCTCCATGTACGATTTATTCAGAGAAAAGGGAAATAATTCAATGCTTTTTTTAACTTCCCCCAACACCCCAGTGGACAATGACAGGAAAACTTAATTTACAAGTGAGTTTAATCCTTGTACTGAACAATAGGCTTAGCTTGTGTGCTCATTCAGCATAGGTAAAGAGAGAGAGAGAGAGAGAGAGAGAGAGAGAGAGAGAGAGAGAGAGAGAGAGAGAGAGAGAGAGAGAGAGAGAGAGAGAGAGAGAGAGAGGTACAATAGCTTCTCAAATACATTCATTAGTGAGATACACAAAGCAGAAAGCACTACGCAACACACTGTAAATATCACTCACTGAAATAAATTACATTCTTAAGCCTTGAATTAAGGTATTAAAAAGATGATGGTATTTTGTTCAAACAAAGTGTCTGCAACTATGAAGGTTTTTATATAAAATAAAGTAAAATTGTATATTCATTTCCAAATGAACATACTAAATTTGTATTACGCAAGCTGCTCTACAGATTGTTCTCAAGTTTCCTGGATATAAACATCTCCCAAAGTATTCACCTGGAAATGTCTATCAATCTATTCATCTCCATGTAATCTTTTTTATAAAGGTTAGGTTTATAACTGACTTTTTGTCTAGCAACTTCCTTGTTTCTTCATTTGACCAATGTGATGGTATTTGAATGCTCTGAACTAAAGTGAGAGGAAGCTAATCGATATAGTATAACACTGTGTACTCTTTCATCCCAATATAGAGTCAATACACAGACGGCAAGTATTGATTTTTTAATTATAATCATTATTATTTTGCATTTTAAAGGTACTGCTGACATTTTGTGTCGCTTGTAAAGTTCAATTCGGAGGTCAATTAACTCTGATCTATCGAACCTTGTTTGAAAGAGGAGGGATTAAAGTTGAGAAGGCGACGCAGTTTTCGAGCTAAAAATTATTATCTGGACTCTGGTTGTTGTGTGTGATCTTGGTCGATTCAGACTTCTTTGCCATTTTAATACTCCAAAAAATATTTCTAGTCCTTTGTATATTATAGAAACATGTTACAGCCAAAGCTTTTTCAGTAAACAAATTCTTCACAACAGTGAGATGACCTGATTAAGCCGTTAGCGGCTTTAGCTCAACATAATCAATATTTTCCATGGTCACCTCCAGCTCATTTTGGACCACACCTGACGAGCTGCCAAACAGCTTTAGAGCCAGACAGGGACAGAGCAGCATACAAGAATGGTTGCAAGAAAATATCTATAAACATGTTTCTGAACTGATTGACCTTTTTAGAGTGGTTTAATAGAATCTGTCACAATGTGAGAAATCCTCCTTGCCACATTAGCCGCTGTTAATGGCTAACGCTAAAGCTCCTTCCAGTCATTGCCATTGATTTTAAATGGACACCAAAATCTTATTATGTGGGGCAGTTTGCAGAGCAAAGGCATCAAAGCGCTTAATGAAAAAAAGAAACATTATGAAAAGTCTTGGAGATCAGTGCTAAAGCACAAACCACAACACAGCTTCTCTGACCTTTTCATGATGCTGATGATTAAATTTGCAATCAAACTTCAAATGCTGCTGTTAATTGTGAGAAAAGAATATTTTTCCGTTCACAAAATCAGTTCACAATTTGAAAATATCTATACCACCACCACCACGGATTCTACTTACATTATGTATTTAGAGAATGCATCTTTCTTTCCAAACCACTGCACTGCACCTGAAAAAAAAGTGCCTTATTCCATTACACAAATGTTACTCAGAAGCTCATCGTGGATGTTGTTATGTATTGTTTTAATGTCAAATTGACAGATGATCTTCATTGTATAAGATACTTTTATTTTTTCCCACACCATTTTCAATAGTATTATTTTAGTCAGAGCCGAAAAAGTCTTGGTTAATCTTCTTTACCAATCCAAGCACAGAAGAACAGATAAGAGAGAGTTCTGAAATGAAATATATTGATTTTGTGAGAATGCGTAGACATGTGTGGGTTTGTGCACATCTAGGGCTTTACACTTCGTGGATCACGTGAACACAAACCAGCAGTGGAGAGAGGCAGATGAAATCGATTTCAGAGACAACGCAATAAGCCCAAACTAAACAAGTGACAACTAGAGTCAATGAGAGGCGCTAGTAATCCTAACAATAACTCTGCAGCGTTCTGTCCAATCGTGAGAACTGGATCTGCCACCACCAGGTCTTATAGGCTCTGACTACAACAACTCCAAAACAGTGTTAAATTATAGAGATCATAAATGCATTTTTCTTGCATTTGACATTTTCAAAATAGGTTTTGCATTTTATATAAAATGACAACAAGGTGACCTCTGTAGTTTCAAACAGAGCATTTCTTCTAATAATGAACTAGCAAATCGTTTAAATTTGATGCATTTCTAAATAATGCACAACCCTAAGGAGCAGGAGCTACATCAACTAGTCATAAATCAACACACAATCATTCAGCAGGAAATAAAGTGCTCCTTTTATGCCTCCCTGCTTTAAATTTCTCCATCATGTTTTATGATTAGCGTGCAATTTTGTCCAAATAACTATAATAACAAACCATTAAGACTATAGTTAAAATAATTTCTGAGGGAATTATTTTCAGGTAAAATGAAATCAGTTAAGTTCTGAGGTGCAAGATAGAGCCTACATTATACATAATCAGAAAAAAAGAAAAGAAAAAAGCATGAGTTCCTGGTTAGTTTGTCTTTTTGTGAGTGAACCAGAACTTGTGTGTGTACACAGGTGACTTGTGCACAATAGACCCGCTCTATAGACCTCTGAATCTTGGTTATTAACTAAAAGCAACTCATAAGAATGGGAATTTTAATTCACTTTGAATCAATACAATTTAAAACCCACTGTTTAAAAAAAAATCCCAGCAAAACAAATCTTTTTTGTGTGTGTGGCGATATACAAAGTATTAAAATATAGTCTTTTAATAATTTCACAGGATAGTTAGTCAAATGCAGTTGTTCATTACTATATTGAAGTTCAATAAATGTATGCATGTGTAAATTGTTTTATACTTTTTTTGCAAAAAAATAATTACAAATAAAATACAATAATTAAATATATAATCAGATAGATAACAAATTACTTTTTGAAAAATGTCAAATTGCATGAAGTTGAACTACTGTAAATTAGTAGCTTGTAGCTTTAAAAGAAACCGTTAAGTAATTACCCTAAAACCAGACCTCTTCACTGCTCGTGCTGCTTTAATATCTGGAGAGCTTACTTAATAAAAAACCTCTATAACTCCATTAGTGGATTGCTAATGCAAATATTGTTCTGCAATTCCTCATTCAGCAGCCAATCCCTTTTAAACATTCCATCTCTGTACCTCACAGAGAAGCTGATTCAAATTAAAAGACTTTTCGTTTAGACTAGTGCAAACACTGCCACCAGTAATATCTCTCGCAGTTGCACTGTTTAAAAGAACGATGACAAAAAAAAAAATCAAGTACAAAGCAATTTAAATCTATTTTTATGAACCAAATTCCATTCGTTTTGATATAGTAGACACCACTGCATATTCTAGCTACCTATTTTTAGTGAATATTCCTTAGACAATGCAATGAATGGGGAAACAGTAGATTAAAGTTGCTGTCTGCAGACATGAATCTTAATTTGTCTTGGTTCTTTTCTCTTGCTGTCCCTATAGCTAACAATCAGATAGCGGTTAACTTGACTTAGATTAATCACATACACATGTATTATTCTCATTTGTAAGTCACTTTGGATTAAAGTGTTTGGTAAATGAATAAATGCTAAACATTAACTGGCTAACAAACAAGAATACTCGCTAACTTTTCCTGACATATTAATACATTTTCAACACAGCTTTAAAAGGTAAAAGTTGCAATAAAACTTTACATATATCTGTCATTTTTCTAATAAGCTATTCATTGTTTGCATTCTGATCAAATATACAAATTGTGCATCTATTCCTGCACAATTGTCCTGCTGTCCAAGAGTTTATGCTGTCTTCAAGCGCACTTTCACCATTCACTACAGACTTGCTTTGGGCTTACTATATAGACCATAGGTTATTATAATTAAATTATATTATTTTGTATTGTCTATATTATTGTGCCCTTCGTGTGGAGTACATGGATGACCAAGTGAAGTTGTATTTACAAGATGGAAACTTGGAATTCCAGATTATTCCAGAGTTGCGACAATGGAAGAGGAGTGTCGATTTGAAAAGGTGCAGAAAGCATGTCTGTAGTGAATGGCATTGAATGGGTTTGGTAGTTATTTTAACTTTATATGCTGTATTTTAATCATTTTGTATTATCATCATGTACAGAACAGGATGGACAAATGGAATTCATAGTTTCCCTTTTTATATACAGTAATATGGTTGTGTTGAAAAAAAATTAGATAGTCGATCAACGACAGTCAGAGATATTGCCGATAGCTGAAGTCTTTGACGATAATCAGTCATTGGCTCGTTTTCTTATTAATGCATTCAATTATTTTTATTTTCATTATTAGGCTATTATTATTATCAATGTTTTATAGATTTCAATGAAATAGTTTCAAGACAAGTTATGTGTCTCAACAACCTACACGTCCCCGCTTAAAAGCTCCAGACAAATTATTTGTTTGAAAAGCAAGCATACTGTATGCATGGTTTGGCATGGCAGCCAATACAAATAATAAATAACAATTGCCTTACCTAATGCAGCAAAATCCTGCGTTTGGACCAGGCCCAGAATCAAATCACAGAGGGTGCTTCTGAAATTAGTGAGGGTATTTTTGTCTCATCCTTTGCTATATGGTTATCACTATCAGTCATCACAATTTTGAGAGTGAATCCCGCATTTATATGTGGACGGGCCTATTTATTGAAGTATGCGGCCGCTTGTCATGCATGGAAAACACAAATTTTATTCAAATTCTGAATATATTATATTAATTATTATATATTGCCTAGACAGCGCGCAAAGCGTGCACAGGAATGTCGATGGGGGGGACATCCCACCGCCCATCAAAATCTGAACTGCCAAGTGACACCTATATTCACAAATTATATATATTGTGCAAGTGTGTGTATATACAAGTGTGCTTGTTATAAAAGAGACATAATTTCTTGAACAGTTGTTTGAACATGGCAAAAACAGCATTGTCATAAGACACAGCATTTGACCCTGCAGGACTGAAATTGCACATCACTGATCTATTCATACATTTGTGTGCACTTATGTTTTTATACACATTTAAAATAAAAAATAAATAAAATTAAATAAAATGAAATGAAAAAAAAAAGAAAAGAATGTAAGCCCACATTTGAAAGATGAAGGGCTGCAGTTGTATCTGAAGCAGTTCATATCAACCTGCAAACATACGTAGTGCCACCTTGCCAGGAAAAACAATCAAACTAGGTCTGCATGCACCGGGACAATGATGCGGCAAATTGTGTTCAACAATATTGGACTGGAACATATCAGATATTGCCTCTGCATCGGACTGAATCATTTTTTCTTGCGTGCCCAAACATACAGTGCGCCAGGCAGAGCGGTGTTTATGTCTGGCTGCTGCTGTGCACAGGATATGGCCATCAAACAGTCACTTCAGTCTCTCCTGCCTGAACATGACCATTAGAGCAGGGAGAAGCTGGAGTGTAATATCTCGGCCGTTGTCTCATGTAGTGCGTATGTCTTTGTGTGTGCACTTAAAGACTGAGGAGGATACTGAATTTAGATATGAAGTGGATGTGGTTTCCTGTATTGTCACGCTGCTTCACGTCATGCCTCATTTCAGTGACACTACAGCAGTGGCAAAGGTATCAGCACACACACACACACACACACACACACGCACACACACACACACACACACGCACACGCACACGCACACACACACATATGTATGAGTATGATTCATAAGTATGCACTTTTTTCTTTCTAAATTTAAAGCAGTATGCAAGACTCCCAGTGGCCTTGGAAACATGGATTTAGTCTATGATAGAATTTGAATAAGTAAATTACTCTGCAGTAAGCCTTACTTATTTTATAGTAACAAAAAGCATGCCCATTACATTTTGGTCTGGAATAGATTCTACATAAAAATGAAGCTGATCACATGTCATCTAGGCCTATTAAACTAGTATTTATTGTGCTTCAATTGCTTTTAAATGGCTGTCCAGACACCACAGTTCAAAAGAAGTGATGCGCCCGAATGAAAATTCTGGGCCAAAACTGAAACTTCTGGATGCACTTGGCCGAAAACCGATGCCGAAACCGAAAATGCCTTAAAAAAATAAATAAATTATTATTCATTTCTTATTTTAAAATATTTTTTTGTATAATTGTATTATTAAAAGACGTTTGAATTAATTTAATGAATCTGAATTTAAAAACTATAAGCCAATGACCATAAAATCACCACACATTTATTTAAAGGGGTGGTTGATTATGATTTCACTTTTCTAACTTTAGTCAGTGTGTAATGTTGCTGTTTGAGCATAAACAACATCTGCAAAGTAACAACGCTCAAAGTTCAAAGCAAAGCAAGATATTTGCTTTTAAAGAAATGGTAGGGACTACACTAAATTCCTCCCGGGTTAGTGACATCACTAACTCTAAAATTTACATAAACCCCGCCCCGGGAACACACAACCGCTGTATTTTCCTGTTCTATTTTGAGAAGAGGAAGAGTTTTAGAGCACATTTGTGAGTCTACTCAAGCTGTTGCATTCGTCTTTTCACATGCAATATAGTACGTAACACAAATGCAATAGCATGTCACTCTGTAGGCATCCCACAAGAGCGATTTTATAGATTATCATGACAGATATGCTAATATGCTAACACACACACACACACACACACACACACACACACACACACGCACACACACACACACACACACAAGCTCTTGAAGTTTCGCCCTTTGTGCCGGAAGCAGCAGCTCATTTGCATTTAAAGGGACACACAAAAAGACTGACCCTCAAAAAGGGGACAATTTTAACATGCTGTAAAACATTATCTGTGGGGTATTATGAACTAAAACTTCACAAACACACTCTGGGGACATCAGAGAATTATTTTACATATTGTAAAAAGGGGCATTATACCACCCCTTTAAAGTAACACACAAAAATTAGACAGAAAAAAGGCCTATACTAATTTAATATCAATATATTATTCTTTATTCAGTTATACACAACATAATCAGATGTAACAGATTTATTTGTGACCAATTATCAAAATAAACTAGTCATAAAAAGCTATTATTATCAGAGCATGTGAGCAGATAGCAGGGAGCGGATCAGTGAACGAGAGGGTAGCGTCATTTTACCAATGTTGGCCAGCACAGTAGTTTGTTTTTCCGGTGAGGGTGAACGGTCCATTAGTGGGGCGTTTGGGCCGTGAGCGACTGAGAATAGTGTGCAGTGGAACATTTACTAGTCATTTTGAAGTTGTGCATCTTTGGAAGCGGAGCCGCTCGCAAAGTTACAAAACATGCTGTGTCAGAGTCATACCTGATCGCTGAACACAGAGGGGAGGGGCAGCATATTTTTGGCCTTTTTTCTCATTCGGCCAAAAAAAATACTAATTTTCGGTGGCCGAAATTTGGTGCATCCCTATTTAAAAGTTTGGGGTCAGCAGTGTTGGGAAAGTTCACTTTCTACATGAACTAGTTCAAAGTTCAGTTCACAAATTTTAAAATGAACTAGTTCAGTTCATAGTTTATACTCAAAATTTTGAACTAAGTTCACAGTTCCAAAAACTAGTTCATAGTTCTTATTTTCCATGTTGCTGCGAGATATTATTTTTCAAAATGATTTCCACAGTCCATATAGAACCATAGACAATTATTTTATCAGTTTTAACACTGAAGCTATGCGTCAGATTTTTCCCATCCTCACCGACCTTGTCATAAAACTCGTTTAAATGATCATACAATGCCTCCTTGCTGCTTTTTGTTTTGATTTGTAGCCTAACGTAAGTGATGAGTCGTTCATGAACGATCCATTCATTGCGTCTGTCACGTGACAAATGAACGAAAGACTCGGAAGGTAAAGTAATTATTTATGTTCCCATGATTTTTGACTGCATTTATAATGATTTCTTAATTCAGAATATGATAAAGATTGCGTAGATGGATGTGTTCTGGGAATTTTCCAGTTAATAGTATAACATTTTAAGCCCCTTAAATGAACGAAATGACTCGAAAAAAGATTTGTTCATTTTGATGAACGAGATCGAACAAGAGAGTCAGTGGACACTGGTGGCGGGTGTTGCCAGATTGGGTGTTTTTTCCGCTACATATTACAGTGTGTTTCACCCAAAATATGAACGCGTTCAGGCACAACACTGGGGGTCTGTAAGATTTTGTTTTCGAAAGCCTCTATAGCGCACCAATAATGCATTAATTTGATAAAAAATACAGTAAAAACAGTAATACTGTGAAATATTACGTTTACAATCTAAAATAACTTCATCCTTCATAAACTATTTTACTATGCTGATTTGGTGCTCAAATAGTTCTTATAATTATAAAAAATTAAAACAATCGGCAGCGTAATATTTTTGTGGTATCTCTTCTGTAATCTTTTTTTTTTTTTTTTGCAGGATTCTTTAATGAATAGAAAATTCATAAGCATTTATTTCAAATAGAAATCTTTTGCATATCCTAATTAAAAAACAAAGAACTCCTGCACACTATCCGTACTTGCAAAAACGTATGAAAAATATTTATTGCCAACGTTTCAGTCTCATGACCTTCATCAGGCATGTATGTGCTGAATACGTATTCATTCCTTTAAAAAAAATAATAATTTTGAATGGTAGTGTGTGTGCGCCCTTACATGGTTTTCATAGGTATATGCTGCTTCTCAAAGAAAAATAAATAAATAAAAGAGAAAAAAAAAAAAAAACGGATTAATTAACATTAACATTAAAGTGAGGCTAAGAAAAAAAGTATATGTGTACACACCTGCTTTGGCAGAAAATGAGCTTGGGTACCTTTTCTGGACACATAAGTAATAAAATGTACTATTCATCAATACTGCATGAAACCCACTCACTCTAGCTCTTTGCTTGGATTGTGGATGCCTTTGTAATGGTTCTCAACTGCTTTCTTCTCTCTCACATGCACACAGGAGGCAAAAGCCAAGATATAGATATAAATGAAAGCAAAGTAAAGAAGCGAAAGGTACTGTACAGCGGTTGAAAAGGCAGGTGAGGCAGGTAGAGGGGATGGTGACTAATGTAGGATTTAATTGTCAAATCGCACCACCTTCATGCTGTGGTGAGAATAAAATGCTTTGTGCCAGCAGGAATAAAACCTCAGCTGTACTCCAGGCCCCAGAAAGCTCTCACATAGATGGTGAGAAAGAGAGAGAGGGATATCTGCGCAACAAAAACTTCATGATTAAAAAAAAACAACAACAACAACAACAACAACAACAAAAGTCACAGCAGCATTTCTAAAATCATGACAAAAGCTCTTTGCAGAATCACCGCTGTATTTTCCTGTTCTCTTCTATCCATTAGCCTCAACCCTTCCGTGCCAATAGATAATACAGCCATACAGATGTACATTAACAATCCAAAATCATTAACACACAAATGCACAGTCAGACTGGCTTCGTAAATAGCATTTAAGAGGCAGAATCACACCATTTGGATTTATATTGACTTACTGACTCACATGTTTACCATGATTAACAGCTAGAAGCTGGTGGGCAGTAATGATGAGAAGACCCTTATCTAATGGGCAGCGTGTTTCGGTTTAGTCAAAGTGGATGACTGTATTTTGGCGTTAAACAGATGGCATCGGATTCTGTATGTCTGGCTCACTGGCATCTGCTTCAGCTGGCATGGCAGCTCACCTTGGCACAGACTGGCACCTCTGTGAGATGGTTTCCTCCTCTGAATGGGTAAACAAGCAAAATTCAAGGTCCTATTGCCAGTGTGTGCCCAACAAGCTAAGTTTCTCCTTTCGCATGCATCTCCTTTTGGCCACACCATAGCTTACACCATCTCGGTTGGAGACAGACTTGATATTTCAAGGTGAAAATAAACCTGCTGGAAGGCCGGAGGCTGAACAAATGGATTCCTTTTGTATTTCTATGCTGAAACTTGGTCAACCAACTGTTATACATCATAGAAGTCACAGGTATGACAGGTATCACATGTGTACGTCTCTCAACAGGGCTTGATTGTTGCACAAAAATGTATTCCAGCTCAAATTACTATTATGTCTTCCCAGTGGACAAATATCCATCTTATTAATCAATAATCTAAAATAATTAAGCAAATTAGCAAGATGTCCTTCAGAATAATTAATGTTCAATTCAATGTGTCACCAGCATTTTCACAGTGGACTCTGGATACTTAAAATTCATTCATAAGTAATATTCCCTCCCATCAGTTCATTAGGAAGAAAAGCAAGAACACAAGATTGATTGACATTTCTGGGAAATTTTACTTGCACTTTCTTTTTTAGTCTGAAGGAAAGTGAAATATACTCAAAATAAGAGGATGGAACTCAATACAAGATGGAGATAAGATCCATTTAAATTTCCTCTCTGTGGAAAATCACTTCACCAAAACAAGCCACAAGAGAACTGCAGGATTAATTAACATAGTCTAATGAATCATTTGTATGTGCCGCATGCACTGACAGGTCTTAAGTGACCCAGAGTGTGTTTTATTGATCTCAGACAGGGAGAATAATTTATCAACATATTCCAAACAAAATTCCATCACTGAACGCAGTTCATCATAATGCCTTGTGCTTCATTGCATCTTGCATCAATGCCACACACACGCCATTCAGATTCCTGTTATTTGAGTCAAAATATAGGCTGGAATATTTGACAATCAAATGGAGTAAAAGACTCAAACTAAAAATAAAGTTTGCAGGCGACCCATGAATTGGTAAGTAGCAATGATCAACAACTCAACACATGAATTGGTTAGTAGCAATGATCATAGTCTTGCATTATTATGCCCATAAGCAGAAGTCAAGGTGGCAATATACAGAGAATCAGTGTGCTATCGTTAGTCTTAAAAATGTAAGACTGTAAGTACACTCTAATTACATGTACTGTAAAATAAAGTGCAACCAGAATTTCAGTAGTCTGTACCAATGCCAGTAAAATGTCATTGTTCTCTGTACCGAATTTGGTACCAGAGCAAAAACTGTTGAATTAAGTACTTTAAAAAATTGTGTCCGGTTTTGTCTCGTCCGTTGGTTATCACAGTAAATCAGAGCGAGATTTCGATTCAATTGTGCATTTAAATATGGTTTTCAAACCAGAAAATTTACAATGTACTTGAAAAACAGCATGAAAAACAAAAATTGTATTCAGATTGTGAATGGGTAATAAACAGAAAGCAAGAGAAGTGCCCTCCCTTTATAATCACTAAGGCTGTCAATGAGCGCGTTTACATGCACATTCTAACCCCATTTATGTTTAATAAGCTGACAATGCACGTGGTCATATAAATGCGTAAACCCGTTTTCCTTTATCAGAGTAAAGTCACAAACGGCTTAAGCATAAACTATATTTTTGGCCCTTCACCCTGAATTCTCCTGGCATGTAAAAACATTAACCTGCATTCTGTCGGTTTATTGAAGTGCGCATATGTAAAATTTGTCAGGAAAGTACCCTTACTGCATCCAAAGAGCGAGTGTTTCGCTGTAGGGGATGAGGAAATATCTCAACTAACAACTAATAAACTCTTTCCTGACCCAAGAAATTATACAAAATTAGTTCTCATCTCGTGCAGTAGTGCCACAGTTAAAATGCTGAATCTGTAACTGAATGAGATGATAATATCAGTCCGTAAGTTTCCCGTTGACATGTTGGAACGCTCTTCAGTTTTAATGCTTTATTTAACATCACAACTGACCACTGCTGGGAAATAAATAAATTAATTAATAAAATCTTGTAAACGCGGCTTACTTGCGTTGCTGGGTTATCAGTAGGCATAAACCAGGACAAAGGGTTATCTCAATAAGCTGTTTTTTTTTTGAGTTATCAGCATTTTGTTTTTACGTACTCAGTATCTAAAGTGCAAGTTCACTGAATGCCGCCTTCTTGCGAAAACTCTTACTTGTACAATGAATCTCCTATTTACATTGTGTGTGTACTTTGTTGGCTATAATGAAAGGATTCGCGAGCGTGCGTTCGTTTTCAGTGGTGTGTTAAAGGGTTAGTTCACCCAAAAATGAAAATTCTGTCAGTAATTACTCACCCTCATGTTGTTCCAACCGCGTAAGACCTTCGTTCATCTTCAGAACACAAATTAAGATATTTTTGATGAAATCTGAGAGTTGTCTCACTCCTCCATAGGCTTTCAGAGGGACCGAAACTTGCTGGCCCAGAAAAGTTATTAAAGAGATCATTAATATAGTCCAAGTGACTCCAGTGGCTTAATCCTAAGTATATCAAGCGACGATAATACTTTTTGTGCGCAAAAACAAACAAAAATAACGACTTTATTCCACTATTCATTTCCTTCTCTCTGGGCCTCGTAGTGTTTTTGCGCTGCGCGTCTGTGTTGCACGTCATCACGCATCACACACATGACCCGCTTCGGCCAATTGTGAGCCTACGTGGTGACGTGTAACACAGACGCGCTACACAAAAACACTACGTGAACCAACTAGAGGCCCAGAGAGAAGGAAATGAATAGTGGAATAAAGTCGTTATTTTTGTTTGTTTTTGCGCACAAAAAGTATTCTCGTCGCTTGATAAACTTAAGATTGAGCCACTGTAGTCACTTGGACTATATTAACAATCTCTTTAATAACTTTTCTGGGCCAGCAAGTTTCGGTCACCTAGCAGCCTATGGAGGAGTGAGACAACTCTCAGATTTAATCAAAAATATCTTAATATATGTTCCGAAGATGAACGAAGGTCTTACGCGGTTGGAACAACATGAGGGTGAGTAATTACTGACAGAATTTTCATTTTTGGGTGAACTAACCCTTTAAGCAGATTCTGACTAACTTGCTGACTGACACCACTAATGTCATTGTGTTCACATCCTCAACAGATATGATTGTGATGGGCTACAATGCATATAAAGAAACGCTGTAAATATAAACCTTTGATGCTCAGAGAGCGTTCAAACAAACAAACACAAACAAGAGCAGCGTCTATCAGCAGGTACCGAATATACCAGGTAGGCCCTACTGCAGAAATGTTGATACCGTCAATTTGTATTTAGTACCAACTGGTACCGGTACGTAAATAGTCTCTTCTATTTAGTTATGGTTGCTATGGTTTCATTTATCACTTGTGCTAAAGGTTTCTTATCATTGGTGTCCCATTATTCAAACAATGCATAATGTCTAGGCAATGTTCCAGAGATTAGCTAGACTCACCCATATCACATCCTCTTGTCTATATGGTCTCCAGGTTCGTCCAGAGTCACTATACTGTAGCTGGTAGCGGGCCACCCAGTCAGAGCTGCCCCAGCGACCCTGGGTAGCAATAGATGTGACTTTCAACCTGTCCCGTAGATCCAGCTGTAGCCAAGGTTGTTGGTCTTTTCCATTCGGAGACCAACCCCCATCACCTAAAGGGACAGATCCAGAGCCAGTGATTTGAAGAAGAAAAAAAGTGCAGAGGAAAGAAACAGAGTTTAAGCATAATTTTCCCCACAATTCAAGCACTCACTAAGATTTCATACTCCTGTTCATCATGCTGACAGGACTGAAGCTTGGTGGTCAGAGAAAAAATGAATTAAATTTGTTCCAGTAGTTTTGTGGCTCAGTCTCTATCTTTTTGAGATTGAAATCCTACAATCCCTAGAGGAGAGTTGACAGACCTCAGTGCAGTATAATATTACTGCGGTTAAAAAAAGGCAATTTGGAAATTACACAGCATATTTCTACACTTGCATGTCTTATAGTTTTTCTAGTTGCATGGTTTTCTGCATCTCTTGTTCAGTACAGAGTAAAAATAAAAGCAGGTCTCACACACACTTCACAGAATTCTTGGAAATATTTGTCCACCCACGCAGACCTACTGAGTACCCACCTCCTTTTCTTTTTATTTTGCCAGAATTCGGGAAACGGTACCTACAGGAAGAATGCTGGCAGAGAGGACAATCTATAAATCAAGCAAGCGGTATATTAAAGGACTTGTGTTTGATTTCTGCAAGTGGCTTGATAGAAAAGAAATGACACACACCTTGGAACAACAATAAAGAACACTGCCCATGTTATCAAATGCAAAAATTTGCAGAAAAAGTGCAGCCTGTAAAGATCTGAATATGCCAAATAAATTTGCTTGTTATGTCGTTCGATATGTATTGTCTACAAAAATATCATAATTATTGTTTTAACGGTGCATTCATATTTTGAGTTACATTTAAGGCACAATATTGTCAACAAAAAATGTATAATTAAACCACAGCTTTTTTGGGTCGCCAAGAAACACACAGCAGTGTTTGGATACTGAAAAAATCTGTGTTTTGAATGGATCAATTTAATAAATATTTAACTGTTTGAATGTATTGTTTCAATAAACTGTTTGAGTTAATGACTCAATGACTCATCTCATTTCATATTTAAAGTATTGTTTTATTTTTCTATTTAAGCAGTTGTAAATGCATTCAATCCACCTCTGAGCTGCATTAAAAAGTCTGTGTAAATGCCACTTCAGATACAGCTTCTGTGCCACTTCTGCAGTGCAAATATGGATACAGATTTAATTTGACTGGTAACAGTGTCTTATTATTTTAATTGTAAGAATTTGACATCAAAGGTTATGCATCAATCTAAAAAAGTAATAAAATAATTACACTATAAAGGTAAAATTCCCCTGGAAATCAGTTTAATGGGTCAAATATCGCATCATAGTGGAAAAGTTCATTTCTATTACTGCTGTGAATTATAAACTGCACAGAATATGTAGAATATGAAAGGCTTCGTGAGTCAGCTGTCCATGACAGGCATAAACCAATCAAGGTAACAGCACAAAACTACTGAGCAAAATATTGTTTAATTATCATTATCGTTAATAATTTGTGTCAATATTGCACGCCTCTAGCTCAAGTTGCTTTTAAAGAGGACATAAAGCTGGTGTGGAAAAAGGAAACCCTCAAGGTCAGGTGTGACAGGGTTGCCTCGGGGCAAGTCAGAACAAGATGGCCGGATACTAAATGCTTTATCAGTGCTGTTCAGTGACTAGGTACATATCATCTGTAAAGATTTTCACACAAGGTCAGGATGAACACTCTGAACTTGTTGGATTTTACCGTAGGCTCCATGAGAAGACAGATAAGATTCTTTTAGTGTGTGCATCCAGAATTTTTTTTTTTTTTAGCATGGGCGGTTTGTTTCATTTATTAAATAATTTCCAAGCTGGCATAAATAACAGGCACAGACATAAATGACAACTTACAGATCTTGTATTCTAATGACAATCAGAGACAGATAATAAATAGATGGATAGATCTAAAGATAACCTTTGGTATCTGCACACGTTTGGATCAGGCTGGCAGTGACTGGGAACGGGCTGCCTGTCTGTGTCTCACAGTGAAAGAAAACCTCCTGCTGTTACTAAGAAAGAGGCATGATGAGAAAAAGAAATGCCTTGGGGGTGACAAGGGCAAGCCGCCATATCGTAGCCCCACTTATTACCGCTAGAAGACACTGTTAATCCAAAAAGTTACAAATCTACTACCAAGTTTGGTATTGTGATAATTTGCGAGTGCAACCAAGCATCATAAGGAAGTTCTTGGAGTGTGTTTGGCCCATGAGGTCAAACAACTTACAATGCACAAAACAACACTCTCAAAGGGCCTCAACATAAGCTTGTATTTCTGGCCTGTCTATGCTTAACTGCATAATTGGCTGGGGAGTTTTCTCAAGTGCTTCTTCAGACTGTAATCAGCTGCTGATTGTTAGGTTGCATTAATCAAACTGTTCTTCACCTCCCTGAAGTAAAAACCACAACACGTTTGCTTAGCCATAATTTACACAGTCCTCTTGTTATACCTCGTGCTTTGCCAAAGCTCAGTCTGGCAATATACTTTGTCTGTGAATGTTTTAGGATCATTAAGCAAATCATGAGCAGCCATTATACTCCTTCTGGGTTTGATCCCGATGGTTTTTGGGGCTGTTGTTGTTCTGGAAACCTCAATCCACCAGCATTTCTGATGAAAAGGGATACAGTTCACCCAAAAATAAAATCATCATTTACTCACCCTCATATTGTTCCATTTTCCATGTGCCATGCCCTGTTCCACTTTTTTCAATTAGGACTGATTTTTCTGTGTCCAAAAACCCACTGAGATAGATCTCAAATCAAAATATCATATTTTACGTACCACAGAAGAAAAAACTCACACAGGTTTGGAATGACTTGAGGGGGATGACAGAATATTCATTTTGGCTAAACTTTCCTTTCACTTTCACTTCACTTTCAAGTAAGGAAAATCTTACACCGTGTCCTAAGCAGACCCCAAGATATAACACGACTACAAGAAGTGACACAACCAATCAAAATCACAGCCATTCCTTTGTTTTCAAGATCTGAAGTGTATTATTCATTGTAGCTTTCAGTAATAAATGCTTTTAACATTAAATAAAGAAAATAATCGGTACATGAGTCTATCATTGTCATACCTTGTAAGGTGTTGTTCCAGCCGCAATGTCACGGAAATATAAAAAAGATGCCTTTTAATCGAGTGTTGTGGCGTCGCATCAAGTCTGGTTAGGATATGGTGTTATTCAAAAAGCGAACCAGTTCTGTATTTCCTAAAGGCATTGTAAACCTAGTAGATCAAAGAGACCATTGGTCCCAATCTACCTAGGCTTATTCTTCTTTTTGGAAATACAGACCTGGAAAAGAATAGCTGTTGCTTGACAATTGACAAACAACACTGATTCGAATATTCATTGACACCGGCATTAAGAGGAAAAACACCCATTACAAATTAAATTTGATTACCATAAGAAAAAGTTTCTAAACTTCTTTCAGTTCCTCTAGCTTCCTTTGAGTCTATATTTATATTTACATTTTGAGTGGTTATAAATAAGTTGCATATTGTCAGTAGAGATTTATGTTTGTCTATGTGTTGTCACACTTAAGAAATGACTTCTAAAACACTTTCAAATCTTGCTTCAGGTACAGCTAATTACCAGAACTTTTCACATCAGTACTGCTCATGGATAACAGCGGACTGTTATATTCCCTCCAATGAAAGTATAAAGTCTTCTAATAATTTTTTGCAATGTTTGTGGAAGCTAAATCGCATTACGTTAGGTATTCATACAAAGAAAAAGCTATACGTCAACACTTTTCCTGACAAGGACAAATTTCCCTTCTGCTTAATTCTCTAGTCACATAAACACAGACAACTGGATGTTATTTAATACAAACAGGGCAAGAGAACATGAAGACATGAGCACATACCATCTCTTCTGTTGAGTTTAGAATAGTGTGGTGACCTCCTGTCAGAAAATTTTGATGAGTTCTGGAAGGAAGTCGGGGGTAGTGATGTCATCAATGGCTCTTCACAGTAATCTGGATAAAAAAAGAATGAAAAGTTGCGTTAAAACCAAACAAAATAAACTTTTGTCTTTAGTTCTTTATTTGAAATGGAAAACAGTTAAGGGTTTATTCAATTATATAAATATTATCATCTGATTTTTATTTTATTGTATTATATGATTCATTAGTTAAAATATTGAATATTATATGACTTTAAATTTTATTACATGACTTCAAAAGTATTGTTTTGGCATGCAATAAATATTAACTCAAAACCTTTTGTTTTACTGGACACAATTTACTTAAAAAAGAATTTCAGCTCATTAATGGGGTTCGAATCTGAAACAAAAAAACTCTTTTAATTGTAGTGGCATAGTTTAATTGTGCAAGGTGTGATGTAAAGACATCTGTTCTCTGTAGAAACGGCCAGTTTGTGAGAGTTAACTAAAGTCTTGAGTCTTGCAAGCTGTTACATGTAGTCTGCCTTTCATCCGACTGAATTGTCAGTGCTGGTTTTTCACTGAACCCGGCCTATTTTTTTTAAGAATTCACTTCAACAGGTTTAAAGTATCTAGGTTGTCAGGAATTTTATACTCATCTGAGATTGTGAGTATTATAATAGGAGTAAAAAAAAAAAAAAAAAAAGGAAGGCTCAAAGAAGATACATTTTATTATCGGGTACAGTGTGTGACAGCACAAGTTGAATCAGAGTGTTCATTCAAATCTTGTCAGTTCATTACAGCAGTAGTAATTTTAGTCTTTCGAATTTCTGCTCAGTGTGCTTGGCAAGAATACCCATTTGATAAAGGTCAGGACCCTTTTCAGTTTGGATGAAAGAGAATGAAGAAAACATTTCTGTGGCCATCAGTCCAGGACGCTTTTAAAGCAAGGAATGTACAACCAATTGCAAACTGCTTCTTTATATATCACCGTACAGACATTATACAGATAATCATACAACTATCCATCAAGCACACTAGCTGCTTCTGTAAGGACAAAGACTAAATGCCCAGGAAGTTCATGCGAGACCATACCAAAGGTAAGATTATTGTACTTTTTTATAGATTATTGTAAATAACATGCCGTGATCTGCTTCTCTTGCATCCTTCAATGGCCTTCTCAACGGAAACACACAGATCAAAAGAACTCTAATGAACCGCAGCTCGACAGCCCAAACACATTAGTCTCAAGCTTCCAGAATATGCATGTATCGTCAGAATAACAAAACAATGAACAGCAGGTTAGGGAACCATTAGCTGTGTCCAGGGAGCATTTTAAAGCTCTCTCCTGTTTCAGCAGCGTAAGCACTTTGCAGCACTCTCCATGGACCAGGGTAAAAATATATCCTTATTTAGAGGGCCTTTGCATTTGTGGCAACATTTTGCCTGACAATCACTCATTTGACATTGAATTGCCTACTCCCAAGTTTGACGCTCCCAATAGCCATCTCTCCATCTCTTTTGTTCTCTACTCCTCAATCTCGCCCATCTATCTGTTCACCCACTCTTCATTTTCTGATTTTCCTCCTCCTTTCTCACCATCTCACATGTACACACTCCCACTTTCTCTTCAACTTAATGAGAAAAGAGAGAAGTCTCGCCATTGTGAGGGGGCTCACATGTGTTATTGCCACCATAAGGGAGCCATAATCTGAGTCAGCAGTGCTCTCCGCTGCATCAGAGAGAACAGCTGCGGCATCGTCCTTTCACTCTCAGCTGAGCAAATGACACACAGCATCCCCCTCAGATTTACTCCTACAGTAATAAGTAGCATTTTAAGAAAGTTCACTGAAGAAAGTGATGAAGTGTCCTACTAGATGTTCTGCAAAGTTCATCTGAGGTTGATTTGTTTGCACTGAAATACAACCTCAGAGATTGCAAATGATATACCTGACGTTTATGTGACACCCTCAAGGGTGTGACATCATTTGATGAGGACAACAAAATATTTCACGTCTGAATTAAGGACCTTATAAATTTCACTGAAGCACATAATTCAGAACTTTCACATGTCCTGAAAGTTATCAGGCCATTTTTTTTTGTGTGTGTGGGAAATTAATAAACAGGCAGTGTCAGGATTTTAAAAACACTGGAGGTCTTGTTGACTCCAGCAATATTTCTAACAGGATTTTTTCATTAAACAAATAATTTCCCAATGGAGTGTCTAGACCTGAAGATGTTACAGATGATAAGGGCACATAAAATGACTAATGTTTAATTACCGTAAGCACAGACAAGGGATGGACTTACACAAACTAATAATCCCACTCAAGATTTTGAAACATTACATGTGGAGTCAACAAACGAACAAGAGCTAAGAATAGGACGATACTCTGTGAAAACTGATCCAGCAGGCTTTATTCAGATGCTTGTTGACCCATTTTGAGAGAAACTGACAATCACTACAAAAGCTGAGCAAGTGAATATTCTTTGAAATTCTATACATATTTTACAGATCATATATATTTAATTCTGCATTAGCCTCATTCAAGCAACCCCTTTAAAACTAAATAACTAGCTTTATATTTCAAAACATGGCTGATACCTTCAAAAATATATTAATGAGTAGTTTTATTACAGTTCTTTATATGAATAATGCAGACGATTCCTGTCAATTCTGTTTTTCTTCCTAAGAAAGATATCAAACACATTTATTAAAATGTAGACAGTTGAACCTAGCAGAAAAACAAGAGGTATTTTATCAACACAAACCAATTCTTAGATATTTTATTGACAGATAACTTCAGAGCAAACGTGGGCAGGGTCTGCCACTGTAAGACGTTTCGAGAATCACTGAAACCATATCAAATGAAAATTCAGCCTATGTTAGCTGTTATTGATCTTATTGTAAACGTTTTTTTCAATGTGTATGTTTCATAAAAAAAAAAAAATCATTCTGTAGAGCTCCAACGCTGCTTCAAAACACCTGTCTATAATTAAGTGTTCCTCGAGATCTTATTTAGCTGGTACAAGCAGAACTTTGCAGTATCTCCAGGATTGGGCACCGCTGGTTAAGCCAAAATAATGAGAACACATCCCACTAAAGAAATATCCTAAACAGTCATTACAGACAATTGAACTATTGGATTTGGTGTATGTGATATCAATTCATTAGCATTCATACTGAAAAGAACAATGAAATGTTCTTCAGAAACACTGTTGTGAATCCACCATTGTTGATGGCTTCATAAGTATCCTCAGCTGGAACACTTTCACCTCATCAGCCAATCAAAATGCGCGCTTTTATCTTTCATGAAAATGGTTTATGGCCCTTCATGGTTAAAACAAAAGCACTTCTTTTCAAGCCCCGTCATCAACAGGAGCACATCAATGACCTTTCGACACAAAAAAACAAAAAAAAAAAAAACACATCTACAATTTCACGTTCTCCCTCTCTTTTAGCCGTATGCACATGCACACATGTTCACATCACAACATAACAATGACAGAGACCACGGTAAAGTGTTTGCCTAGCAACTGGCATATAATTATATTTTTCCATGACTAAATAACCCCGGGAGCAGCAGCATTTTGAAGTGGCTGAATGACAGACATTATGTGGAATTTTAGGACTAAGAAAGGTGGACCTGAGTCAGTGATGTCTCAGGCAGGTCTGTGTCTCTGATGCACTCTTCATTCTGTGCTGCTTGAGAGTGGAACCACACATGGTCATTGTTCAAAAGGTCAGATATTATTACTGTGCATCCTCAATGTGTCCTGGGCAGGAGTCCTTTAATCATGTGGTCCAGGGGGCACAGAAAAGAGAGAAAGGGGGCAGGAATGGCAAAGAGAAATCAGAGGAAGAGAATAAGGGAATGCTGGTAATAAGAAAGAGTACAAAGCAGGGATCGGCAAGGAACTTAGGCAAGTTTGCCGCCATTGGAACACGGAGGTGTTATCACTGGAATGCAAGCAATAACAGAGGAGAGAGGAATATTATGCATATAATTTTATTTAGTTGTTTATTTTAGAAATGCTGAAGTCAATCATATCTGCACAAATCTTTCAGCAATCCTTCTTTGTAATCACACAGACAGTTTTATTGAGTTATAAAGCTTTATGGGAAGCCAAACACTCCAAAAGTGGGATGAAACTGCAATACACAGCAGAACCGCACAGTGCGAATCACTGGAGAGTGGATCTGTTTACACTCACGGCCCACTGAAGAGCGCAGAGATCTGTTCCATTAACTTGCACAAACCAGAAACTGATCTGCAAACAAAAAGTGGAGCGCTCTAGTAATGGATCTACTGTCCTGTGGGTCGCGCAGTCCTACTCGCAGCAACAGCAGTGCTGCAGCAATTACACACTTTGGTCTTCTGTTTTGCTGATTTTCGCACACAAAGCAATACTTTGTAAAACAAAAGGATATTACTTCAATAAAGCATATTAAATACTACAGTGGCCCTGCTTTTCACGCAAAATATTTCACAAAAAGCAGTTTGATTTCAAATTATTTACAACAATTGTTTAAAATGGAGATTCATAATTAATCGTGATTCTATCTTCTACCGATTTGTATCAATTCACAAATTTCAAAAATCGATTTTATAAAATGTTACACTTCATTAACTTCGAAGTACTACTTAAAGTAACTTACAGTTATTGACGTTAATCACAATAAGACGCGAACAAGGACTCAATGCAGTGTTCGCGCTGACCGACACACAGCCGAAGTGCACACACAGATGCCGCCTCTCACATGCATGCGATCACAAATTCAGTTCTCTTTCACAGCTACACACACAATTATGTCAAAATGCACATCATGTGGAGCATCCAATGAAAACGGAGTCGGTTATGTCCTACACAAACGAAAACAAATGGGAGAAAATCGGATGTGTAACTATATCCGTGCATTCATTCTTAAAGAAACAGCTAGCAGCCTCATAAACTGTTGCCATAAATTTCATTAATGTTAATGAAAATTTTGTATTGATTGTATAATATTGGATTGACTAAAATGGGAAGAAAACCTAACTAAAATAAAGGTTCACATTTAATTCAGTAGGATTTTTTTCCCTTCTAGACCTATTAAACTGTCTATCGCAGTCAAATAAGAAAAGTAACAAAAAACAGTAAACTACAATTAAATCTATGCACATATCGAATCGTGACCTTAAGAATCGATTTGAATCTCGTGAGGTACCAAAAGATTCCCACCCCTATAAAGTATTACTAAAATACTTTGTATTTTATAAAAAGCATTTGTTCATAACATGTAACACTAATTTTTAAAGAGTCCAAATTGATTGATAGGTGATTTTAGACATACATAAAAATAAGGATTGGAGTCAGCTGACAAATTTGGACAATCAGTCAATTTGGAGACAGCTGGTCAAAATCAATATCAAAATAGGCTCAGAGAAGTTTTGAGAAAAGCTTTTTGTCACTGTATGAGATGCAAGTTTCTAAATTTTTAACTGTAATTTAAGTGTACAAAAACTTTTTGGGAAAAGCATACTGCATATTGGTCTATACTATATAACAGATTTAATTTGGAGGCTGACATGTCAATTCATGTAAAACAGGTTCCCGACTCCTGGTATAGAGGGATCACAGAACAGTTTTCAACAGCTGTAAACAATGCAGGATAAAGTGAAAGAGAGGAAGTGATTATGATTATCTCAGAAAGGACAGGATGTGCTAAACACCTCAAGCATCCAGGTCTAATGAACGTACATCACGTCATATAGTTATTTAGCCCACGCTGCTCTAAGCTATTTATAGCTTGCGGGATCGATCACCCATCTGATGGGCCGCCACGATAGCGCTGATTAAGGTGGGAGATTAATGGCAGATTAACTGGTTTCCACAGTGTTTCCGCCAGGCATTGTTTAAATCATCTCCCAGCGGAATGACAGCAGTACTTGCAGTGTAAATAGGATCTTTGATAAGATTGCCTGACAAATAACTCTGTTTGGCCCTTTAGATACTATTATCTGATGCACAGTATAATAAAATTCTCTGAGATTTAAACCACAGAAATGGATCTGAAATCTCTTTCCAAAAACTGTGAAAAGATAGTGGGCAAACAGACATGAACTTTTTTTAAATATGACATTTTTGACACTTTAAAATTAATATTTTTTATCTCAAACTGAGATCTAATGGTCCTGCTGTGAGACAAATGGATTTTTAAAAAGTATTTCACGTGTTCTCTTAATGTCAATGATAATTCACAATAATTATAATACAATTTGAAAAATGCTATTTAAAGGTGCTCTAAGTGATGTCGGGTGACGTCACTTCTTGTTGACGTTAAAAGTGTTGTCAAACAAAACGAAGGCTAGCTAGACCCTCCCTCCTCCTCAGCCGCTCAGTAACCCCCCAAACCCCACCCCAAATCCTTCTTGTCGGTTATTGGCTAGAACAGTTTGTTATGTTTCGTGGTGCGGGTTAGCCCAGTTTGTTTTTTTGGCCGTTTGTGGAGCCTGTGGTGTCTGCAGAGACTGCGTTTTTTTTCAGTGTGTTCAGGGGACAGGCAGCTAGCAGATGGTGAGGAGATGTTTGCTGTATGTGACAAAAAATGTTTTGGCCTAAAAAACGCGTGACATCGCTTAGAGTACATTTAAAGATGTTTTACATGGAATCACACCACAGGACAGGTCAAACTGAGCAATGAGCAGCATTTTTATGACAATAGATCCTAATGATATTATGCCATTTTTCATTTCATTGTAACAAAATAATTATTTTAATGACATCCTGATTGTGTTCTGTTCAGTGGGCAGGCTGGGGAAGGCTATATTTCTATAATTCTTACTCTAAATAGCATGATGAAATTCAGTTAGATTAAGACATTTAAAATGGATTATAAAAATACACATTCTTCTTCTTCTTCCTCTATTATTATTATAAGGGAGAGTAAAAACATGCTCCAACTCCAAGTGATCTCATCAAACTCTCTCTCGAGTCTTCCCTGATTAATAACTCCTGGCCTTAAAAAAAAAAAATCATAAAAAAAACATAAACTTTGACAAGCAGAATTATGAAAGCCGAAAACATGTTATTTGTGTGTGCATGTTTTTTTTTTTTTTTTTTTTTTCTGTCTGAGATGTGTCATTTGGCAGGCGCTCTGTTTGTATTTATCCGATCCTGAGCCGTGGCCTTAATTTCCCCTCATCAAAACTCGGGAGGATTTTGTTTGTCCTTCACTTTGCTTTAATCTCTGTAAATCCCTGCCTGCCTGCTTTGATCTTTGTGTGTGACTGGGAGGGTCCTATCACCATTTGTTTGTGACTGGGAGGGCCCTCTCGCCAAACTCCCCCACCTGACCGGATCCTTAGAATATCACATCCATCAAGTTCCTCTAAGATCAGTACAGAGATAGACCGACTAAAAGCAAGAGACTATAGAATAATGCCCTCCAATCAGAACCTGTGGTCTAGGGCAGTGATGTTTTTTTTTTACCAAGAAAGAGATTTCAAAGGAAGGTAAACAAAAATGTCTTATAAAAATATCACCTAATTTTACCAAGAACTGCACAGGCCCAGCAATATGCTAAATTATTAACACAACAAAGGCGGAATGGCAAAATTTGCAGGAGCTAAGAAAATAGCCTGTAAAAATCAATGGGACACTTGTGGATGTGAAAACCAGTCTATTGGGACCTTAATGTGGGAACACAACATAACAACTATGTCCCTTTTAATTAAATACGATATTCTATGAGAATCCATGAGATGCAGCAAAACAGAGTGAACATTCATCAACCACATCTAAAATAGAAGTGGTGTTGTAACCTTTATAAAAAGTAACTACAGCATCTAACAGCCTTGAATATACATTAACACGAGCAATTCTCTGAGACAGCACATGACACCAAACACGTCTTTCTGCAGTCAGTAAGCCCACCTTGCTTCACTGATCCTCTGAAAGTTCACAAACACTGCGGCTATTAGGACGACACAGACTATATGCAGCTCTGACATTATTGGCAGTGAAGAGCAATTTAAGTGACTGTAGAGGTAATTGAGTTTATTTAGAAAACTCAAGATTCTTGTACTTGTCTTGGGTGTTTGGAGAAAATAAATAACCTGTAATATGTAAACACTGCCAAATTATAATGAGCAAATTGTGAACAGTTTATGCTGACTCTATTTATTTAATGTAATAAAGAAAGTTAGTACTCGCTACTAGTGATGATAACTACTAGTGCAGATATTACTAGTGCATTCTCTAGATTTGTCAGTCATATTAATTGTAACACCACCCAATAAAACATTATGCGCACAAATTAATTAATAATACTAATACGTATAATCATTTTTGTTTATTTCCAAAGAGAAATAAATAATGTCAAGATGAGGTCAATGATGAGGAGTCAGACAGTCAAATCAAAGACATTACAGTACATCTTTTATTCTTTTGACAAATGCATCCTGTACATCCAGTTTTAACAATAATTTCTTGCGAATTTGAGTAAGCATCTGGGCCGTCCTGCAGACAACACTGATTGGACCCTCAGCTTTGGGGTCAGCAGAAAACAATCACACTGATCTCTTGGCAAGCTGAATTTTGATTATTTCAGATGTCAGTGCCTCACAAATCTTCCACATATTTTTACACAGGGCATTTTGTGATTATTTATGATCATCTGCTGCTGGCATTTCAAACTTTTAGTGCTTTGGATCATAGGTGGAGTGGGGGCAGACCAAAGCCAATGATTTTGTCTAATTTTGCCAATTTGAGTTGAAAATAGGCAATCATGATTCATGTAATTTATAAATGAATGTGACGAGACAAGAAACTTTTGCGTTTTCCACATTAGACATATACGAATAAGAGTGAATATATGCACATTTTAAAATAAAAGAAAAATTTCAAATAGTTTAAATTGATTACTTCATAACTACGATTACCATTCTTATGTATTTATTTATTCCCTAAAATCCCATAAATTATTATTTATGAAAAAAAAAGCTTTATTTCCACAGCTTTGCTCTGATAGGCACTCATGCACGCCAGCACACAGAGTTGGATCTGTTGGAGGATAAAAAAATAGGCAGTGGAATTAAGGGTGAAAGCCATTTTTTAATTGAATACCTTATGGAGGATTAGGAGAGTATCCTCTGCCATGTCCCACGTATCTCTGTGTGTGTGTTCACTTAATCATGTTATAGCATATGCTCGTATATTTTATGCTTAAATTTTATTGAGTGAGAAACCACTCCAAACGAATCAGTGCATGAGTGAACTATCCAAATGATTTACACTGAAACACAAACCTATTTTCCTAATCAGTTTGACTAAAAAAAGACCTGAATCAAAAAGAGTGATTTATTCATGAAGCGGGAATTGCTTCTTCTGTGGTCGGAATCATGAAACATTCTTATGAATAAAATGCTTCTTAACTGCTATTTAGGGTCCAATTCTCATTATTAACTATGACTTTTGCCTCAATTAACTCCTAATTACCACTTGTTAATAGTTAGCAAGGTAGTTGTTAAGTTTAGATATTGGGTAGGATTAAGGGATGTAAAATAAGGTCACATAGAATAAGGCATTAAAGGTCCCGTATTATGCCCCTTTTCACAAGATGTAAAGTAAGTTTCTGATGTCCCCAGAGTGTGTATGTGAAGTTTCAGCTCAAAATACCCAACAGATCATTTTTTACAGCATGTTTAAATTGTCATTTTTTGGGGCTCAGAAAAAACGCGCTGTTTTAGTGTGTGCCCTTTAAATGCAAATAAGCTGCTGCTGGACGACACAGGGGGCGGAGCTTCATAAGCTCGCGCTCAGTCTCTCAGGACAATTTCATCTCACGGAATGATGATAATATCAGAAACTCTCAGTAACAGTGTTCAGTTCGAGTCGGACAATAATGCCTACAGAGTCAGAGTGCTGTATAGAGATGGAACAGGTATAGTTTAGTAGTTTAATTATGGTTATTAGAGGTCGACCGATTCGTCGGTTTTGCCGATTAATCGGCACCGATAGTTGATTGGTGGAACTATCGTTATCGGCAAAAATACATAGGCTACCGATAGTTTTCCCTGGTTGCGTCCGTTGCTGGAGCGGCTGAGAAGCGCGCGCTGTCATTCATTACACAGTAAGAGAGAGCTGAGAAGGCTCTGCTGGCATCATGCAGTACAAGAGCGGCCTCTAGAGGTGTAATAAAAACTATCACTGATGCCTCCTGTTGTTTATTTCGACACGTGATTCTGCGTGCTGCACTGCACTGAGAGCACAAGCTGCGTGGAGAGCGCTGATATCAGACGCGCTTTTAAACACCGACAGCTAAAAATGTATGTATACAGAACATTTTTTCATATCATTATAAAGGGATTAATTTATTGACTAAATGCTGCATTAGTAGAGAAAGAACAGCACAACAGTATGTTTGTTTGCCTTCGAGGCTGAGAGGACGCTAACGTTAGTAGTACCTCAAGCGGTTAAAACACTGACAAAAATAAACGTAAGTCCGACCCGAATGTTTAATGTCACAATTGTTACCATCTATTTGCATTAGTTTATATCCAGCTGGTCACTTTTATGCATTAAATATGCAGAGAAGTTGCATATTTAAAGCTAGAGACGTAAGATAGCAAACTGATATGTTCATACAGCCGACAGAAACTAAACAAATCAGAAAAGCATTCGGTTTTGGTTATTTTTTCATCATCACTTTAATACATATTTTGTTATTTTGATTAGATAATCATCAAGTGTTTATAAAATAGAAGCAAAAGTGTGAGACTATACATGTAATATAATATTTATATCATTTTAATGCTCTGGCATTGTAGATATTTAAAGTTGGCCATCTTTAAGCATGACTGTTTGGATTTATATGAAATGATAACACTTACAATAAAATTCCATATGTAACATTACATAAACTAATTTCGGTAGAATTGAGGGAGCATTCGAGAAATACGTAACGAGTTCTAAATTTTGCCAGCGGTTCCTGTGTTGTGATTCGACAGCAGCTTAAAGCACGCTGCCCGGAAAGGTCACTCCTCTTACCATAACGTGGAGATGCATGCGCTCAGGCAAGGCCAAACAAAGGTGATTTGACTCCGGGATGAAAATAACAGCATCTCGACAACATGGCGACAAACACACTCTACAAACGCAACTCTTCCTCTTCTCCGTGGGAGCGCAACAAGACCACGCCCCCTTTTTTGTGTATTCCTGTGGGCGGAGGTTAGTCAAAAAACTGTTCTAGTGACGTCATTAAAGAAGGAAGTAGAGGGGTGTAGTCCAAACGGGCCGTTCGATGTAGGCGACTTCTGTTAAATAAAATATCTCGCTTGGCATTGAACTTTGAGCTTTATAATTTTACAGATATTATTTATGCTCTAACAGCAACATTACACACTAACTAAAGTTTGAAACATGGGATCACGAAGAACGGGACCTTTAACATGTGATTTATAAGTACTAATAAACAGCCAAAATCCAGGTAACATGCATGCTAATAGACAACTAGTTGATAGTTTGAATTGGACCCTAAACTAAAGGTTTACCAAGCACTTAAGAAGAATTCAAATTCTTGAAAATAATCTCCTTATCAATAATCATAAATAAGTTAAAATAACTTCCAACTTGTAATAAAGGATTATGACATAACACTAAGTACTGGGGATGTACATTTGGACAATGAAAATGCAAACAGGTTTTGGTCATGAATGTTAAACTTCAGTAAAAAACAACTGTACCAAAATTAGTCAAATAGAGTTTTTAACTTTATAATTACAACATAACTTTGGTAACATTCAGCATATTAGTGCACCCATTCACAGGATCACACTCACTCACACACACAGATACAGGGTGCATTTACTCTAGCGAGAGTGCCAAAAGACAGAGTGCAAATTAATCCAACAGACAGACTTTAAAGAAATAACCACCTAAAGTGTATAACACATTAAAAAACATGATGCCAAGTGCTGAACAGCACTGTAATCTGCAGGTAGTGCAAAAAGACTTGATGTTTTTCATTGAGTTGATCAGAGGGTCTAGGGAAAGAACCGCCACACTCTGCCGGTTCAGAATTGCATTTGGAACATTGGGTCTCACTGACTAAAAATTGCACTATTCGTATTTTTAAGCACATTTCACAAAAAACGTTTCGCCTAATTCACAACACGTGCGAATGCATATGAATTTGTTCTTAACCTCATTCTAATGTTGAATTCTGAGTATTCAAAACAAGCGACTGTGTAATCAATTTGCATAAAACACACTTAAACCATGTGCATATAAGGGCTTTCCCCGCACCCTTTTCTTTCGTCACTCTCAGCAAACGTGACGCTCTCTAAAGACGCTTTCTCTCCTGAGAGCATACGTAGCAAGATCCTTGAACAATGCCAAGAGTGGCATCATAGTTCAAATGCAATAAACAACTTTTATACAGACATTACAGACCTCTGATTAGCCAACTGTATATACACATATCTGCGTCTTTATGCAGAGCTACCTCGCAGCTTGAGCTATAACACACCTTTACTTACTCTTATACTGATCTTTTTACTAATATTTCATCTTAACATGTTTATAAGCCCATCAAGAGTATGTGATTTTTGTGTGCGAGTGGTTTCATATAGTGGTTGATACATTTATTCGTAAATTTAGAACACATTTTAGAAATAAGGTAATTGATGAATCATGATATAGCCTATATAATTTGTTTGTGAAAACGTTTGTACACAGATTTCACTATCAAATTTGAGACATTTTTTAAAATGTATCTTTTTTTTTGTGAATCCGGCCACTAATTCTGAAAGGCGAACAGAAAAACAAGACTACAGTTTGTCAGCTCTACCCCCTACTTAATCAATAAAATATCTTCACTGCTGAAAAGCTACATAATTTAAAATCTAGCTTCAATATTTGGAGTGACGCCTAAAACAGATTGCAAATATAACACGATGTCCCTTCAGCATTTCATGAATGTAGTGAAAACCAACTGAAAACAGCTCCATAAATAAACACCCACAAGACACACGCAACACTAACTGTAAACATGACTGAGAAGCACACAGACAGAGCATAATTCAGGCTGACTTTGCTCCCTAAATTTCCTTAATCTACATCAACAGCTGTAGGCCAATGTAAGCATATTTCTTAAAGAAATTTGTATACGAGTCAAAATCTGCTAAGGGGCAGTAACAAACCATGTAAAAATTATATCATCTTTTATTGGAAAATTAAAACAAAATTTGATCAACCTTAATAATTGCCTTAATCTTTTAAACAACATTTTATAAAAATCACCTATATTTCATCAGCATATGAGTGTCAAATTGAATGAGGGACTCATGTCATGATCACTCATTTAAAGGTGCATTGTAATATTTAGGAGGATCTGTTGACAGAAATGCAATATCATATACATAACTATGTTTTCAGTGGTGTATAAAGACCTTACATAATGAACCATTATGTTTTTATTACCTTAGAATAAGACATTTCTATCTACATACACCACGGGTCCCCTTACATTGCAATAGCCATTATGCGCCGACATGTTTCTACAGTAGCCTTAAACGGACAAGCGTGTTAGCTAGCTAGCTAAAATCAGTGAATAAAACACAATTAAGTAAACATCATTTCTTCATTTATCTTTGTAAAGAAACCTCATTGCTTACTGGCTACTCCCTGCCGACTCAGACGACGACATCTTTTCCTGTCGGCCACCATAACTTCTGTTGGTTGCAATTCGCAACCTCACCACTAGATGTGGCTAAAATGTACAAAATGCACCTTTAAAGGGTTAGTTCACCCAAAAATGAAAATTCTGTCAGTAATTACTCACCCTAATGTTGTTCCAACCCCGTAAGACCTTCGTTCATCTTCGGAACACAAATTAAGATATTTTTGATGAAATCTTGAGTGCTGGCTCACTCCTCCACAGGCTTATGGACACTATAACTTGCTGGCCCAGAAAATGTATTAAAGACATCGTTAATATAGTCCAAGTGACTCCAGTGGCTCAATCTTAAATTTATAAAGCGACGAGAATACTTTTTGTGCACAAAAACAAACAAAAATAACGACTTTATTCCACTTTTCATTTCCTTCTCTCTGGGCCTCGTAGTGTTTTTCTGTAGCGCATCTGTGTTGCACGTCACCACGCATCACACACATGACCAGCGCTGCCCAATAGTGAGCCTACGTGGTGACATGCAACACAGACGCGCTGTGCAAAAACACTATGTAAACTAACTCGAGGCACAGAGAGAGAATGAAATGAATAGTGGAATAAAGTCGTTATTTTTGTTTGTTTTTGCGCACAAAAAGTATTCTCGTCGCTTTATAAATTTAAGATTGAGCCACTGGAGTCACTTGGACTATATTAACGATGTCTTTAATACATTTTCTGGGCCAGCAAGTTATAGTGTCCATAAGCCTGTGGAGGAGTGATCCAGCACTCAAGATTTCATCAAAAATATCTTAATTTGTGTTCCGAAGATGAACGAAAGCCTTAAGGGGTTGGAACAACATGAGGGTGAGTAATTACTGACAGAATTTTCATTTTTGGGCGAACTAACCCTTTAACAGTTCATCTAAAATGACCAAAATGAAGAAAACACTATGTTTGATTTTTGGGTAATTATAAAACATGCTGCTTTTTGCGTAGGTCATTATACTTGTTTTATGAAATGAAGTTTATTTTGTGGCTTAAATAAATTACATGGTGCTCAGAGACTGACATGTTTGGCTTGGCAAATTCATTGACTTTTGAAAATCAAGTTAAAAAAAAAAAATTATACCAGGAAAGGACTGGAGGGGTTTTGATGCACAAAGTTGTTTTTATTGTCTCTTACAACAAAATTGCATGAAAATGCAGTTCAAAAATCACTTAATTACCATTTTTACCCCTTAGCAGATTTGGACTCATACGTACAATATGGACGCACATTCTGTGCAGGAAAATAAACAATGCTACTGCTCTACCAGTGTAATGATAACATGCAATATATGTAAACACCTAGCACATGCCTCACAAATAAACCTCACTGACATTAAGAATTGAATTCATTTTGTTTTTCTGTGATATGATGCCAGAAAGACGCTGTCACATTACAAAGTGAAAGTGCTACTTAGAATAACTGCTGCTTCATTTACAGAATGCTGAAAAGGAAATGTGTTAAAAACAACACTAAAACAAAACCCAAATTTTGTTAAAAGCATTCTCCCAGTATAATCAGCTAACTCTAGGGCTTTGTCTGAGATTCTTCATATAGCCCTGATCTCAGTGTTGATGTCTTTTTAGAACACTTTTTTCCTAAGTGCAACTTATTTAAAGGAAAGTTATTTTCTCCTGGCATGGGTTCCTGAGTTCAATCACTCACACACCTGTTTTGTGGGCACTGAAGTCTGTGAGAGACAGATTGAAAACCGCAGAGGGCTTTTGTTCTCAGCGGGGAGAGAGTTAAACGCCACTTCTCTGTCTAACAGAAGCTGCAGCACCACTGCCTGACATGGGCGGTGCTGATTGCTCGTAGACAGCAGCTTTCCACATTCTCCTCAAAAAAACATAACCTCATCACACTCATGCACTGTCTTACTGCACACTAGAAATCACACCAATCACACTGAACCCCAAAACACTCACCGATCAGACTATATCCTCTCCTGCAAACCAACACACTTTGTATTGCTAAGGTTTTCAAACTGGTGTCCAACAGACCCCAGCAGAAATGTTCAGAGAAATATATTGTTAATACATAAACTTAACATTTACTAAATCTTACATAATTACAGTTTTATTTAGCTTTCTAAAGAGTGGTTTGAAATCAGGAGTTTTTATAAGAAATAATACAAAATAGCCTAGTTATGTGGAAAATTAATTATTCATCTCATACATATACTGTCAGAAACAGGGGTACAGTAGGAGTCCATTTCTGTCCCCCAAGGCACAATCTAACACTAACATACCCCATAGCAGGGCTCCAGACTGCGACCAAATGGTCGCATTTTGCGACCAAAATTTGAGAGTGTGCGACTGAATTTTACACCCAGTCGCACATGTGCGACCAGTAATTTATTTTTTTATTTTTTCACGTTAAACGTGGAAGGGGCGCGTCAATGAATCTGGAATGTGTGGCAGGCCAATGAGTGTGAGAAGAATAGGGAATGGCCACTGTAACTGGCTAATGTGTGGAGGGGGAGGGTCCTAGAGATAATCGAGCGCGCGTAAACGTCCGTGGGAAGGAGACGGAGACAAATATCAATGTCACGGACAGACACAATCGGATGATGATGATTCAGAGTCAGAGGTTTGTAAGGTGATAAAGGCCTGAACCCACTATTTTCGGGAAGACTGGCTACGAGAATTCAGCTGGTTGAGGTACTGTAAGGAGATGAACTCCATGAGCTGCGAATGTTGCAGTGGCTACCCCAGAACTGCGGGGAAAACGAAGTTTGCAGACAGTGCCGGCACTTCGCAGTTTAAACACTCAATCTCAGCCTCAAGCATAGAGTATGCCGTGACATGTTAATAAATAAAAACAAAATGAAAGTGGAAAAAACTGCGCTACTCAGCACTCATTCTGCTTCACAGACCGTTTAATAGTTCGAACCAATAATAGACAGCGCAGAGCTCCTCGCCAGTCGCGGGCCGATCGCGATCACGCGAAACAGTTACATCGTGGAGATCCAATGAAGAAATCCATTGAGTTCGCGACAGAATTAATAACATTGCTGCGAGATCCAGTGAGAAACATTCAGATTTGACGCAGAATTCTCTGTTATAAACCATATAAGATCAAACAGCGCTGACGTGGAAACCAGGAGAAACATGTGCAATGAGCGAACAAGTTATTGAAGGCTTTAGGTCCACAGATCAGCAACAATCACCTTGGATTTAATGTAGTAACACTAACTGTAACTATGGTATACTGTGGTTATAACAGTAGCCTACACATATTTTTCCAGCACTTCAAAACTATATTATCATATTTAAATGTTATTTTTAATAATGTGTTGACCAAACATTTTTTGTTCATCCTTTAAAGACCTATTTATAAAACTAAAAGTTTCAAGAAGTAGGGAAACTCACACTTATTTAAAAAAAAAAAAGATAAAGATTAAATTACTATTGTAAACATAGCTGCAGAGGACGCTTACTGGCTATTTTCACTCCCTAATATATATTTTGTCACTCATTTTGCTTTTGAATTAATATTAAGACATTATGAATGATAATAATTAAAGTTAACTTTATCTATACACCTCAAATTAAGCTCAGTGCTTGGTCATCCCACAGTGCTACCAAATACGTTCTGTAGAACTTAGTGCCGCTGCCCTCAAATGTTAGTCTGGAGCCCTGTGAACTTAAAATAAAACTGCACATTGTAATTTCTGTACGTTAAGGCTATTTATTATCAAAGCATTTGTCAGTAATACAGTTATTTTGGGGGAAAATGTGAATAATTGCATTGCAAGGTGATTTAAGGTGTGCCCCTAAATTTTCTGCTTGCGCTCCTAAAATTTTAAGTCAGGGGCTACAGCGCTCCTAATAAAAAAAGTTAGTCTGGAGCCCTGCATAGGGATTATTATTGGACCTCAAGGTACATATATGGACCTTTTTGAGGGTCAAAAAGCATTAAAAGGTACATATATGTACACTCAAAAAAATGATTCAAGGCCTTCTTAGGTATGACACACTTAAATTGTGTTCACTTTATTTAAATATATCTGATTAGGAATAATACGTATATATATTTAATAAGTCTAACGTAAAATGTATAAATAGTGTCATCTATGAGATTTCATTTAATTTGGTTAACTCAAATTAATTTGGCTTCGGAGAGCGTCATTTGCGCATGTGCAAGACAAGCTCAGAGAAGATGCTCAGAGGGTGTGGCCGCCATTTTATCGTCTGCCGCTGCAAGGACTGCAACGTCGTATTCGTTATTGGTAAGTAAGTATTATCTTGTTTGAGTATTTGTAATAAAGAATTTACCTCACTGTAAGAGGGTGTGTAACTTATATCATGATTTTGAGTGAAATATGCAACAGCAGTGAAAGTTATGCAAGGTGAATTGTTTTAAGTGTCCCTTCGATAGCTTAACTTACTCACGCAACGTTTAAATTCTGTGTTAGACCAGTCTAACGATCCCGAATTTGACTGTAACTGTGCAAAATTGGTTCTTAACTTATTGGCTTGCTAGCTGGATTGATATATCCGTCATAAAATGAATTGGAGGCTTGCGATCGCCGCGATTGTTTCGGCGCCGAGTCTATTTTTAGCTGCGTCACTCACTCACGCTGAATTGGCCACATTGCGTTTTTCTTGATCAAATTTGACCTGCCTAACATGAAAAATAAGACATTTCACCATAAAATCATGAAGTGAGGTGTTCCGTGTTTCACAATCACCATATGACATTAAGCGCTGTGGGGGAAAAAATACACGACAGGCCTTTTTTGTTCAAAGACCTGTTTGAATAATTAAAACTAGAGGTAACGTACATAAGGTAGAACTTATATCTCAATATTAAGATTACTTTGATCATGTAAACTACCTATTTACAACATCGTAGCTGAGCTGCCCAAGGTAAATCAGAGCAAGTGACAGACGGGTTAGCCTAAGTTACACCAGAACACCTGAAAAATGTGACAGAATGGACGATAGTCGTCTGTTTTTGACAATTGTAGACGATATAGACAATTGTACCAAGTAAACATTTAAAATTATTTTAAAATCAATTTAATTACTTGAGAGAATTGTAATATTAAGGGATTAGTTCACCTCAAAATGAAAATTTCCTGATAATTTACTCACCCTAATGTCATCCAAGATGTTCATGTCTTTCTTTTTTCAGTGGAAAAGAAATTAATTTTTTTGTGGAAAACATTTCATGATTTTTTTTTTTTTTAGAAAACGAACGACTGATTGTTTCGCTAGATAAGACCCTATTCCTCAGCTGGGATCATGCAGAGCCCTTTGAAGCACTTCAGAGCCCTTAGAAATTGCATTGATTTGGACTTCAACTATTTGGTTACCGTTGAAGTCCATTGTGTGGAGAAATATCCTGAAATGTTTTCCTCAAAAAACTTAATTTCTTTTCCACTGAAGAAAGAAAGACATGAACATCTTGGATGGCATTGGGGTGAGTAAATTATCAGGAAATTTTCATTTTGAGGTGAACTAATCCTTTAAGTGAACGAGTTGGGTAAAACAGAACCATGTAAACAAAAAGCATATTTTCATGTGAATACTGGTTCCCACTCCTAATCAACATCTTCTCTTTCACAGTTTTATGAACATGACCAGGTGAACAGCAACCTCCTATTTATAGTAAGTCATATTCAAATATTCTGATTTAGGCTGCTTGTGTCATTTGTTAAATATGGTATCTTATAATACTTTTTTATTCTTCTTTTTAGGATTGTTTCTTTTTTAGTGCAAAGAATGTGTCCATCGAAACTAGCTAGCAGGTAGTTGTTTCTGCAGCATTTTAGGCAGACTCATGTGTGCTTTAGGGGCAGTTTTCGCTATCCATGTCCATACACAGATTGCCCATGCACGTTTAGTACATGGAGTAAGCTTCTTAATCATACAAAATACATGCTAAACAGGAAACTCCAAAGCCAGAAGAATTAACAACATTCCAGTATCATGTGTGTTCATGCAAGGAGCTAGCAACAGAAAGATTATTTTCAACACATAAATGGACATCTCAGGCATAATGAAACAGTTCAGTGTATGTTTGTAGGATGTGCATTTGAAAGTAATATTTACAGTACATTTAACACCCACAGATACCGGAAACACAATCCACATTCCATAATAGACTTCAAACCCATTGTCGTCAGCCAATGCCCATGATAGAGGTGTTCAAGAATCAATGGCCAGCTCTCTTTCAGCAGAGTGAAGTAAGTAAACATGTTATGTAGTGTTTTATTTTAGTCGTTATTAGGTTCTTTTCGTAGTAAGAAATTGTTTTTTGTTGTTGTTTTTTTCCATTTTGAAGGTGAACGCAGAGTTCATGCAGATCACTACGAAGCCACTGCAATCAATGTTCCTACAGCTGAACCACTTTTCAGATAAACTGATGCAGATCTTCAAGAGCAAAGGAGGAGTTAAGGGGCAAAAGATCAAAAACGCCCTGGCGATCAGAGACTCTGTTAGTATAAATGCATGCAATGTCTTCTGTTTTGTCTAGTTATTGTACAGCTTTCTGCATTTGGCTAATTTCAGTCTTGATTTTCCCCCTGCTGTAGTGTGACAACATAAACATCAGGAGAGAGTGCACCCTGAAAGGCCTGATGATCTACTTGACTGAAGATCCAGACTCTTTCTTCAAGGAGTATGTGGTAAGTGATTATTATGAATATAACAACAATTCTGTTAGTACTTTTATGTTTTAAAAGAATATATGATTGATTATTATTAAATGCTCAATTTTCATTTTAATTTCACAATAAAATATGTATTAGTGGAATAATCATTTTGTTTTATTCATTTTAATAAAATAATATTTTTAATAGTAATAATTTTGCAGGGGTAATAACTTTGTGTATGCCTTTCATTGTTCATCTGAACACAATAGAATTTGTAGAAGTTTTCAGATGTGTATGTCTATGTCCATAAAATGGAAATAAATGGCAGCCAACAATGTAATAGTAAAAGTGAAAAGTAGCAATGCAATTTGCTGATTACTTTTAAAATATAAAGGGTCAAATTCACCTGGGCTTAACCAAAGTGTTTTGTGTTTTGTCCAGGCCACTGAGGATGCAGAAAATGGGGATTTACAAAATCCAAAGAGGAGATTGTACAGCAGACATAGGAGTTGTGATCGAGGGCATTAAGGTTTTGAGGGACCTAGACTGCGTGATCCTGGCATTCATCATGCTGTTCGGTCTCATTTATGCTCTTGATCTTAATTTTCCTGACAACCTCAAGTACACCTTCAAGTTTATCCAGAAAATCCTAATGAACTTGGATGGACATAGGCTGAATGCAAAAATCCAGCAATTTAAAATCAAGCTGTTTGCATGAGATGTGCACTTTTTTTGAGAACACAATGAGAATTATTTGAGAATACATTGTTGTATATTGAGTCATTAACATACTTATGCACGCACACACACCACACATTATTATTATTTTTTAACACTCTTACATGCTTTTTCTTACACACTTTTTGTGTGTATTTCTGTCGTTCTTGTCTTTAGGGATAGTTCACCCAAAAATGAAAATTCTGTCATCATTTACTGATCCCGGGGTTGTTCCAAACCTGTATAAATGTATTTGTTCTGTTGAACACAAAGGAAGATTTGTTAAGGAATATGGGAAACTTAACAGTTCTGGGCCACCATTGACTTTCATAGTTGTTATTTTTTCTTCCTACTATGGAAGTCAATGGTGGCCCAGAACTGTTCAGTTTCCCATATTCTTTAACATATCTTCCTTTGTGTTCAGTAAGAACAAAGACATTTGTACATGTTTGGAAAAAGGCTTTAAAATGCATTTTTCTAAGTACTTTTCACATTAAATAACTATTGCACTATTGAGTTTTAAATAAAAACATCTCGATCAAGATTTGTCTCTTGTCTCTATGGGGTACAAAATAAGGATTTCCTAATTGTTTTTTTTAATTAAATGTTCTAATTTAAGTTTAGGAAGCATAAAACTTATTTTTAAATGTATCCATTTCATATAAATTATTTGATCAAAATTGAGTTGGACCAACTCATTTAAGTTGGTCAAAATTGAGTTGGACCAACTCATTTAAGTTGCTCATAATTGAGTTGGACCAACTCATTTAAGTTAGTCAAAATTGAGTTGGACCAACTCATTTAAGTTGCTCATAATTGGGTTGGACCAACTCATTTAAGTTAGTCAAAATTGAGTTGGACCAACTTAATTACATTTCATTGCATGAATTAGTTTTTTATAAGTTGGGGCTACACATATTTATTGGATGGAAATCCTGCCATCAATTAAATTGAGTTTGTCCAATGAGTCATTTTTTTGAGTGTACCGTTTCTTTTAAAGTTTAAGGTACAATATTGTACCCCTAAAGCCATTGTACCCCTAAAGGTACAATTATGTACTTTATTTTCTGAGAGTGTACATACTTAAACCATGAGTACTGTACAGTAGTTTGTACATTTTTAAGTGAACTGTCCCTTTAATGGTCTTTCAATGCACCCCAAAAACACACATTGGTTTCACTATATTGAGTGGCTTCACCATTAGTGACTTCTCATAGACTATGACATTTGATAAACATCAACACTGAGACTAACCCTCACTCAAACCTGTTGATTATAGAGGGTGTAAACCAAAATATGTATAGGCCAATCTATGAGCCTTTCCAAGTAAAGACCATCACAAATAGAAGTCGTTTTTTAGTATTAGTGCGGACACAAAAAGTCCCCTCACAAGTATAGTAGCAATACCTGTATGTATACACACAAACACACACACACACACACACACACACACACACACACACACACACACACACACACACACACACACACACACACACACACACACACACACACACACACACACACACACACACACACTCTCTCTGTTTTTACTAATATGGTGTCTTACATGCTTCTATACTGAGCTTAGCAATATATATATTTTTATTTTTATTTATTTTTTTACCATTTTTCACAGCTTGCTAGTCTCCCCAATGTAGGTGATGTCAGGTTTCGGCTCAGGCAATTTACCAGAACGAGAAGTTAAATTACCCCTCTGATATGCTGTGTGTGAACAAAGAATGAAGATTAACTCTAAACATCACATACACTGTATTTTACAAGACAGTATTTATTACGTTTCTAAATTGTTTTCCTAATTTGCCCAGCTTGCTAGTATCCTCAATGGAGGTGAATTGAGTATTTACTATTCTAGGACGTAGACAACTGACACACACACACACACACACATACACACAGAATGCATCCTTTCTTGCCAGTAAGCTATCGGAGGCTGTTCGATCACGGCAGATGTCCATCATCGCAAGCTTTTATTTCTGGAGTACCGGTACTCCTCCCATCACGCTTGCTTGCTTCCAAACAGATTAAATAAAATCGAAAATGAGATCGAAAAACTCAGTGCTTGACTTTTCAAGAAGTGTTTTTCTGCTCGCTCACGCCTTGGTGTGTGTGTCCACGCGCGCGCGCGCGAGAGAGAGAGAGATCAAAGAGGATACAGCCTATTAAGCTCTATCTATTTTATGGTAGCCTATTACAAGAGTTGTTTTCTTTCTTATTCTTTTGACGTGATTACTTATGTGTCTTTATTTAAGAACCGACTTATATCTAAAGATTTTACATTTCTGTGTGAGATTAAGATATATGGCCTCATTCCCACAAAGTTAGCATTTATAAATTGTATTCAATTATAGCGAAGAGTAGCCTACACTTTAACTGGAAATATCAGTGAATGCATTAAAATCATGATCAAAAAAAAAAAAAAAAAGCCTCAATGGAAGTTATATAAAATACAAAACACTAATAGATACAACAAATAGCCTATATTAATTTATTAATAATTAATGTATAAAAAACACTGCGATTTTGATGTTGGCTGCTTACAAACTGCATTGGTTTAACTGCTTTTTAATTAACGTTATGTGAGCAGGTTGACAGGATTCCAAAAGATATTGTGTTTGAATGTGTCTAGATAAGGTTTAATAATCTGACATACTGTTTAAAAGTATTATTTCACAGAATAAATAAATGAACTTACAGTTACTCGCCGATAAAACAGAAGTTAAAGCGCTCAACGTCGTGAGGAAGAACATTCCGATGCTGTTGTGGAATCTCATGTTTGGAAAAAGTAGTACTCTTCTCCACGCTTCCGAGGTTCCTCCGACCGTTAAACCGTTAGGGGAAAGCCTAAAAAGTCTCGTGAAGGTAGCGTTTTGACTCCCACCACAATGAGGTGCAGTCACAAATGAGCACGCGCCTCCCGCCGTTTCCTCAGATCCCTCTGAAGGACTGATCCAACACTTGCGCGAGCGCTCTCCCTCTCTCTCTCTCTCTCTCTCTCTCTCGCTCTCTCTCTCTCTCTCTGAGTCAATGCTGATCTCAGTCACACACTTGAGGATGTAGCCTAAGTGGTGCGTTTTCGATTTCAGGATCACGGAGAGATCCACAATTGGAAGATGTTGTCTAGCTGAGCATTTCTTTCTTTCTTGTTAAAGGGTTATAATTACCCCAAAAAATGAAAATTCTGTCATTAATTACCGTTACTCACCCTCGTGTAGTTCCAAACCTGTAAGACATTCGTTCATCTTCGGAACACAAATTAAGATATTTTTGATGAAATCCGGTAGCTCTCTGACCCCATTGACAGATATTTAATTTCGTTACCACTTTCAAGGCCCAGAAAGGTACACTCTAAAAACTAATTCAGAGGACCTTTAGTCATTACTTAAATATATATATTGTTGTGAAATAAAAAAAATCAAGTTCTGAGATACTGTTAGACTTTTTACTTGTAATTGTTATTTTATTTAGCTGGGATGACACACAAATTATGCCTATTGATTAAATATACTATCATGACTTGTCAGAGTTTAATATTTTCAGTTGATCAAAAATTTATTTCATTTTAAGTTCTGTTAATGTAAAAAACTATTTGATGACGTGTAAACGGTCCACAGTTTCCATGCGCATGTTTAAAGTGTAAGTTGCAGGTTAACCACCACAGCCAATTAATGTGTAAATTAAAGTGCTCTATATGTATATATTTAATTATTTCTGTCTTAAAATGCGTTAAAATAACATTTATTAGGGTTTCTTCAAACGTAGCGTGTTTTTCAGTTACTGGGTGATGACGTCACAAGAGGAACTCGCAACCCATACTCTGCTAGATTCCTACTGTATTATGGCTATTTGGAGAACGACTGAGGATGTGGGAAACCATCAAATTCTTTATGGACCACAGCCCTACAATTTTTAACTGGTCAGGCGTGAGAGAGGGGAGCCATGGCACTCAAAGAGTTATTAATGCTTGGTGTGAGGAGAATGAGTGGAGGGTTAGCCAGGTGTCCCGGTGAGTAACGTTAGCTACGTTAGAGCAAGTCTAGCCTGGTGCAAACTTAACCCGGATAATATAACAGAACAAGCAAGTCTTTTCAAAATATTGCCGTCATGTAGAATAGCAAGGAGGGACAACGACTGAAGACATTATTTACTTACAGTAACGTTAAGTCAGTCCAAATCAGAGCTGCACGTTAGAGATGCACGTCAGGCGCAATCGCTAGTCTCATCGACGCCTCAAACGTCATGTAATACCCTTCCTCAGTCCACGCGTTATCAATTTCTCACGATTTAATTAGCGATGTTTATTGTCAGAAAAGAAAAAGAGAGATCGATGTCCCCATCACTGTGTGTGTGTGGGCTATCAGCAGTGGAGAGTGTGTGCTGCCGTGAGGTGAACGCGTTTAGTTTAGTGGAGCAGCTCGACCCGCGACCGGCTGATCTGACGTGCCTGAACCCGTTTGTTTTGCGAATAGCTTATTCTCATTTCAGGCAGGATCACGGTCCCCTTGAAGTCAGCACACACGAGTATGTTAACAGTTGAGTTATTTTATCCATAATTTTTTTATCAAATAAAACATACAACCAACTTGTCTGTAGTTATGTAAGGCATCTATAGCTATGACTATGCCGGTAACTCTACTAGCGAGTTCCTCTTGTGACGTCACGCTCCATCTAGTGGAAGGGAGCGGGAGCGGTTAAAACCACTGTTAAAAGTGCCAACTTTTCATATTATATCAGCATTTTGGTATAAAAAACAATGGTGGGCAGTTCTTATCTTTATATTTAATAAACACATTGCATTATCTTCGTGAAAAATTTAACCTGCAACTTACACTTTAAGGCCAGACGAGTGTGGCCACAGCTGAAACTCGCTGAAGCGTAATGTGGTGAATGGTATTTGGTAAGTAATTTTATGCTTACACATATTCGCATTCGCTCAGGATTCTGTTGGTGATAGCCTACTGTAACCGAATACCGAAATCTGGAAGTCCTTACTCTGAAATTTGAGCAGTGTTGATAGTATACGTTAGTCTGTTTGCCGAGGTAAAGTTAGCTAGTAGCTAGGCTATTTGTTCAGATACTTTGCTCAAAACAAGTCGGAGTTATGTAGGGCCCTATGAATTCCGTTTTAGTTTTCCAAATTTCGTTTTTATTGTTTACAATTGTGACAGGCGCCCGCGCATTTTATTGAGAGAACAAGCAGAGAGAGAGAGAGAGAGAGAGAGAGAGAGAGAGAGAGTCTCTCTCTCCCTCCTCCGGCCGCGCGCGCGCACTCTCACAGTCTTCGAACTGTCTTGCTCTCCCTCCCTCGCGCATATTAACGTTAATCAAAATTGATATTACCATCAAAATCAATAGAGAATTGACACGATGGTAATAGGTCGGAAGACCGAAGTTTCACGTGAAGCATTCAGAGATTTTTTTTAGCTGAGTTACCGCTGGGTGTGAATTGTAGCCTACTAAAATAACGTTGCCTTATCTTCTCTGAAAATCGCTCCGCACATTCAGCTGACATAAACCACACTTTAAATAAACGAACGAAACCTATCCAGTGATGGAATGTTTTCTGTGTTCCTGTCCAATGACAGTGTATTGACCATACATTTCAAATGAATGTTTGATTTGAAGTGAAGTACATAGGTTGATTTCTAAGAAAATGAATGCTTTACGTTGTATTAGAAAGGACATGGTAATACAGTTCATTTAAATGTTTTGAAAGGGAAATATATTAAAAGATGAATGTTACATGTATGTTTAAAAGAGTAATCAACTTCAAATAAAATCAAAAGGGCTCAACTTAACTCTTGCAGAGATCAACTTAATTATTAAGTTCATGTTACTTAGAAATGTGTTTTATTGTGGCCAAAAAAACTGCTTCACCTAACTTAAAACATTATGTTGGATCAACTTAATTACTTGCATTCATGTTGAAAATTATTAAGTTCATGTTACTTAGAAGTGCGTTTTATTGTGGCCCAAAAAAAGTAATTCACCGTACTCAAAACATCGCTTTGAATTAGGCTAATGTAATTCTGCCAGCAGTCTTAACATAAAAATTCTAGTGGAAAACGTTAACATATTTTTTTTTTGTTGACCCAATGTTTTATTTTTTAGAGTGTATTAAAGACAAAGTTAAAAGAGTCCATGCGACTACAGTGGTTCAACGTTAATTTTATGAAGCGAAGAATAGCCTACTTCTTGGCCGCAAAAATAAATATTTCGAAGTGGTCAGGTCACACTGCACGACTATCTGGGGTAACAGTTGCTGATGTACACTGCAAGATAGATCGGCGACAGGGGGTTTCACATGCATGACTTTACAAAAGAAAGAATCGCCGACAACTTCCAAACTGGGCCCTCATTAAATTATGGAATTATTACTTCTTTTTTTTTTTTAAATAGGCCTATTTGTGGAAAAAATGTGTAATACTGTATTTGAGTTACATAAAAGCTTTTTATTTGTTTTCTTCCTAATTGTCCTTGAAATAGTGGTCAAGAATATAGCCCCACATCATCACATAGCCTTCACTATACCTAGAGTTTGGCATGGAGTATTTTCCATAAGATCATCTCTCAATGCAAATCAAACCAGCTATTAGGCTAACTGAAATAAAACCATGCCAATCTCTATGGTGAAGGCTATGTGATGATGTGGGGCTATTTTAATTCCAAAGGCCAAGGGAACTTTATCAGGATGCGTAGTATCCTGGATCCATGAAGTAACTGGCCTTTAAAAATAAAAATCTGCCTGCCTCTATGGGAATTTAACATAGGGGTGTCCAAACTTATGCACCCTGTATTTTAAGGAAGAACATTTATTTATTTACAATACATTATTCATTCACAAAGAAAATTGGTGTGCTTAAAGGTTGGATTTTTCCTAATTTTTTAAATTAAGGCATTAAGTTCAATTTCCAAAAGATGATTTTTTATTCCTCTTTTTAGTCAACTTTAGTATGGGTGTCTAAACTTACGCATAGCACTGTAATCACACAATGCGTCCCGTAGGCTACACGTCCACTGATGACACGCAAACAAATGACTCCTTTGAACCATTCACTTTAATGAATGGTTAAAACAACTGATCTGTTTAACACTGAGCTCTCGAGACGTCTGAATCGGTGTATAAAAAAATCGGTAACACTTAACAATAATATTCGATTTATTAAACTCTATTTAACTACATTAGTTAACATAGGCTACTATTAATAAACTGCACTTCTACAGCATTCATTTTAATATTTAGGCTACTAATAGCCTACATTATTGAAATCAAAAGGAAGAGCAGAGGAGAGGAGAGGAACAGGAGAGGAAGAGCAAGGGAAAACATCTAAGATTATCTCGTCCCGGGCCCAGGCAAGACTGTCAGCTGGCCTGCCTGGATGACATGCTACTGAAAAATGCAAAGGAGGCCATGGAAGCTGAGGAGCCTTAAGATGAAAGATGCTGTGAAAAAAGTTTTTCCAGAAACTACGGTGTCTGGGTGGGGACGGGTTCGGTTCGGTTCAGTTAGTTATGGAGGGGAGGACTTTGGAGATGTTTCGATAATATTTAGTCGAATATTAGCTGAAAAATGCTGCTTTCGGACGATGCATTCCGAGGTAAGATGAAATCAGGGCACGACCGAGTCCATGCTATCTTCGCTTCACTTGAGATTCTCTTGAGATTACTGTACTTCATTTGTGCATTCTGCATTTCCCAAAACCACCGTAAACCTAAATTTATCATATAACAACTGCAACCATCAATGGTCTCTACGATCAATTTAGGCTTACAATGCTTTTGGGAAATGCTGCCCAGATTGATTTTTGAAGGCAGCATAGATATACATGTCTACGAAAATAGATGTATATTGTCGAGCCACAAAGACCCTTGTGACAATTATTAATGACTGTAACATTTAATTGTCTCCTGATATTCAAAGGGAAATCAATCATAAATTTGTGTGACTTTTCCTGATCCACTTCTATCTATCTATATGATCGCTGGGTTATAAGTCATTTCTATGGTATACTTTAAATCATGATCGTAGGGATTATCACCACTTATGCCGAACTGTGATACTGAGAGTTCCTTCATGCCAGAGAGTGAATTGAAATCACCATGACACTTTGGTAGTCTAGGGGACTACCACTGTGTGTGTGTGTCCTGAGAAAACACGAGCTTCATACTGTGTAAATATCTGAAGGACATGTTTGTTTGATCCTTTCCAGAGTAAAGAGCAGCAAGGATGTGAGCACGACTTTCTAATACACTGTCGCTCTCACACATGCGTATAGACCTGTCTGTGTGTCTCATTAAAACAGGTCTGACCGACTGATCTCCCGCTGTGGAGCTTGAGTAGAGGGCAATTTCTCTGTGAGAAATGCCATGAGACATCCACTCCATGCTGGAGTTCAATTCACTTCAATATAGCAGAAACAGAAGTGAGGAAATGAAGGAGATCAAATCTGATGGCACATGAATGGCCTGTTTCATGTCTTTATTAAATGTCTATCTTTTGTTTATGTTGCCATTTAAACTGACCACTATTCACTTGTTGGATAGTCACTGCGACAGACGTCACATCTACAGACCTTCCACAGTCTCACTTACCATCTGACGCTTATTGCACATAAAAAATGCTCATAGTCAGACGTCTGAATACATCAGTACTGATTTTCTAGCGTGAACTGATTCGATATTAGACACATAGACATACAGATGAAGAACACAGTAGGATCTGCTAATGAAGAAGTTTGGTTTGGCTGACAGCTTGCGGTGGCAGTCTCTTTAGAAGAGTCTATGAATAAGTAAGCATTGAATTACAATGATTGAGTCTATAAATATGCATCTGTCTGACCTTTCAATCCATATGCACTCTTGATAAAACTTGTATATTGCGTCTAATCAAAAGTGAATATCCTGCAATCCAAAGAAGAAGGCAGAGAGGAGATCAAAGACACATCAGATCAAAGAGATGTATTTAAAATGTCACAGAGTTGATGCAGCGCTTCTGACTTGACTAGTCTAGGGGTAAAAAAAAAAAGATATAAGCATTCTGTAAATAAGCATCAAGAAAGGTATACATTTTAGATCAATATTAGAACTGGCTGGAACCATATTCGAGGAGAATTTAGTTAAAAATGTGCAATTATATTCCTGGCTGTGAGACAAACTTCATCTGTAATTTCATGCTGCAAAATTGTGCCGTTTGCAATGATAGCCAGTTCAAAACATGTGTATTCGAACTGCCATATCCACATATCTTAACAATCCCTCTATTATGTACCACAGGTTAACAGCTGGTGTGGAGATGGAATTCGTTTAACTTTACATAACCTCCACCCGCAGCGGGTCTTCAGTTTCCTACAACGTAAAGTAAGTGTGAACTTCTCAAGGCTCTGTAGAATGAACTGAAGGGCACTGGGCAAGACAAGCCTCCCGAGGGACTCTGGGGTAATTCAGAGTAAATGAAGAGAAATGAAGCATACCCTTAAAGCTGCAAACAATCTCTCCTCTCCTTTATTTTTTAGCATAATCTGCCTTCTCATCTCCACTGCCCTTCACTCAATGGCGGACATGGGAATCGTTTCCACTGATGAGGAAAAGCCAGAACTCTGCCACCCTCCACCTCTCCAGTTCATTTTCCAAAGGCTCGATGTTATAAAAGGCAAGTGATGATGTACTCATTCTGTTCTCCATTCTATCTATACATGTATAAATGTATGGACATGCATGCATATATATATATATATTTTTTTTTTTTAATGGGAAATAAAGACTAAAAGTTCAGGGTCAGTAAGATATATTTTTTATTAAAGGAAATTAATACTTTTATTCAGCAATGATGCATTAAGTTGATCAGGAATGGCAGTATATAAACACGGTTCTTTTGAACAGTTCTATTCATCAAACAATCCTGAAAAAAAATATTTTCACACAAATATTAAGCAGCCCAACTGATGATAATAAGAAATGCACCTTTAGCACCAAATCAGCGTATTAGAATAATTTCTGAAGGATCATGTGACACTGCATTTTAAAAATATGTTAAATAGAAATTTATAATTGTAATAATCATTTTAAATTGTCAAAAACATAACAAAATTTTACTGGTAGTGCATATCTATTTTATAATATACATTGCATTAGCAAACTGCATTGACTGTAAACACTTTACAGTCGAAGTTGGAATTTAATAAATTGTATAAATCAATCAATAGTAAGTGAAATCTTGATGTTTTTGTGTTCAGTTAATCGCTTACTCCTACCAGACCTTTTAAAATCATTGACACAGAATAAATGTCAAAGACTGCAGTATTGCTACAGCTTTCAAATACTTGCATAATACAGTTTGAAGTGAAGGATAAAGTATTGCATATTGAATAAATTACAAAAATAGATTTCAGATATAGTCGGGTGAGGAAAGTGGGGCAAAGAATATAACGGCTGTATGTATTCATATAAATACACATTTATAACTGATAGTGTGTGATAGCAGCAAGCAATAGATTATGTTACATTCTGTCTCTTAAGCTATGGCATTGATACATTGCTAGCTGCTATAAAAGCTAAGGGTCAAGGTTTGGCCGGTTACTAGCCTGATGCACTTGTCTTTACCCCCTGCTAGTAGATGCTTTACCTACAACTATCTGGTTCTAAGAAGCATTTTTTCCATTTGTCGTTTTTTTTTAAATATCTGTATAAATGCTGATATTCCATTATATTATAGCAGATGTTTTACCACTGCCTGATTGTTTTGGAAATCTGCTGTACTTTGAACTGTACAGCATCATGCTTTTTGTGGCAATGCTCAAAGGTACAATTTAATGTGCTTATGTCCTATTCTGAAAAGATCTTGTAAAAAATTGAAGATGAAGTTGTTTCCTTGGGCGAAATTGACTTGGACATTTTTGACATTTTTTCTGCTGTTTTTGACCTCACAGCTCAGCATCGCGGCTAGGGAAAGGCTTGGGGACAATGCAAGCTCTTGTAGTGTCAGAGTTGCCATGATGTAAATGTTCTGCTGCCCCAGAGAGTTTAGTCACATGAAAGCTCATGATGAGGAAAAGATGGCACATTTCAGATCAGCTACTTCCATTAATATGCTAACGAATAGCTTTCTCCAGGTTTTATAGAAGCACAAATCAGCGTGAATCTCTTCCAAACTCAGCTGGATTCTTTTCACCTTCAGTCAGTTTGAGGAACTTTGTAATTGATTATGAGCATATATTGTATTTGGAGGGATACTGCAGTGTTATGGAGTGTGTTGTGTGAGCTTAGCTTTAAATCGAGAATAAGTACAGTCTTTATTATATTAATTATGAGCAGGTATCTGCTTTATTCCACCTGCTTTATTCCACATTATTTGTTATTTTTTCTTTGCAATGTGTAGGATGTTTCTGCATATATTTAAATTCTGTAGAATACTAAATTCTCTCTCTCAGGGAGTTTCAGCTGTTACTCTGTTTGATGTAAAGGTTATCTTGACGGAACAGCAGACATTTTCAACGCCTCCGTGCAAGTCTCGACATGTCTCCTTCGTTCTTTCGTGCCTCCGTGCGGAACATCGCCTGGTCTGCATATTATTAAACCCCCTTAGCTTTTGAAACTAAGCTTGAGCTAATGAAATCCTGCGAAACAGGTGCATTCTAATGACATGTCTCCTATGCTGTTCCCATGGAGATCTAAAAGCAAGCATTTATAGTGTAATGATGAGCTCTGATTTCTGAAGTATTTTGTTTGTCTAATACATGCACCACTAGAACTAGACTCAAGTAAAACAGCAAATCTTGCACAAAACATTAAATTCCCTCTGTGATAACTTGAGCATAACTAGATACAAAATCTAGTTTGAGCCTAGTTTTTCTAATCACTTATTATTGCAGCAGTCTAAATATAAACCTGTAGAGTGCTGTACCAAGTCCAGGTTTCGGTTCCATTGTCCAGAAGTCAATGTGTTTTTGGAATGGATTTTTGGTTAAATGCCTGATGTAAGGTCTGTTGTTAATGGAAGGTCAGTATATTTTTACGCTTTATTCAACAACATAAAATGCATCAATAGCCCACTTTTGATGTTTTTTTAAAGCTTTTATCGTGAAAATTATGGTTGCTAACAAGTGGCTCAATGGTACTACAGAGGTTGTTAGGGACATTAAACATCATCATGCCGAGCAGGAAAACTAATCTACTTGCTATTACGCTTTTATAGCCTTGTTGTGTTTACTATTCAAAATAAAACTTCAATTTGTAGATTTTAAAAAATGATTAAGAGATTTGTCTGAAGCTTAGTGATGGTGATGTTGAAGTCATATGACTGTGGTGTAGTTTGTTTATAGCCTAACTTTTGCTTTTAACTTCTGGCGATTATTTATTAATATTTAATAAATTAATATGTTATAAATTAATAATTAATATGATTAATATTTAGGCTACCAAATTCTAAAAACAAAAAAATGTGTCAGAATCATAAACTTTTGTCGATCACAGAGTTTTTTTCCCCCAGCAATTATCCAAAAGCCAATGGAAAAATCCTATTGGCTTTTTGTCTAGGTAGGCGATTCCATCATCCCTCCAGCACTCTATTGTTTGCTTTCTTCTGCACAACACAAAAGGGTTTTTCACACTAGAAATAGTTCATCCTGGGTCATTCTAAATCTCGGATAAGCAGAGTATCCCGGTTGTCTTGCTTCATGTTTCACACTGCTCATAATTTACCCGGAGTTAACAATTAATCCTGGGTATTCATAAGGTGAGATTTCACACTGTAGATTCCTAAACCCTGGGTTAACGTCCTTATTTGCATATCCGCGGCCAGTGTCACTGACTGGACAAAAGCAGCACATGACCTGTTTACATATAGACTCTAGCATTGCGTGTCCTCATATTACACATTGCTGAATGTAATATCAAGTGTTTTTCTGAATTAACTTTTCGAACTATAAAGGTGAGAATGAAACGTTCTCTTCTTCACGCCAATTGTCGCGTTTTCCATTGACATTTTTCCTATCAAACGCAGAAACGACTGCATCGTGCAATGTTTCCGTGACTGCCCAAAGCATGTGAATATAAGGCACGCGGTTGGTTGTCGTTTGCTAAGCATCTAGTTGTAACATTCTAACACCACAACGTTTCACACTGTACAATTTTGGCATCGCAATATGGAGTTAACACCTCAAAAGCGTTGATAACCCCCCCTTTTAAATTACAAGTATGAAACGTGAAAAGCAGTGTTAAGAAAGATGACAACCAGTGTGTCATCTTAAAGGACAAAAGTCCTTTAAGGCTTAAGTGCAGTGTGAAAAGCCTTAAAGGACTTTTTTTGTCCATATGATAGTCAGTATTGTTGTGTTGTTTTGGACCCCATTGACCATTATATGGATGAAAAATCAATGATACATTTTTCGAAATATCTTTTTGTGTCTTCCACATAAAGTCAGTGATGTTTGGAACGACGTAAGGGTGAGTACATGATGACAAAATTGTCATTGTGGGTGGACTATCCCTTTAAGACTGTTGGCAGCTTGCCTTACATATATATAAACATAATTGAATGCAAACGCATGATGCACAACTATGACCTTCAGATCTAATGTTTTAGGTTTTAGCCTTAAAAAAATTTGAAGACAATGAAAACTAAATAAGACTACAAATCAATGAAGATACTCATTCAATTATTTATCCAGTATACTATTTCTACATTTGCTTCTTTTGGGATTTTTTGCATCCATGGGCTTTCTTCTCATCAAAAATTGATGGTAGGGAATATATTTTTTCCATATTTTCATTATCTGCAATCTTTAACAAGTGTATTGATCGGCTCCACTTCCCCTCCTACCTTCCCAGCCGAGCTACGCGAGGTATTGGGTGTCTGGACATGGAGCCCAGGTAGCGCTGAATTAGACGGTAAAACCTCACACACGTCACGCTTTTGCATTCAGACAGAAAATGATCCTACAGTGTAAATCCTCCCTCCTGTTGGTCTCTTCAGGGTGTGTGTTTTCTCAGTAATTGTAGAGACATGGATTCAGCTCACCTGTGATGTTCGCTGTGAAACAGATGTTTAGAAGAGTCTTGTCTTTCAAAGAAAGGACAATAAGTTTGTTAAATGTACTGGAATATGAGAGAAAGAAAGAAGGAGAGCTGCGTCAGTTAGCAGTGATAAGCCGATAAACCGCTCGTCTCCAGAGAGCAGGGACTTACTCATCCTTGTGTGATCATACACACATATATAATTGAGTGTGTGTGTGAGAGCGAGAAAGAGGAGGGTGTTGAGTTGGTGAGAGAACATGTGCTTGGCTGAATGCTTTGGACACTTTCAGACTGTAAGAAACATGACAGCATTTTCTCATCCTGTCATTGACTTTCCTGTGTGTGTGTGTGTGTGTGTGTGTGTGTGTGTGTGTGTGTGTGTGTGTGTGTGTGTGTGTGCGCGCGCGTCTTATTCCTTCAGCTGGCACAAGTCTCTCTCTCTCTTGTTGAGCAGGGAGCCTTAGGGTCAGTCTGTAATCTACAGCTATAGAGTTTCCTCCAGAAGATGAAAGAAAGTCAATATGGAGTCAAAGATATACAGCCATCACTAATGGAGTCAGGCAAAGAAAATTGCAGATATATACATGGATGCTAATGTGGCAGACGATCAAAAATGAGCACTGAGTTGTTGAAAAGTCTTGGATATATGAGTTTTGGCTGATGAATACATAAAGGTGCCACTACAAGATTTTTTAACAAGCTTAAGCAGTGAGACTAACTTTCCCACCAAATGGTTGAACAGCATGGTTATAATGATTAATGATCGAGACCAGCACTAACTAGTTTAAACATTGATTCGTTTTGCATACGCATTTAACCAAAGTTGTTTGCAAATAAGGAACATTGCAAGGAATTTCTCATCAAAGCCACATTATTTTCAATCAATTACCAGCTAAATTATTACAGGAGTGAAATACTGAATTTATTATTATTTTGTTTTAGTTTATTGATCAGCATTTTTACATGGTAATCAATTACGATTACCATCCGAGTCAATCCAATATGTGATATCTTGGAATCTGACCTACTAAGTACAAACACACCCCATCTGATTCTTCTCTTATTCATGATTGCTTGTTTTTTTTTTTACCGTTGTTACATGACCACCCATTCTTGTCTTTAAAAGGAGAAAACTCACTATGACTGGTGGACCAGGATGCTAAGCCGTTATGCGTTCACTTTGCTTGTCTTTGCTCACTCCAACGCACTGATCAAAGATAACTACACTGTAAAAAACGATTTTCAAAGTTGTAAATAGAATAAAGATTCACGTATGTTTTACAAGTTACAATTACTTCAGAATTTCACGTTTAATTCAGTGTGTCGCTTGGAGTTTCTTTGTAATTTCTTTTTTTGAGAAATATCCCTGCAGTTTACCTTCAATTTTAAACAACTATGTTGTAACAACTCTCTTAAGAACAAGTACATGAGCTGCATTCAAAATTGTGTCTTAGTAGGTACTAAATTTAATTGAGGCTATTGATTAGTATGTTCTATATAAGATCAATGTATGAAGAGTTCAGATGCAAAAGCCTCTAAGTGCCATCTGAAATTTTCTTCTAGAATGATCATTTTTATCAAGCACGTATATTTAAGTTCAGTAATTTCACTTAAATGGCAATTAATAGGTAATCTTCATTGCCATTTAAGTGAAATTACTGATATTAAATATACAAGCTTGATAAAAATGATCATTCTAGAAGAAAATTTCAGATGGCACTTAGAGGCTTTTGCATCTGAACTCTTCGTATATAGTATGAATAAAATCCAGATGTAATCAATTCTCAGTGTCGTCATTGTCAAGTGACTTGTGGCGTCAGTTGCATGATCACTGCCATTCAAACTAAAAAATGATATCACTATATCTCTAGGTAAAAAAAATAAAATAATGATCTCATTAGAGTATTAGTAGACTGTCTGCTAACACTTTATTTTGATGGTCCCCCAAAAGTAATTTTACTGACTATAAGTACTTTGCAACTGCATGGCAACTTACCTGGGCTGCGTTCTCCGAAACTACCTTAACGCTACGTCGTTCTTAAGTTGTACCTTAAGAAGTACCTTTTCGTTAATACGTGGTTTCCGAAACCTTCTTAGTTAAGTATACCGTCTGTAAGTCATACATTCATAAGGTTGGTCTGGAGCACTCTTAGCTTTACCTTATCACTGTTGCAGGTCTATATGAATATAATTCTGAAGTTTTAATACACCCAGACAGTGTTCAGTTAGGCTAATTCAATTGTTTTCATGCAAAGAATAAAATTGTCATTACAATGATTGTTGTTAGAATTTTAATTATATTATTATATAATACAATTTTATAAATTTATTTTAATTAAAGAGCGCTTTTAAAGGCCAGTGAAAGCATAGGCTACTGTTAAGTCCTATTCGGACGGGGGTAAGTCGGTTATTTTAGTGCCGTCCGAATCCATAATATCAGTGTTTTTTCTCACCCAACCTGTGTAAAAATCCCTGTCCAAATTAGTACCTACTGTTTTTTGACAAACAGGTCGTGTGGTAATTTAATTGCCGTCTGAATCCACATCTCCGAGTTTACAAAAAGAGATTCAAAATCCACTGTTTAAATCCTTTTTGATCACTGCCGAGCACCGTACGTGACGTACACTTTTATTTACTGAAATGCTGGAAAGTATTTACAAGAACAATATTTCATCGCAGCTCCACCTCAGCGAACAAAAATGGGAAAGAGAAGAAAGCACATAAAAAATTAAAATGGTTATTATGGCAACAATATATGATAGCCTCTAATTTTAAAATATGTAGGCAAGTATAGGCTAGTATAGTTTGGATTATTTTTTTAAATATCCCATGAGTCCTAATAAATGCAATTTAAACTATTTCTGAAGTGATTATTTTATAAAGAACACCACTTTCTAGCTTAACGCAGTGAAACAGCCCCTGCACGAGAGAATAATTGATTCTCGAGCCATCGATTTCAACCAATTCAGCACCATCGCCACGGACAGCGCCGGGTAACGTCGCACGTAAGAAGGTATATCTTAAGCAGCTTCCTAAGGTATGGTTCGGGGAACACACCTAGAAATGGTATACCTTCAGTTAAGTTATACCTTAAGAGTCTTCGTAGCGCGCTAAGAGACAGCTTTATCAGAGAACGCACCCCTGAACCCTAACACCTAACCCTAACCTAACAGCCTACTAACTGTCTACTACAGTCTACCAATATTCTGAGTGTAGGTTGGCATGTTGTTGCAAAGTTACTTATTGTTAATAGAATGTCTAAAGTGGACTATTAGAAATAAAGTGTAACCCTATACATTTTCAAGAGGTCGAGAAGTCGCTTCAATTGTATTTACGTCACAATAGTGAAGAAATTAGACAAACCTACGTTTAATCCTGTCTTTAAAGTGTGCTGTATGTGAAAACACCCTAAAACTTTAATATAAAGTTTATTTTAAGTTTGTTTTTAAGTTATCTACAGTGTAAATGTGGC